>NC_090440.1:1871024815-1871327940 GCF_031143425.1 Pleurodeles waltl | reverse complement strand
CACGTCTGGGCATACCCTTCGAATTAGGGTGACAAAGGCAAAAGAACAAATGATGGGTGGAATGCTGAACAATGCAAACATCAGCCCTTAGTCACAAAGATCTGGGTTTAATCCATTGTATTTTTTGCCCACCACGCCACCCCAGTTTGGACCTAGACATATGCAAATTAGTCTTGACCCTGTTCCCCGGGGAAACAGTCCAGCCCGAACTGCCAAGCCAGGTCGTCCTTGGACTGGAAACAAGCATCCTGGGACCAGTTTCAGGGTCTCATCCTTCATCAGCCAAGCTAGCTTGAATCCAGTGGTGCAGTGAGCACGGGGTCAAAACTGATTGTTCAGCATTCCATGCATCATATGTTCTTTTTGCTTTTGTCACCCTCAGTGGGAAGCATATTCTCAGACGTGGAAGTCTTTGTAGCTGTAATGCAGGGAGGCAAAGAGGAAAAGGAATTACCACACTGGAAGCGAGGACGACAGAAGTGTTGATGATGTCAGGATCACAGTATCTGCTGAGAGGCTTGGGTTGAAGAAGACTAGAGCACTGGAGGAATCTAGTGGACTCAGGAGATGAACGAGACCAAGCAATGACTCCAGTTTTGAGTGAGGTTTATATACTCTATAAGTGGCTAACTCATGTAGCTCACATGGGAGAAAAGAAGGTTCAAACAGCCCTGGGAGAGAACACCTGTCAGTCTATTGATTTTGACCTTTAATGAAGCAGGTGCAATCAATTAACATTAGCAGGTGGAGTCAACAGGTCATGGCAGTTGGAACCAACATTAGCAGGTGGAGTCAACAGGTCATGGTAGTTGGATCCAATAAACAGAAGCAGGTAGAATCAATTACCATTAGCAGGTGGAATCAATAGGTCATGGCAGTTGGAACCAATAAACAGAAGCAGGTAGAATCAATTAACATTAGCAGGTGCAGTCAAAAGGTCTCAGCAGTTGAAACCAATAAACATGAATCACGTCTATTCCTTGCAAGTGTGCAAACTGAAAAACAAATTGAACAACGGTACCAGAATGTTCTCAGGGCCTGGAAAGAGGCCTACCAAGGGGTTAAGTGTAGTGAGACCATAGGTCCTGAGGGGTGTTTATCCTAGTGTCAAAGATACCATGAAATGTCACAGGGGAAATACAACATGAGCCATGTGCACCAGAGCCACTGTACAGAGGGCACAAGAGGGGGTTTTGACAGGAGTGATGGCCAGACATTGGAGAAGGGGTGAAAGAGGCAGAGAAGCCAGCCTGCTTCTCAGGGCCACAGCTACCATTAGTGCAGCAAGTGCAGAGACATTGTGACTGACGATCACAAGTATTATTTGTTTTTTGTTCGATATATTTGTAGTTTTAGGAATCTCACATTTAGTGTGGATTATGACCTACAGAAAAATATCCCTGAAATGATCTCCTAAGCTCTGTTTCCCGGGCTTCACCTTGCCTCTCTTGCCCCGCCTAATCTTGCCATACATTTTGGAGGGTGGCCTAACTTCAAAACATTATGCTTAATGGGGCTTAGAGAAAAAACATTTGAAGACCTCTGACCTATACTAATTTGCCATGCATTCTGACTAACTACTGAGTTTAACCTTCTGTATAGCACTTTAATTATTTAATAAGCCTTAATAGTTTTGAACTAAAAGAAAGCCTTGTCTCTTTTGCTTTAAGATCTATTTAATTGGCTGTGATGATTTATTTGCTGTTAATCTGCTAGATGCGGAAACACATTGTCTTAATCAATCAATCAATCAATTTTTGTGAAGTGCGGCTACTCACTCGTGAGGGTCTCAAGGCACAGGGGGGCACAGCCTCATCTGAAGAGCTATGTCTTGAGGTTCTTCCTGAAGATGGTGAGCAACGGGCTTTGACTGAGGTTCAGGGGGAGGTTGTTCCAGCTCTTTGCTACAATGTAGGTGAAGGATCGTCCTCCGGCGGTGGTTTTGCAGATGCATAGGATGGTGACCGGGGTGATCTGGGCAAAGCAGAGGGATCTGGCAGCAGTGTGGAAGGAGATGCAGTGGTTCAGGTAGGCTGGTCCTGCGTTGTGTATGGCCTTGTACGTGTGGGTGAGTAGATTGAATGTGATTCGCTTCTCGACCGGTAGCCAGTGGGGGTCCTCAGGTGCTGGGATATGTGTTCTTGGCGAGGGAGGTCCAGAATGAGTCTGGCGGCGGCATTCTGGATGAGTTGTAGTTTTTTTATGTTTCTAGTTGAGGTGCCGGCTTAGAGGTCCTCAGGTGTTGGGAGATGTGTTTTTGGCAAGGGAGCTCCAGAACGAGTCTGGCGGCAGCATTCTGGATGAGTTGTAGTTTTTCTATGTTTCTAGTTGAGGTGCCGGCGTAGAGGCATTGCCATAGTTGAGCTTGCTAGTGACTAAGGCGTGGGTGACTGTCCTGTGACAGTCTGCTGGATCCATCTGAAGATCTTCTGGTGTTTGTGGAGTGTGTGCCAGCATGAGGAGGCGACTGAGTTTACCTGGCGGGTCATGGATATGGAGGAGTCGAAGATGATTCTTAAGTTGTGGGCATGCTTAGTCGGTGCAGGGGGGCGCTGAGGGATGTGGGCCACCAGGAGTCGTCCCAAGCTGAGGTGGCGATTCCGAAGATGATGAGCTCAAGTCTTGTCGGAGTTGAGCTTGAGGCAGCTTTCTCTCATCCAGATGGCAACGGCTTCCATTCTGAGTGAAAGTTCCTTTAGGCCGTGTCCAGCTCTTCTGTGAGGGAAATGATGAGTTGTGTGTCATCAGCATATGACATGATGTTCATACCGTGGCTTCTGACGATGGCAGTGAGAGGGGTCTTGTATACATTGAACAGTGTGGGACTCAGTGAGGATCCTGGAGGCACTCTGCAGTTGACTCCTGTGGGTCTGGAAGTGTAGGGTGATAGTCTGACCCTCTGCGTCCTCCTGGAATGGAAGAAGTGAATCCATTCCAAGGCTCTTCCACGCATTCCTATGTCATGGAGTCTGGTGCGTAGAGTGCTGTGGGAGACCGTGTCGAATGCTGCTGAGAGGTCAAGGAGTGTGAGCACTGCTAGGAGTAATCGGATGTCATCGGTGGCTGCCAGTGGGGCTGTCTCTGTGCTGTGGTTGCTGCGGAAGCCAGACTGGGAGCTATCCAGGAAGTTGTTGGCCTTAATGTAATTCCGTAGTTGTGCATTGATTGCTTTCTCCAGTGCTTTGGCAGGATAGCAGCAAGATGGGCCAGAAATTCTTTAGTTCTGATAGTTCTGATCAAGGTTTTTTCGGGAGAGGGCTATTTTTGTGTTTTTCCAGTCCTTGGGGAAGGTGCCAGTGTTGATGGAGCAGTTGATTGTGTTCCGGACCTCAGGGGTGATGGATGCTCTGGCTCTGATGTATATGTGGTGTGGGCAGGGATCCATGGAGGCTCCGGAGTGGGTGCTGTTTATGATGCTCTGAATGAGGCAAGGTCTTTGCTGGTTTGGATGTTCCTCCATTTTTTCTCTAAACATCTGCGGGTATGCTTTGATTCTTGGAGTTTGGTGGCTAAACAGCTGGCTTTCTTTGGTGTGCGTTTGGCCCATGTCACCTGGAGGGGGACTAGAGTGTTGGTGCATTCGATGATCCATGCGTTGAGATTGCGCGCTACTGTGTTGGCATCATCAGGGGGAGGAGAGAGGGATTTGGGGTACGACGAGGTGAGTTGCTCATTGGTGATTTCGTTCCATTTCCTGTGGGTGGTTCTGGGGATGCAGCTGCGGCTGCTGGGTGCAGTGATTGTGAAGTGTATGCAGTGGTGGGGTGGAGATGCTCTTGATGGTGATCCAGCTGCTTGAGGTGATGATGGGGTCCAGTGTGTGTTCTGCGATGTGTGTGGGTGCGGAGACCAGCTGTCTGAGGCCGAGGGTGGTGAGGTTGTTGAGTAGAGCAGTGGTGTTTGACTCGGCGGGGTCCTCAAGGTGGAAATTCCGGTCGCCGAGGAGGAGGTAGTCCACTGACGCCAGGGCTGGGGGGGTAGCAATGTCTACAACGCTGTCTATGAAAGCTGGGTGGGGGCGGGGTGGCCTGTACACCAGGGTGCCATGGATGGAGGAGTTGTGGTTGGAGTGGACCAGGCAGTGAAGGTGTTCCATGGTGGTGCATTGTTCTTCTGGGACGGCCTTGACATGTCGTGAGGATTTGTGTATGATGGCGAGTCCTCCGCCAGGGCGATCCCTCCTTAGGATGCTGTCTCCATTTGGAATGGCGATTGCAATGCCTGGTTCCCGAGGTGGGGTTGGTCCAGGTCTCGGGAAGGAAGGCGATATACAGTCAGGCGGGTCGATCAAATCCCAGAGTTTGGTGGCGTGTTTGTGGAGGGTGCGGATCTTCAGGAGCAGGCAGTTGTTAGGGTTGTGGAGGTTGTTGGTATACCCAGACACGGACGGATGCTGACAGGCTTGCATTTGGTGGGCCCGGAGCGCATGCCCGCCATTAAGAAGGGGAGGAGGGTAGTGGGAGTCGTCAGACGGGAGGTGGGAGAGGGGCTTCACAAGGGGACGAGGCAGAGGAAAGGAGGGGAGAAAGGAAAATAAAAGCAAAAACAAGAGGAAAAGGCAGAAAAAGCAAGAGTGAAAGAGCGACAGAGAGAAATACTTACTTCTGATGGCCACTAGACCACCAGGGATGAGGCGCAGGGATGAGCCTGTAGGTGGAGGAGGGCCTTGAACCGAGAATCAGGAGACTCTCAGTTCGTCCCAGGCAAAAAGCAGAGGCAGCAGCCAGAGGAGCTGGGGAGGGCAGCAGACATGAGGTTCTTACTGTCTTTGAGACGGACTTTATCTTAGGTCACCAGATAAGACAGCAGCAACATCATCATTGAGATGCCATTTTCTATGTCATCTGGGATGTGTGGAAGCTCATCAGCAGTGCCTGAAGGATTTTAAGTTTGCAATTTACCAATTAGATCTTAACAATAATGTTTCCTCAACAGAAGATTTTAATTGGAAATCCTACAGTATTTTTTTCCGGGGCATTATCATTTTATGTGAACCATAACTTCCCAATTGTAAGAAAATACCTCTGTTTGTATGATCATCCCTATTTTGTAATGGATTGATTCTGCTGTTGTTTAGACATTGGGACACTACAAACCAGGCCCTAGTGCATGTGATCTGACCTCTAAAACATGTCAAAATTGGCTATAATCTTGATCGGCATACTTAACTTACCTGTAAGTCCCAAGAATATGGTACAAAGGTGTACCCAAGTGCTGTAAGTTAAATGTCACTAGTATACTGCAGCTCAAATTCTGCCAGCACTAAAGTGACAATGCAAAACATGTCTCCTGACCTGCCACTGCAGCATGGGCAGGCAGTTTTAAAAACTGCTTGTAAGAAATTGGCTTACTGGTTGAGGTGGGTGAAACCTGACTCCAACAACAACCACAAAGCAAACACCAAATTAACCCGAGCTTTACCCTCTGATAGCTTGGCCCAAAATGGGTCAGGCTTAACTCAGAGGCAATGTGTAAAGTATTTATGGAGCTCTTCAAACAGTAATAAAGTGAAAACATCACACAAAACACACAGCATTTTACAAAACTAAAGCACAATGAAATGAATAAGTTGACACCCAAATGACAAATATCCAACCAGTAGAACTGGAGATATGCACTTTTAAAGATTTAGGTGAAAATAGCACCAAAAAGCATAATGCACCACCCGCAGCTATCTGTTTGTGCGAGACTGTGTGAAAGTTCAAGCCAACCGAGATGGAGCCTGGGCTGGATTTAGGGAGGAGGTTAGTCCCACAGAAAGAGTTGCCTTCACAGTCCAGCTCAAAGAGTTCAATTTGAAGTGAAAGGGCCTGTGTGAAGCAGGAAGACTGTTGCAGATAGCTGCCACAGTATCATGAAGAGCAGGCAGGGTGTTGCGGACTGTTGTTGCTGTAGTGTGGAGATCCTGTCTGGAGTCACGGGCAGTTGTTACTGGAGCTTGGTGTTGGCAATCACAGTGAGCTGTCAATACTGTAGCATGAAGTGTTGATCTTATACTGCCGGGCATGGTTGGTAGTCACTGTAGCATGAATAATTGGGTGCAGTAGAACTTTGAGTGGTGAGGACAGCAAAGTGTTGATGTGAATGGGCTTATTCGTTTTCGCGAAGAGTCAAAAAACATCAGATAAGTTCAATAGAGGCCACACTCCACCAGAGGCCAGTAAGGCTGAGGCAAGTCCAGTTGAAGATCCAGGCCAAAGGTCACCGGGGCAGTTGCAAGGCAGCCTCTGGAGCTTGTAATGTTCCTGTAGCTGAGAACAGGAGGTCAGCTGACTGACACTTGAACTCACTTCAGTCTGGGATGAAGGGTGCAGGTCCAATTTTCCTTCTCAGCAAGCATGGCAGCAGGCAGCACAGCAGCGGAGTAGCAAGACAGCAGAGTGCTTCAGGCAGTAAAGCATTACAGCAGTCTTTCTTCTGTAGCATCCACAGGTCCAAGAATGTACTGAATAGTTGGGTCTGAGGGTTCATAGGGTAATTATATCTGGTGCCCACTTTGAAGTAGGAGAAGTTTCTAGAGAATTCCCTTTGAGGTTCTTGAGGTTTCGTGCCTCCCCAATCCTGAAGTGGACTCCAAGAGTCAGTCGGTTGACCTCCACTTAAGCTACATAGACACAAAAGCTGCAAGAAGCATACTTTCCTGAAGAGCATAGCTGACCAGTTCCAATAGGACCTGCCCTGGACTCTGCTGGTGGCTCCTACTGGAGTGGTTTCTGACCCCTAGATGGTGTCCCTACGGTCCTGGGGCCCTTTGATAACTGTCAGAGTGTACTCCTCATATCTAAACTAGAAAAGCTAGGACTTATAAACTTTTTGACAACTGTTTCTCTGAAAAACTGGTGGGATACTGAGACCCACTTTGAGCCAAGGCTGTCAACATTAAATCACCTATCAGATTTTACTTTCTGCTTTGCCACTCTGAAGGAGATCTGGGTTCCAGAAAAGTTTCTAAGTCCGAAAGTAGAAGGTTTCAAATAGAGTGACAACAAGCAGAAGCTCATCAACATTGAGAATTTCCTGGGCAAAGGATGCCAAACTTTGCTCGCTTGGAGCTTTCTTGCCTTCATTGACCTCTAAACTGGGACCTCGCTCTTAGGGAACCTGCCATCTCTGAAACTCGACTCGAATCCAACTTACAGATTGCCCTACCAATGAGGCACCAATGACCACCCTTCTTCCTGAAGAATTCCTAAGTCAGATGGTAGCTCTTCGTATTGGGCCCTTGCTCCATTGTATCAGCCTTAAACCTTACTTTTGTCCTGGTCTCGTTTAATCAGCCCTGGTTGGGGCTTTGTGATTTTTGACGCTATTTCTACCTTAAACTTTAGAAAATAATAACTTTGATTCCTCTTAGTGGATTTTTGTCCTTTTATTCATTAAAACATTCTCTATATTTTGAAGTAGAGTGATATTTTTATTGTGTTGGATTTTTGGACATTGCACTGGCTTAAAACTCCTAAATGATGGATGCCTGACTGCTCTGTGTCACGGCTACAGTAAGGCTGAGGCAAGTCAACGGCTACATAGGGGTTAAGCTCAGGTTTAAAATACTGAAACTCAGTACTTAATTGGTAAACAAATATTTGCTAGGGCCCACGTCTGGAGACCACTGCAACTTGCACCAACCATTGCCCCATCAGTGCTGCCAATGACAGCACCAACACTACTACTAACCAACACACCACTGTAAGTTATAATAATGGCTTGGGTGGTGGGTATTAGTCATTTTTAGTGCATATTGAAATAATAAACAACTGTTGCTGAACTCATCTCTAAATTAGATAGACAGCGATACTATGTAGCAGATTGCTGGTGTTGATAATTAAGTGCTGGTTCTGAGCACCGGAAACCACTGGTTCAAATTAAGCACTGCTGAAACCTTTATGCTTTTACTTGTGGTGAACCACCATCCACCCCAAATAATAATCCACATTCTCAAATCCATTAACCATGTTTTTTTCAGATATAGTCATGATATAGGTAAATATATTATTACATAACATCGTTGTCACTGTGAATCAATTTTTTATACTAAAGCAATAGTTCTTGAGCTGTAACCCAGGAACCTCTGGGGGTCTGCAAAGCCTACTCAAGGAGTCTGTAACTGCTTAGAAAATTAAGTATTAACCGATTAAAAATAAACAAATTTAAACTTGAAAATGTTCAAATGTTTTGTAAATGTGAAGGAATGTAAATTAGTGGGTAAGAATCTTTAGACTGACTTTGAGGGAGCAGAGCAAGTGTATGAAACAGAATATAGTATGGACAATGAGTAGCCTCAATTTAATTTTAAAAAGTGTCAACCTTCCCATTAAATGTTTGATTTTTTTAAATGTGTTTGTCAATCAAATAAGTTATATTATATTGTTTGATGAATGATTGTTTCTGTTTTTATCATGTATTATTTTGTGATTCAAAATATCAAAAATGTTTAGGTTGGGGTTCTCAGCTCCCAGAAATGACTCAGTGAGGTCCCCAGATACCAATAATGATACAGTGAATGTCCCCAGGTTCCAGTAATGATTAAGTGGGGTTCAACAGAAGTCAAAAGTTTTAAAAAACACTGTACTAAAGCAACAACAGCTGGTTTGAAACAAAACAAAATATGAAAATCTACACATTCTAGAAATCAAGTATCATTTGTTCCAGGACTGGCTCATGACAGTATACCAACTAGCATGTTCTATCTCTTATCAGAAATGGCAGTGCTGGCACATTCAGGCGTTTTATTCAGATCAGCAATAAAGTTGCCAACCAACATGCACTGTGCAGATTAGCAATCAGCAGCTACAATAGAACATATAAGCTGATTAGCCGGCAAACTAAGGTGAAACAAGAAAATACCTCTTTTTGCTTTAGTTATGCAGAATAGGTGGCATATGTAAATCTGGAACACAGTTTGATAGAGTTAGGCATTGGTATTCAGCAACATGAACATGGAAAAGGTAAATTTGATACAGGGCATCTGGGTTGATGATTGAACAGCTGTAAAATAGGTTTATCCACTTCATAAGGAGAACTGACATCCTAGTGCTTACTCTGATGTCTTAACTAGTAACCAAAAAGGCTTTTTATTTTTCAGAACATTTTGTGGGAAATGATCTTTCTTCTGGCATTACGTTAGGCCTGGATTGACAGTGCCATTGTTTGTGGGAGGAATACCATATTTTGATGATATGGAGCTTTTGAGATGCACTGACAATATCATCAGTGGCAGCTCCTCTGAGATGGCGGAGGAGCATCACCCCACCCCCGCCAGCAGCAAGCGCAGCAAATCCATTTACAATGAAAGGATAATAAACTACGCTTTAGATTATGTTTAGACTTTTGTTCTTTTGAAGAAGCTCTATATTACTTTGCAGGCCCTCAAAATTATTTAAGGTTTATACTGATGGCTAAAAACGTCCCTTTTTCCTTCATGATGGCACAAAGCATGATAGTACCTCTAAAATCTGGGGCCACACTTATAGAATAGGGCACACAAGAAAACCTTCTTACATAACGTTTTTAGACTCTTGTCTGGTTTCCTCTATTTAGTAGTAATTGTTTATCACAACAGGCACTTCTTTGTGTAATTAATAATATTGAAGAGCATCCTGCATTTTATTAGAAAGATGTGAGAATGTGGATTATAAGTTGGATGGAGTGTGAGTCCTCATCAACTAATATTATCACAATTTCATAACAGTTCTAAGTAGGTCTCAATACTTTTTACCTGTGCTTAACCCCTGGTTGCTGTAGCAAGGAGCAGATAGGCTTAACTTAGGAGAAATGTTTCAGTCATCCATCAGTAAGAAAACAGTTGAAAAAGTAGAAAGCACAACAAAATAAAAACTCTACTCCAATATACTCAAAATAGAGTAACATTTAATGATCAAATAAACACCAAAATGGCAAAAATCCAATGTAGGAAACCAGAGATATGATTTTTAGTTTTGTGTAAAAATAGCATCTAAAAGTGTAAAACGCCAACCTATGGTTATCTGGTTGTGCCAGACTAGGTCCAAGTAAAACGTTAAGGCCAACTATGAACTATTGATACAGTAATCAAGTTTGGAATGGTGGAAAGCTTACCTTCTGACTTAGAGGATTTTCTGGAGAAAATGCCTTGTCAGTGGGTTGTTGGCAGACAGGGCTGTAGACTGGATCCAAAATGCCGTTGGTGTGCATATTCCCCAGGCCATCCTGTCAGGAGGAGGTCCCAATTTCACCCACCCAAGAACCTTTTTTTTACCTTTCCTTTGGGCCATTCACAACTAATTGCAGGGGGCCAGGAGACAAATGGGGATTGTTAGAAATTGGGTTTCTGGTTGGCAGAGATATGCCCCCTTTCCAAGTAGGAACCACAATTCGAGTCAAGGTAAGTCACACACACCCTACAGTAACCTGTTCTTGCCCACTGGTAACTTGGCACAGAGCAGTCAGGCTTAACTTGAAAGGCAATGTGTAAAGTATTTGTGCAATATTTCAAACAGTAAAACTGGAGGTCAGGAGCTCATTGAAGATGGTTCAAAGAGCTGTGGGGAGCCTGTTATTTCCCCAAAGCTCAGGTCAGGAGGCCAGCAGATGAGCCGTTTGAGTCACTCTGGGTCCTGGGAGGTAGATGGAGGTGCAGATCCAATTCTTCTTTCCTAGGCAAGGAGAGTAGCAGGCAGCAGGTCAGCACACCTAGGCAGCAGTTCTTCCAGAGTAGCAGTCCAGCAGATTGGCAGTTCTTAAATCAGCACAGCAGTCCTTCTTCCTGGCAGGGTATTTACAGGTCTAGAAGTGTACTGACATGGTAGAGTCTGAGGTCCAGCTCTTATGCCCAGTGGTGCCTTTGAAGTGGGGTAGACTTTAAAGGAGTCTCTGAAGCACACAGAAGACAACCCTTTCTGCCCTGGCTCCAGACTCACTTTGGGGGTGTATGTAGCCTTCATATGGGGACAGGACGCAGCCTATTTAGATGTAAGTGTGCAGCTGTTGCCAGCTCCACTCTCCCATCCTGTCCTGATGGCCAATCAAGGGCCATCAAGTCACACCTAAGCTCCCATTGTATGTGCCGTTCTAGAGGGAATACACAAAGACCAGTTATCATCTACCCCAGACAAGGGATCAGAGAAAGGCGGCAGGCACACATGGCTAAGAGCAGCGAAATGCTAACTTTCTAAAAGTGGCATTTTCAAAATCGTAACAATAAATCTGACTTTACCATTAAAGAAGATTTCTCATTACAATTCCAAAGGTACTAAACATGACCAATCTACCTTCTCTCAAGTGGGAATTACAGCTTATTACCGAGGAGTCCCCAAAGTTATCCGATGAGATGGGTAGGCCTCACAGTAGTGAAAACAAATGTGGGAGTTTTACACTACCAGGACATGTAAAACTTAAAGGTACATGCCCTACCTTTTAATTACACAGCACCCTGCGATATGGGCTACCTAGCGCCTACCTTAGGGGTGACATATATAAAAATGGGAGTTTAAGGCTTTGCAAGGGAGTTTTAATTCCAACTCAACATGACAGTATGACCTTTCATTCAGGCTGCAGTGGCTTGCCCGGGACATACATAAGGGACTACTTAAGTGGGTGGCACAATCAGTGCTGCAGGCCCTCTAGTAGCATTTAATTTACAGGGCCTGGGCACATGTTGTGCACTTTACTAGCGATTTATAAGTAAATTAAATAGGCCAATTAGAGAAATGAGCACAAGCACTTTAACGCTGGTTAGCAGTGGTATAAGGCTCAGAGTCCTGAAGCCAACAAAAACTAATTCCACAAAATTGAAGGCAATCAGGCAAATTGTTTGAGGGAAAACCACCCTAGGGATGACAGGTTTACCAGAGATTAACTCTGAAAAGGCTACAAGAGGCATGAGGCAGGGAAATAGTGACTTTCTAAAGTCACTATTTATGAAATACTCAAAATTCAATCTTAGCATTAATTTGATTTTATTTAACTATAACAATGAGTGTTTGAAGTATTTTTCTGGCTAGTGCTAATCTGAAGTCAGCTTTATTAAAGGTAATAAAGTAACCCAGTGTTTTCCATGGCACAGCCACTCTAGCTACATTAAACAACAGGGTTGGGCCCTTTTTCACTGTAGGAAATGTGAAAACAATAAACACATATTCTCTACTTTTAAATATGATGCACCTTGCCTTAGGGCGGGAGCAACTTACTAAAGTGGTGACTTACTGCTATTTAAAAGGAAGCTTTATGCCTGTTAGAAGGGTGATTTTAACAGTTTGAAAGGGAAGTTTTAAAACTGCCCAGTTAAGCTGCTGTAGCAGGCCTTGAGTCCTGTTTTACACTGTCATGTCAGTGGTGTCACAATAAGTACTGCAGTCTACTAATGGCATTTAATTGACAAGCTCTGAGTACACTAAGTACCATATAATAGGGGCTTACATGTAATTTAAATATGTCAATCAGGAATCAGCCCATTGTATCAATTAAAAAACAGTGTTTAAATGAAGGACTGAAGAAGGGATAACTCTTTTGTGTTTTTTGTTCTCTCACTGTTTTAGTACTGGAGTTCCCACAAGGGAAGGGTGTGCAAGGGAGAAGATTTCAAAGGTGACATGCTGGATCTGGTGGATGACTGTGCCTCTCTCTATGTTTCAATACCATGAGGTACAATCCTGCAACATCTTAGACGCTTTTTTATCAGCCAAACTATTGAGGCAAACAGTACCTGCTCAGTCCTGGGGAATATAGGCAATACACTAATGGGGGGGCTATGAATGCCAAAATTGGCTCCATACGACGCATCATTGATGTGTATTAAATATTGAGCATTGCTGTAAAATCTTGAATATTAGCATCCAACCTACATAAAACCTGTCATTTTAGGTAATCTGTTTGTGTTCACCACCAGCAATCAACTATCTGCCTTGTTAGGTCCAGTCAAAGGTTTCAGCAATTTAAACCTGAGCTCAACTCCTGGTAACTATGACACAAAGCAGGCAGGCTTAACTTCACAAAAATGTATAAAGCATTTAGAAGCACTAAAGCAGTTAAAACTTAAAACACAACTCAATAAAATTTCCACTTCCAAATCTAATAAGCAGAATAACACCAAAACCACAAAAATACAACAAAAGGAACTGGATGTATTAATTTTTAAAGATTGACATGATATGAGCATCAAGAAAAGTAAAGTGCCAATGGTAATGAAAGTATAGAAGTCAAAACATCAAAACATTTTCTAAGTTCCACTGGTCTCTAGGAAACGTTTTTTTAAATTGTCCGCACTTTCTTCTAGTGCCCAAAAAGCCAACCACAGGATTATAAATGTATCCAAAAGTTCTGAACTTATTAGCAAAAAACTATATTTTAATAATCCCGCTCCGGAAAGACTGACACAGTGGCTTCTATCACACTATTCAGACGAAAAAGGGAAATACAACAAGCCTGTTGTGAGAGGACGCATTTAAGCAATCCTGCAGTAATGGAAATAAGGAACAGATACATGGTTTCTCAATAGCAATGCCTAAACACAAGAAGTGCTTGATTATATTCAGAAAATTAACAGAAAATTGAGTAACTCTAAAGTCTTACACAAAACCTAGAAAATGTGAAAGATGGGAAAAAAGGAACACCTGACATGAGACATATAACCTGGTGGCAGTGTGAATCAGGTTTCTGAATGAATGAGAATAAGGCAGATCTGGGAGGTACACATCATACATATTGTGATAAGTTCAGAATGCAATTCCTAGGAAAGCCAAGTCAAATTATGCAAAGAACTGTTGCTAACACCAAATTGTCAAGATACTTCTCACTTACCAGTGAAGAAGTTACAAAAGGTCCATTCATAACAGCTTAGTGGAAGTCATAAACAGACAATTTCTTAGATCGCATAAGTCAACCAGAGCAAGTTGGACAGCAATACTGGACAGCAGAGATTATTCACATACGTTCACTGTATGATCCTGTCATAGCAGCAAGCCCCCACTTCAAATTTGGAACCAGGGGCCAGATGTAGCAAAATTGCAAATAGCGACTTGCAATTTGCGAGTCTTTCCGACTCGCAAATTGCAAGTCGCAATTTGCAATGCAGAACGGTGTCTCAGACACCGTCTGCGAGTCGCTATGGGTTCGCAAAGACCCACCTCATTAATATTAATGAGGTGGGTCGCATTTTGCGACTATGGGCACTCGCAAACATGGAGGCCTGCTGTAGTCAGCAGACCTCCATGTTCGTGACTGCTTTTAAATAAAGCAGTTTTTTTTTTTTTTTAAGTGTAGCCCGTTTTCCTTAAAGGAAAACGAGCTGCACTTAAAAAAAAACCGAAACCTTTAGTTTCGGTATTTTTTCAGGGCAGATAGTGGTCCCTTGGACCACTACCTGCCCTGAAAAAATTATTTGTGGTCCATTCACAAAGGGGAAGGGGTCCCATAGGGACCCCTTCCAATTTGCGAGTGGGTTACCATCCACTTCAAGTGGATGGTAACTGCGACACCATTTGCGACCGCATATGCGGTCGCAAATGGTATTGCATACCACTGCGAATCGCAAATAGGAAGGGAACACCCCTTCCTATTTGCGATTCGGAAATGCATTTTGCGAGTCGGTCCCGACTCGAAAAATGCATTTCTGCATAGGAAACTGCGATTTGCGACTCGCAAACGGCATTTTTTGCCATTTGCGAGTCGCAAATCGTTTCCTACATCTGGCCCCAGGTTCCAGAGAAGCAACCTAGGAGAAAAATACAGAACTGCCAGATGTGGGTGTATATATGAGTAGGATACAAGCACCAAAGGGTTAGTAACAATGACAGTGGTGTTGGTGCGCTTCACTTTACCTTAAATACTGTTCTTAGGGCATGCCAATGACCAGAACCGGGAGTGGTGTATTCCCAATATGGACTTTGGTGCTCCCGACTGGAGCAGTCACTCATTTGAGTTCAGTAGCAGATAATGAACATTCTTATAAGAATGAGAAACAAGGGTTGTAGGTTCAATGTTTATATAAAGAATTCTAGGCAGCTTACAAAATGTATGCCATCGGGAATTTGGCAACATAGCATATGTCATAAAGAAATCATTACTGTTATAAATTCACCTTCTAAAAGTGGGGAAAAAAGAGTCTCTTCCCCATAGAAATCGACATCCTTTTTTATGGGACTTTAGACAAAGACAGTCATACAATCTACTTGGGTACAGGTTTCTCAGGATATTGCAACAATAAGAAACAAGCAATAAGAAACATTTTCTACAGAACACATTCAGAGATTCTCTCATGATAACACTAAATAGAATATGCAAACATTCTCAGTTAGTTCAGCAGTCCAGTGGATACATTGTATGCATATAGCCTGGGACAGTTGGAGCATCCTTGGTACACAGCAGTAAGGTCTCTGGGAACAGTTTTCAGTTTATTAGAGTGAGTATTGCAATTCTTTATTTGGGATGAGATAAGAACAACAATAACGTGATTTAGGTGACGCCAAAACTAGATGGAGGACATTGTAACCATGACTCGAGCTAACATAAGCCTATAATTGTGTTTAGTTGATAGTAAAAGGGAATTAACTCCCACAACTCCCAATGATTTCATGTTATTCATTAATTTTGAGTTCTTCTTGTTGGATTCACCCACGTTCTTCAAGATGTCATAAAGGTCGCTTTGAATTTCTTCAACTTTTACATCAAGTCTCTTTCTCTTTCTTTCTCTTATTGCTGACAGCTCCAGATACCCACAATCCAAGCCACTTCTTGATGAAATTCCTTTGCAAATTTTACAGGAAACAAGAACACAAGCAAAGCCAAGCAACATAAGCAAAAGAGAAGTTAACAGTTTCAGAATCCCCCCCACACACACTACCAAGCCATTCCCCTATCTTGGCAAATCAATTTCCAGTAGATCCAAACATCAATCTTTATCTTCCCTATTTACAAGCCCCTAGCACCACCAGAGTGTAACTTTTTGTGGCCCTTCTGTGGCACTGTGCCCTGCGCCATATTTAGAAGGAGGAGTTAGGACACTTTTTGTGTCTTAATGCTGCCTTGTAAATATGGGCCCGACACAGTTTTCTGTGGCAGAGGGGCATGCAATGGGTGTTGCTGTGGGCATACCCACGCAACACCCATTACTTTTGACACTGCCCCAGATTTACAAGGAAACGAAAATATGAGGCAGCGCCAAAAAATAATGCCACCCAAAGGGTGGCATTAGCATGGCGCAACAAGGATAAATACTTGTATTTTTCTGCGTTTTCGCTTTTTTATGTGTGCTGCATTTGGCAGCACACACAGAAAGTGCAAAAGTCCATTAATGATTGTCTATGTGCAGAAACTGACATCTTCCTGCACATAGACAATCATTCCCTGCAACGCAAGCACCCTTGCACTATGGTGCAAGGGCACCTGCGTTGTCGCTAGGCAGTTAAATTTAGCGCCAGCACTAGGGGAAACACAGGGGTGTGTCACATTTTTGTAATTATGGCGCATCCCTACATTTCTGAAGTGACGCAGCGTGGTGCTGTCAATTTTGGTGTAGCACTGCACTGCACCACTTCCTTGAAAATATGCCCCTTGATTCTTCCAGCTCAGTTAGTTCATGTTTTGGGTTTGTAATGGTAGTAATGTAACTGTCAAGTTACCTTTCTACTCACGGAATTTATAGGCATGAATGACTTTGCAAACTCTGCTTCCTTTTGCAAGGAGCAAGTCCAACGCAAGGCAACGCAATGCAATTTTGCATAATCATACCTCTCATTGCAAACCAGTGCTGGATTACTAAATACGCAAAGTAGGCACCGGCAATGGGTCCCACTCCTCTTAAGGGCCCTGCGACAATGGATCAAAATAATGTTGATTTGTTCTTAAAGCTTTCTTAAAGTTTGTTTCCAAAAGATAGAAAAAATGAATCAACCCAAAGAAACTAAAACTTTACGTTAAAAGCTATTTAGAGTAAATACTGTATTAATGTAATGTACCCATTAATAACTTAAAGTACATAAACCATAGATGTCAGAGTCACATAACAGTTTGTCTATTAAAAACTCATCTTCTGTCAGCTGTCAGTTTGTAAAAACATTTGGTGCTAAATATGTAATGTTTAGTTTTGTGTAGTAAAATTGGTTTATTAAAATTGTTGGTTGGTCATATTAAAAATGTATTAGGAGATAATTTGCGAGGGGTCGCCCAAAATTTTGACTGCCTAGGGGTCTCCAAAGGGTTTAATCCAGCACAGTTGCAAGCATCTCTTTATTATCACAGCTAATGCACCTGCTGTGTTTGGAGAAAGCTGGTCAACTAAGGTGAACAGTTTTCTGATCTTACTATCATTTAACACTACTCCTATAAATGGAATGAGTGCTCCTAAGATGTTGCTAAGAATCTATGTAAAGCTACCCTTACCACTTCCTACATGTAATTCAAGAGGAAAGACTAACTTGTTAGTGTGATATACTCCAGGGAAAACTAAAACTGTGTAGACTGCGTACAGGTACCCATCCAGTTATGTGCAGCTGGAAATAAGCTGCCTTTCCACATACATATTTCCTTTTATACTTGTATTTAAGTTTGAGCAGTTTTTCTCCTTTAACACGTAGTTATGTTCACATTCAATTTATCCTATTCTTTTTACAGTCTCATTCCCCTGTGGATACTGTATGATTCATAAGGCTCACTTCTTAGTAATCTCAGTATTCAAGGACACTAAAGGTGGTTCCTTTAGTGTCCCTTCTCCTGTCCCAATATCAGGTTCTGCACTAGTCCGCGCCTCTTCATCTATTCTTATCTTCTCATTCAATTCATCTATGAACACCTTCTCATCTTGGTTAATGTTCTAGGTTATATCATGCATGCTCTGGATAGTAGCACTCACATTAGTTAAGAGGGTAAATAATTTGACCATAAACTCACTCTGATCCCTTGACTTTAAGCTTCCATAAATTGGTATAGTAGCCCACAAATTCAAGGTATAACCATTAACAATTGGTACCTCTTCCAATGGATCATCAAAGTCAGAATAAAACAGTTTGAAGTAACATTAGTGATGGAAAAGGTTCATGAATACAGAGCAAGAGAAGGAATATGCAGCGGAAAGTGGAAGTATACTAATCCTTCAGCTGCAAAAGTTGGAAGGTAGGAGTAAACATAGCAATCCTCCACCTCCATAACCATCACATATTCAGCTAACATTAGCTAATATACATCATGACTATAAACACCCTTTTGTTGGGTAAGGTAAGTCACTCTACTTGGAGAGGAAGGTCTTACTATAGTTTCAAATGTAGAATTGACTGATATTTGAGAGATATCCCCTCTCAACACATAGAGATCTAACAGCCATCTAAGCATTGAGACAGAGATAGCAATTAGCCCAATTATAGGCAAGATTTTGCAGTGTGGCTGAGCCATGTTTATGGAAATCAGATGAGGGAAATATCAAGTGGAGTAGTTAGTTCTCAAGGTCTTACCCTATCATCTCTACCCTATTGTGAAAACAAATGGGATTTTAAATCTGCGACATCTGGAGGCCCTTAAAGAAACTATTGCCCTCTGACTGTTGCCCTAACTCTCTATTCATCCTCTTAACAGTGGTCAATAGTTAGCATCCTGTTGCGACAACCTCGGTCTGATCTCGCTCTTCTTCAGAGGCTTCGGGCATCTCCCACCTGGGGTTACTCGAGGGATTAGTGGATGTTGGCTCTGCTTCTTCCTCTTTGTGCCTTGCCCTCTTGGTACAGGAGACGTGAATTCAATTCAGCAGACCAGCACACTTAGCAGTAATGTTGGTGACCAAGATCACCTGGTAGGGTCCTATCCAGTGTTCCTCCAAGCAGAATGTATGGACTTGCTTCTTGATGTCAATCAATAACTTTGGGTTCATGCCCTGACAGCTGGGGTAGCAGCATTGAACTGATGAGAGACACCAAATAATCCCTTGCAGTACTTGATCACCAAGCCACAAGGATGGCTGTTGGGACAGAAGGTATTTGCATGGCTCTTCCCATCAACATATAATGGGGTAACAAGCCAGTTCTCTTACAGGGAGTACACCGAATACTAATGAGCACTAAAGGAGGAGCATCAGGCCACTTAATTTGTGTGGAGGAACAATCTTTGGCCAGTTTTGCCAACACCCGATGACTAAGGTCTGTAGCTACACTGGAATCTTTGGTCAATCCCTAAAGCTGTAGATAATAACTTTATTATCTAGCTCTTGAGATGGGTTTGTTGTATCTGATTCAGTATGAACTGGCATCTTGAATCACGGTATCAGCTCCCGTAACAATAGCTTGGTGACTGTTAGATTTTGCATATCCTAGTGGAATATGCCTCAACCCATTATGAAAACAGACACACGATGATGAGGATATACCTTAATTGGTTTTATTGGGCATCTCTACAAAGTTGATTTGGAGACAGTTCAATGGACCATTGGTCTTCTCAATGTGACCCATAGCCACTGCATCTCTATTGGCCACATTCTGCTTCTGACATGAGGCATCTCTGGCAAAAACTCTCTACAATTGATTGGAAATGGGGATTGTACCAATTAGTGCAAAAGTCGAACAACATCCCATCTCCACCCACATGAGGTAGACCATGCATGTGTTGTACCACTGCAGGCAGGAAGGAATCGGGGAGAAAGGATTTTCCTTCTCCAGATAACTGAACATCACTGGCATCTCTTACACATCCCATCCTTTCCATTTAGCTTCTTCAAACTGTTGGACAGTACTTTGTAGTTCCCTCTGCTCATTAAAGGTATATATAGTATTAAGCAACAGGTTCGATACAGTTTCTCCTTCTGCATTACATGGTTCATCCAAATAGAAAGTGCAGGACTCAGGAGTGCAGTATCGGGCAAGCTCATCTGCATGACGGTTGCCTTTGGTGACCAAAACATTTCTGTCCTTATGTGCAGCACACTTCTCCACAGAGACCTCCCTTGCACTTTAGGACATCTAATAAATTTGAAACGTACAGTCCATTCTTAATAGGAGTGCCAGCAGAAGTGAAAAATCCTTGCTACAACCATAAATGACCCAAATCATGCGCAACTCCAAATCCACAATGGCTGTCAGTTGAAATAGTCATTGGCAAGCTCTCTGAGGTGCAGCAAGCTCAGGTAAGGGCACAACCTCCTGTGCAGGCATTACATGGCACAAGTAAGATGCTTGCACAACCCCACTCAATGAACACACAGCATAAGCACCCCTTAAGACACTGTCTCAGTCCCTTAGACAAGATCCATCTAAAGAAAGAGTATGGTCAATTTCAGTAAGGGGAAGATCCAATATGTCTGGTCTTGATTTTGTGCACAATTTGGTGACACTGATGCAATCATGGTCGAACTTACCCTCATCATCTCTCTCTGGCGTTGGAAACAGGGAAACAGGGTTTAGTGGGTTACATCTCCAGATGTAAACATTTTCTGCTGCTAAAATGATTCTCTCATAGAGGGTTAGGTGATTATTTGTCAAATGTTCGGTCATAAGGATCTCGATGGAATGGGGCATCCTCACAATTAAAGGGTAGCCCATCACAATTCCTTTAGTCTGATGCATGCTAAGGTTCATCGCTGCAACTGCTTTGAGACATCCAGGCAATGCTGTGGCCACTGGATTAAGAGGCGCTGAGAGATAACCGATGGGGCACTTTGTCTCCTCATTGGTTGTGTTTAGTACAGACACAGCACGTCCATCTCCTTTGTGACAAAATAGCACAAATTCTTTCATATAGTCTGGCATTCCAAGAGCAGGTGCATGACAAAGCAGGTTTTTGAGCTCTTGGAAGGCTTCCATGGTTTCATCATCCTTTGTTACCGGGTCTATTGAACACAGTCCTTTCTGCTGGGTCATCCCCAACATTTTTTTACCTTCTTACTATTTTTGATGGCCTAGGACTCTGAGCACTTTACCAATGCTAACCAGTACTGAAGTGCATGTTTTCTGTCCTCTAAACATGATAGTGTTGGCGTATCCCCAGTTGGCATTTTTAATTTACTTATAAGTTCCTAGTAAGGTGTACTACAGGTGCCCAGGGCCTGTAAATTAAAATGCTGTTAGTGGGTCCTCAGCACTGATTGTGCCATCCACTTAAGCAACCGTTTAAACATTTCTCAGACGTGACATTTCAGAGCCTAACTGCTATTTCGACGTGGCAAAATAACCCTTTTCCCAGGTCCAAACCCTCCTTTTTCAAGAAATATAAGTTACCCTTAGGGTAGGCCCTGGATCACCCAGAGGTCAGGGTGCTATGTATTTAAAAAGAAGAACATGCAGCTTTAAGTTTTACATGTTCTGGGAGTGGCAAACTTTAAACTGTGTTTCTCACTTCTGCAAGGCCTATCTCTCCCATAGGATAACATTGAAGTTATTTTATTACATTTTGTAAGTGTAATTTCCAAATGGCAAGAGATGATTCCTTCAAGTTCCTTCTGGGCTCACTGTGTCTCTGGAATCACAATTTAAAATCCTAACTTATGGTGAAGTCAGTATTAAATTGCAATTTTTGGAAATGCTGCTTTTAGAACATTGGCATTCTCTTGCCTTAGCCATTTGATGCTTGCAGTCTGTCTCTGCAAAAACCAGAAGGTGATAGATGGAGTGCTCACATTAATCTGAGCCACCAGCAATCACTCAGGGCCTGATCCCAATCCATTTTTTCCCACCATGCCACCGCAGTTTGGACTCACCCACATGCAAATCAGTTTTGACACTGCTCATCATGTGAACAGTCCAGCCCGAATGACCAAATCAAGGCCAAATCAGGTCCTCACAGAACCGGAACACAAGCAATCAAGGACTGGATTTGCCCTAGGTAGGGCTCTTCAGCTAGGTATAGCTTGTTTCCAGTGGTACAGTGACCCTGGGGCCCATGTCTGCAGCCAGTCTCTCGTCACATGACTGTGTGTAGTTGGCAGTTGTACTCTGTGTATTTCTCCTACACACACACAATGAGAGCTAAGGTATGCCTTAATGGGTTGTTATTGGCAGGATGGGAGGGAGGAGTTGGACCGAGCCTATTTGCACCAGAATAGGCCGTGCCATGTCTCCAGACAAAGGGATGCATATTCCCTGTGGTTAGTTTGGAGCCAGGGAAGGGAAGGCAGGGCATCTGTGCACTTCTCCCCACTTCAAAGCTCAACTGTGCCTAAGGTGCTATCCAGCAGGACTGTCCCAAACTGCAGAGTCAGGCCCTTTCCAAACCAGAACACAAGCAATCCAGGATGGTTTTGCACTAGTTAGGCCTCTTCAGCTAGGTATAGCTTGTTTCCGGTGGCACAGTGAGCCCAGGACTCACGCCTGGGCATACCCGGCGGTCTTAAGGTGTCAAATGCACAAACAAAAAGGTGATGGATGGAATGCTTGAATTAATCTCAGCCACTAGCGATCACTTGGGCTCACACACAGTCCATCGTGCAGCCTCGCAGCATCTCGGTATTTACCCATCACCTGGGGTGTGTAAAGTACCTTCAAAGTGGACCCACGCAATGCACTGCAGGCAGGAATTAAGGTACTTTGCTCAGCAGGCCTAACTGAGTTTCCTGTAGCCCGCCTGCTCTTCATTGTGGTAGGCCTCAACTTGTTAATGTGTACTGGTCCGGCGAGATCACTATTCCCCAATTCAATATCTTCTTATCTACTAATTGGATTTTTATCATTCTAGTCTGTTTTATTTATTAAAAGCTACTCTATTTTTCAAACCTTGCTGTGGACTTCTTTTGTGGTGTGTTTTTCACTGTATTACTGTTTGAAGTATTGCACAAATACTTCACACACTAATCCTGGCTACTCTGTGCCAAGCTACCAAGGGTTTGATCACCTGTTAATTTGGGGTATGCTTGTGTCTTAGCTTGACAAGGATTGTGGTTGCTGTTTGACCAGGGCTCACACCTCAATAAACCAACAACCCAGTTTCTTACAGGGTAATTTACTTGTATTTGCTATCCTTAGCAAATACTTTGCCAGAAAGGAAATGTTTGGAATCCATTGTAGGCAATAGCCAACTATGCCCAGAAATATCCTCACCTATCTGTGGGTAGTTGGAATCTTTGTCTTAAGGACTGTCTCTATGTGCTCATGGGACACTCTCCTTGCTCCCTTCTCTATCTGATGGCCCAAGTACATGACTTCTCTCTGACAGTATTGTCATTTCTCGGGTACCTTGTGCCCGTTCCCCTTCAAATGGTTCAGTAAGGTGATAGTGTCTTTTTAGCAAGCGTTCTTACTCATCAAGATGATCAGGAGATCGTCAATGCATCAAATTATTGTTGAAGTACATGGTAGCTGTAGGTTCCCTAATTTATTTTACATATCTGATTGAAATAGGATGGACTTTAAGTGTACCTTTTGGAGTGCAACATCACTCAAGGGTCTTCTTTTTTAACTGGAATGCAAAAAGAAACTGGCTCTTTTTGTGCAAAAGGACTGGGAAGAAGGCTTGGCAAAGGTCAATACCTGTGAAGCACTCAGCCTTTGGAGGAATTTGTAACAATTTTACTGATCTTTCTGAAGTCTTGTATGATCCTCCACTTCTTGATGGATATCTGTAAGGCCATGAATGGAGAGTCATATGGACTCCCAATAAGTTTCTTTATGAAGTCCTGTACTGTCATACTTTTAATGATGGGGGTGATCCCTGCAATAGGCTCTAGGGTAGTTTTGTTAAGGGGAGTCTATAGGACTAACAGTGTTAGGTCAGAGAGTGATCTTGAGGGACTTGCCGTCTTTAGCCCAATCCCTCTTTCAGTAAAATGCAAGAATCCCACCTTAACCACCTCTCTCAGATCAACTGGAAAATCCTCTGCCGTAATGACTTACTATAACTGTTGGAAAATGGGTTATTGGTAAGGGCAGGTGAGTACCTACACTTAGCAATAGGCCAATAGCCTCCACTTAGGCCCAGTTAGGTCTCAGTAAATTAAACCTAGCTCAACCCTTGGTAGCTTGGCATCGAGCAACAAGGCTTAACTAAGGAGACAAAGCATAAAGCATTCAAATATCACAAAACAGTAATTAGATAAAACACAGGAAACAGTTTAAAAATAATGCAAAATACATTTATAAAAATAGATTATATTTTTACCTTTAAAATGACACCAAAACTAATAAAATTGGATAAGGGGAACCGGAGAAACGAATTTTTAAAGAATTAATGCTTTCTAGTGCATAGAAGCAACTAACGCTCAAAGGGTTAAAAAAGGTCACACTGGAAAGGAACAAAGTCCAGAGTTCAGGCCACCCACAAGGTAACACTGTCACACTTAGTTTCAGAAGTGTTTGATTCAGGAAAGTGGTCCACAGCACCAGCCAAGGGTTCAGAGGCTCTGTTGTGCCTCTTGGGGTCTGGGACTACAGCTATCACAATGCACCTCTTCAACTTGTGGAATTGCTCCAAACATCTCCAAACTTCTGGATCTTCTTCCAGAGATCCTTTTTGTGTCCTTGAAGTGTCCACAACTCGATCCAAGGTTCCAGAAGCTCTGAGTTGCTCGTTGGGAGTTAGGACTACAATTCCCATAAAGCACCTGGTCAGAATCCTCAAATGGCCACTGGACGCTGGTCAGCTGGGCTCTGCTTGCAGGACTTGATGCAGGGGTCTCTGGGCAGCTCCTTTGTACCTGTAGCAAAGAGGGAGTTTCTTCTTGAAGCAGTAGAAGACAGGTAAAGAAATCCTTTTAGTGGTGAAGCCCAAGTGTGAAGCTGGTGAAGTCCTCCAGAGTGCAGTGTCCAAGTGCAGCTCAGGGGTCCAGCAGGGCAGTCCTTCTTCTCCTGTAGTTCTTCCTTGTTGGAATCTGATAGGGATCTGGTAGGGAACTGAGGTGTCGGTGCAGGTCTGCCAGTTTTATCCTTGCTCCTGGGTGAAAAACAGGGGGGGTCCTGGTTCTCTAATCAGGGGCAGGGTCCTTTCCCCTGTGATGACCACTTCCTGGGAAGTGTGGCAAAAATCACTCCCAGGAAGCAATATTCCTCAAAAATCCATCATGACTGAAAGTGATTTTTGGAGGTTACATCTGGCTGAGCCCACCCACTGGTGTGGCTAAAAATCCTAAACACACCCCTCTCCTAATCTAATTAAGGGGGCACCTAATTGTCCGGGTTTGCAGGATGTGAGGGTGTTGCTGGGCTGCTCCAAATGTCCTTCTCTGCCTTTGAAGGCCAATTTGGCAGCCCTCCCCATTCCTGCTTCCCCATCTGCTGAGGGGAGAACTCCTCCCCCAGGCACATCTCTTTGTGTGGAGCCAGGCCACTTCAAACCTCATCAAGGCAGGCTGGCCAGGCCGCCAAAGGGTGGCTAATCAGAGCACAGCAGCAGAAACACTGCAGGGCTGAAGTTGGCAACTTTTCAGGTAAAATTTAAAACGTTTTACCTGAACAAGTTATATTAAATCCCACAACTGGAAGTTGTGGGATTTATTATAACAATTAATTTGATACCAAACATCTGATATCTATACTTAAGGGGATTTTAAAAATTAAAATAAAGTCTAACCATTCTAGCCTAGAGGCCATTCACTACAATGAGGGGAAAATGGATTTGGCTGTTTTACCTCACCAGGGCTTATAAAACTATTTTTAGAAGGTCCCTGCTTATAGTTACATGGCAACCAGTAATAGGGGCACATAGGGCACACCTTAGGGGTGACTTATATGTATAAATAAATAAGGTAGTTTAAGACTTTGGACCTACTTTTAATTCCAAAGTCGAATTTGCATGTAACTTTCATTTAAAAGCACCTCAGCAGTGCACCTATGGGTGCACTACCTATGCTAGGTTCCCTAACCCTACATGCCCTACCACATATTAGGGACTTATAGGTAGGTTGGCTTAGCCAATTATAATTAGCCTAATTTGCATACTGATTTTACACAGAGCACAGGCCCTGGGACTGTTTAGCAGTACCCAGGGCACCATCAGAGTCAGGAAAACACCAGCAAAAAGTGGAAAATGGGGGCAAAAAGTTAGGGGGGCTCTGCAATCAGCCCTGTTCTCTCACAATAACCTAACAGATACTACAAGAAGCTCTCTTCGTCCTGCTGAACTCATTCCCAGGAATCTGCCACAGTACGATCTGGATTGTCATGGCATTCCTGCTTCCAATGCTCCACCTTATTTCAGATGTGACACTGTGTAACCTTGAGGGCGCTTACACTTGTTCCTGTCATAGTTCCTCGACCTCGCCCCATTCCTGGGACATTTCCATTATAATTCAAAGAAACTCCCTGCATCACTGCTCCCAAACTGAGGTCCAAATTGGGTCCTTAGAACAGAATCTTAAAAACCATAATCCCTCCATTCTAAGCTAACTGTGTTTGGGCTGTTGTAAATGTTTCTTTAAGCCCTTTGTGTTTTGTTTCTAATGTGTTACTGCAGTATTTTGCATCCTGTGAGATCATGTCAGCTGGCTTGCTCTGCCAACAAATGATGCCCTGAGTGATTGTGTTGCTAATCTCTGGCCTTAAACCATACACAAAGGATGCTAGAAACCCTCAAATCTTTTGTCCCAGCAGGTCATTCATCTCACTGTGCTCGCGACTTCTTTGGCTGTTGGAAGGTTCAGAAAACCTTAGGCCAATATACCTCCTTTTGGGGGAACCTATATTCTTAGGTGCTTTATAGCATCATCTTACTAAGGTTTATTAACCCCTTGTGTGCTGTGGACGAGGTGATCTCATCCTGGCTATGGGCCCCCAGGGGAAGTGCTAGTGCTCCCCCCGATGGCCAGGCACACCCCTCCCTTGGGCAGGGATGGAAGGGGAATCGCTTCCCCTTCCACCCCGCCCCCCCTTTGATCTCCCCGATGGCATCTGCTTTCGCGCGCTGACCTCATCAGAGGCCTTCCCCTCGGCGCTGGAACCCTGACACGGGGAGAGGGCAGAGAAGCCTGAAAGGAGAGGCAAGGCGATGCGATCGGGCAGCAGAAATGCCACTAGACACCAGGGATTTTTTTGTTTGTTATTTCAAATAAGGGGAGCAGCCCCTTGGGCAAGGGCCGCTCCTCGGGGGGCAATTTATTTCTTGGCATTTCTGCCCCCCCGGGTGCAGATCAGCCTAATATTATTAGGCCGATCTGCCCCCGGGGGGAACAGAAATCAACTAGACGCCAGGGATAAAAAAAAATATTGTTTTAAAAAAAAAATTATGTTTGGGGAGCGACCCCTTGGGCAAGGGTCGCTCCGGGGGGAGGAGGGAAATCATTATTAGGCCATTTCTGCACCCCCTGGGGGCAGATAGACCTTGTGATCTGCCCCACTAGACAACAGGGAATATTTTTTTTTGTGGGCTATTTCAAGTAAGGGGATAATTTATTGTGTTTACTTTTATTTTTTTATGTTTGGGGAGCGACCCCTTAGGCAAGGGTCACTACCGGGGGGGGGAATTATTATCAGGCCCGGGGGCAGAAACCACAAGACAACAGGGAATTTTTATTTTACATGTACTAACGCATAAGGGGAGCGGCCCCTTTGGCAAGGGCCACTCCCCGGGTGGGGGAACTATTGTTAGGCCTTTTCTGCCCCCCCCAGAGGCAGATCGGCCTAATATAAATAGGTGGATCTGCCCCCGGGGAGCAGAAACCTCTAGACACCAGGGATAGATATATTTTTTTATTTACTTTATGTTTTTATGTATGAGGAGCGACCCCTTAGACAAGGGTCGCTCCCATGGGGGGCAAATTGTATTTAGGCCATTTCTGTCCCCCTTGGCAGATCAGCCTATTTTTGTTAGGCGGGCAGAAACCTCAAGACACCATGGATTGGTGTGTGTGTATGTGTGTGCTTTGTTTGGAGGGGGCAGCCCCTTGGGCAAGGGTCTCTCCCCATGGGGGCACATTACTGTTGGCCATAACTGCCCCCCTGGGGGGCAGGCTGGCCTATTTTGGAAGGCAGAAAGCCCACCAGAGACCAGGGAAGATTTTTTTTTCAAACTAAGAGGTTGGGGAATGGCCATACCCCCACCCCAAATAAATGGGGCCAAAGTTGTTCTGCCCACCAGTGGGCCGATTAATTACCCCCGATCCACACCCCGGGGGGACAGAAAGCCTACTTGATGCCAAGGAATAAAAAAAATAAACGAAAATAGTGGGGTGGTGGCTACCAAACAGTATGGGCCTGGTTATGCCCCTGCCCGAACTGAAGGGGCTAACAGTATTTCAGCTCTCCCCCACACACTAAAACATCTTGGCCCGTATTTATACTTTTTTTGCGCCGCATTAGCGTCGTTTTTTGACGCAAAAACGGTGCAAACTTGCAAAATGCCATTGTATTTTGTAGGTTTGCACCGTGTTGCGTCAAAAAGCGGCGCAAATGCGGCGCTAAAAAAAGTATAAATACGGGCCCTTATCCCATGGCAAGCAAGAGGTCATTTGATTATTTTTGTTTTCTGTTTTACATTTGGGCCATGAGAGCTTGGTAACTCTCAAAATCGTACCAATTGGAATGGTGAGGGCTGCACTTTTTTTTACTTTGGGACGTTGCCATGTAGAAAAATCCACAAGACCGAGACACATCTGAAAACTAAACGTCTAGTTGATCCCAGGGTGGTGTGCTTCACATGCACCCCGCACCATTTCTTTACCCACAATGCCCTGCAAACCTGCAACTTTGCTGGAAAGCACATATTTTTCCCACATTTTTGTGATGGAACATTCCGGAATCTGCAGTAACCCAAAAAATTCCTACCACCCAGCATTGTCTCATCTATACCGATAAAATTTCTGCTGCACTTGTCAGCCTAAAAAATTTATTTTTTCAAACTGCCCTTTTGGACCCACTTTGGTTCCCCCTCAATTTCGACGTGTTTTTGGCTCTTCCCTGTCACAAACACTTGGCCCACCTACACAAGTGAGGTATCATTTTTACCGGGAGACTGAGGGGAACGTTGGGTGATAGGAAATTTGTCCCGGTGCAGTGAGCCCACACAGAAATGTGGGAAAAATTTGATTTTTTAGCTAAATTTGTTGTTTGCTTCAGATTCTGGGTAAGAAAAGATTGGGGGATCCACGTAAGTCAGACCTCCCTTGACTCCCTCGGGTGTCTAGTTTTCAGAAATGCCTGGGTTTGGTAGGTTTCCCTAGATGGCTGCTGAGTCCAGGACCAAAAACGCAGGTGCCCCCTGCAAAAACAGGAAGTTTTCTATTTGATAATTTTGATGTGTTCAGATAGTGTTTTGGGGCATTTCCTGTTGCGGGCACTAGGCCTACCCACACAAGTAAGGTACCATTTTTATCGCGAGACTTGGGGGAATACTGGGTGGAAGGAAATTTGTAGCTCCTCCCAGATCCCAGCACTTTCTTTCTCCGAAATATGAGGAAAAAGTGTTTTTTAGCCACATTCTGGGGTTTGCAAAGGATTCTGGGTAACAGAACCTGGTGAGAGCCCTACAAGTCATCCCATCTTGGATTCCCCTAGGTCTCTAGTTTTAAAAAATGCACAGGTTTGGTAGGTTTCCCTCTGTGGCGGCTGAGATAGAGGCCAAAATCCACAGGTAGGCACTTTGCAAAAAACACCTCTGTTTTCTTTGAGAAAATTTGATGTGTCCACTTTGTGTTTTGGGGCATTCCCTGTTGCGGGCACTAGGCCTACCCACACAAGTGAGGTACCATTTTTATCGGGAGACTTGGGGGAACATAGAATAGCAAAACTAGTGTTATTACCCCTTGTCTTTCTCTACATTTTTTCCTTCCAAATATAAGACAGTGTGTAAAAAATACATCTATTTGAGAAATGCCCTGTAATTCACATGCTAGTATGGGCACCCTAGAATTCAGAGATGTGCAAATAACCACTGCTCCTCAACACCTTATCTTGTGCCCATTTTGGAAATACAAAGGTTTTCTTGATACCTATTTTTGAATCTTTATATTTCAGTAACTGAATTGCTGTATGCCTGGTATGGAATGAAAACCCACTGCAAGGTGCAGCTCATTTATTGGCTCTGGGTACCTAGGATTCTTGATGGACCTACAAGCCCTATATACCTCTGCAACCAGAAGAGTCCAGCAGACGTAACAGTGTATTGCTTTCAAAAATCGGACTTCACAGGAAAAAGTTACAGAGTAAAACGTAGAGAAAAATTGCTGTTTTTCTCACCTCAATCTCAATATCTTTTTATTTCAGTTGTTATTTTCTGTAGGAAACCCTTGTAGGATCTACACAAATTACCCATTGCTGAATTCAGAATTGTTTTTACATTTCAGAAATGTTTAGGTTTCTGGGATCCAGCATTGGTTTCATACCCATTTCTGTCACTGACTAGAAGGAGGCTGAAAGCACAAAAAAACATTAAAATGGGGTATGTCCCAGTAAAATGCCAAAATTGTTTTGAAAAATTGGGTTTTCTGATTCAAGTCTGCCTGTTTCTGAAAGCTGGGAAGCTGATGATTTTAGCACTGCAAACCCTTTGTTGGTGCCAATTTCAGGGAAAAAAACACAAGCCTTCATCTGCAGCCCTTTTTTCCAATTTATTTTTAAAACACAAAATGTTCACTGTATTTTGGCTAATTTCTTGGTCTCCTTCAGGGGAACCCACAAAGTCTGGGTACCTCTAGAATCCCTAGGATGCTGGAAAAAAAGGACGCAAATTTGGCGTGGGTAGCTTATGTGGACAAAATATTAAGAGGGCCTAAGCGAGAACTATTCCAAATAGGCAAAAAAAGGCCAGCACAGGAGGAGGAAAAGGCCTGGCAGCGAAGGGGTTAATGAGTGAAGGGGAATTTGTCCCTGGTTCTTGTGTAGCCCAAATAATTGCCCTTTTACAATCTACCTACAGATTAACCTCAGACAACACATCCAAGTCTTCTCACAAGACCTTGAAAATAGTCACAATCTGTTCCATCTAAGTGTACCATTTATTGAGATCCTCTCCAAGCTTTGGAACACTGTTAGTGAAATGGAAAATGTCCAATCAAAATGAATGGGGCGTGAACATGGACTCCACCCTGTACTTCATGCACAGGAAAGTCCTTGACTGTTCCCTCTGCCTTTCCTTCTTCTTCCTCTTTAGACCCTTCTCCCGTTTGCTTTCCTATGACTTTCTGTTTCTTCGATCACAACTCCATCAATTTTTCAATATCACTCCATTCCCTGATGTTCCAATAAGGTTCCCTCACATGGGTCCTCAACCCTCTCAACTTTGAGAATTGTAGCTCCTTTTCATTCATTGCCATCCTAGCATTCTTCCACAACTTCTTTTGCTGAGTTATTTGAACTCAGCATTGCTCCTGCACATTCTCCATCCATGCATGCACCTCTCTTGCCGCTTCCTTACTAAGGTATGCCAGCTCATTTTCTCTATATTTATCCTAGATAATCCATTCCCTCATTTCCTGTCACCGTTTCTTTAAACTCCATTTTTTACTGTGCAAGATTTATTTCCTGTGAGGTCTGCCCTGTTGCCTGATAGGTCTGTGCAAGTAGTTTTGGCTTTCCATCCCACCACAGACTAGGTTCTCCCCATGAAGAAGAACTAAAATGACATCCTGTCAGGCTTTGGTGCTAAGTACTAGGGTGTACTTGAGATGGGTCAACCTAGAATGGTACAGATGCCTCAGCTGGGGGAATGGTCAGAGCACTTGACGAAGGCAAGGTGCTTATTGTGATAGTCTGAACAGCATGCACTTGTTTTTTAATAACTTGGAAGTGCATGGGCATCTGGGTTCTGCACCCGTTTCAGGTGCAGTAGCACTTGGTGTATTCAGTTGCTGCATTATATGGGAGCTATCTTATGCTTAGAAGCTCACCTATGAAAGTGTTTTCCTCCTTGCTTTCTGGTTCCATCTTCTTTGGTTTATTTTATCCTTCTCTTTGCTTTCTAGCAGGAATAGGCTTCAAAAGTCTTGATAACTTTCTTTCCTCTTTCTCTGCCTTTCCTCGTTCTGCAAACTTGTCCAGGAATGAGCCATACTGTCAATTTTGAGTTCCATTTTTTTTCTTTTGTTTTTACTTGCCATCTGTTGTCAAAGATTCAAGGATTCAGCTTATCTGGGCCTAAGCTGTGGTTTTAAATTGTACATTCCTCTCCTCAAGTTCTCCATTCTAGAGATCAGGGGCATAGCTTTAAGGGATGTCTGGGGTGTTACACCCCCCTAATAAATGTTTTTTGTGATAATTAGTTGGGTACCGGTGCTTTCAGTCGGGTATTGTGAGGTGTCGGTCTGATTTCAAAAGGAAGGTTTACACATACAGACAAAAATGGACACACACTCTCTTCCTCTGTGTGTGTGTAAGGACTTAAGGGTTATTTCATGAAATAATGTGTTTTCTCTCACATAACACCCCAACCAATCCGTATTCCTCTCCCTTTCTACTGCCCCTTAAGACCCTCTTGTGCGCCCTGCTTGTCATATAATGTATTATAACGCTACATGCTAGTGTGATTGTTGGAAAATCCGAAGCTCACCCCCCTCAATCTTACTGACCAAGCTACTCCCCGTGAGGGAAGTGGAAAGTACCACTCAATGGGAATCGGAGTTCCTCGTCTTTGGATGCATATTCGTGCTATCGGTTAAGCCACATGAATGTATGTAACCCTTTTTTCACTGCCAATTACCTGGCTGGCGTGCCCTCTGGAGGAAACATTTCCTCTCTATTTATGTTCTTCTCCTTCTTTGACAAGGCATTTGCCATTCTAACAATTTCTCCCTCAGTCTTTGGTTAAGTCTCCTTCCTTTTCTGCACCAACAAGCTCACCTTCCATCCACCAATGTCAGTGTGTGCCTATCAAAGGTTGCCTTGTCACAGTGTGGCTAGCCCATCTGCTAGCCAATCACTACACAGCGCCTTAGTGACACAACCCTCCCAAGCTGCCAGACTGCTTCTGAAACCCTTTTTATGTTGTCATCCTTTGCATGCTTCAACTACAGACAAGTTTCTACAACAACAAGAATATGACCTACTTTCATTCAATAGGGCACCTTAAACCTGTAAAAGTGATTATACTTGGAGTTTCTACTCCATGTGCACTAAGAAACAAACCACCAACAAGCTCAGTTAGTACACGCATGCAAGAAAAGATTACGTCTTTAATTAGGTGTATCTGATAGTGCCTCACCTAGCAGACAAGTTTAACAGTTCAATGTTCTAACTTGAGGTACCTCTTTCAAAAGTCCAGAAATATCATCAGAAACACGATAACTACTGCTCCGACAAGTCCAACAATCACAGCCACATAATAATTTGCTCTCGAGTTTCGTTAACTATTTTCTTTCACGTTTGCCATGAAATCCTTAGTGTTTCTTATGTCAGAGCTCTCTGCCAGTCACCTTGTCTCTCTGGAACCAAGATTGGGTTGGGACTGGGTCAATTTAGATCGTCGGGCAAACCGTCTGACCCATGAAGGTGCAGTGCCCATTTCTATGGTCAATGAATTCGTCAATTTGGGTCGGCTGAAATTAGAACCATCCTCTGCTACCAGATCTGTTGGGGCACTTCATTGTACCTTAAGTACCCTTAATGGGGCGCACCAATGACTAGGACTGGGAGCGGTGTAGTCCCAATTCAGTTTAACTTAACAGTCACTTAAGTTCAGTAACAGATGATAAACATTCCTCTATGATTGTCAGACAAGGGTTTTATGTTCCAAGTTTATATAAAGAATTCTAGATAGGTTACAAAATATACAACATCAGGGAATAAGCATAAAGAACGCAGTACAGTTCTAGGTGAAATCCAGCATAGATTAGCCTTCGAAGAGTGGTGAACGGGGAGACCCTTCCGCATAGAAATTGTCGTCCTTTTATAGGACTTTAGTCAAAGACATGGGTACACGTTTCGAGGGACATGCACCAATAGGGAACAAGCAATGAGAAACATTTTACTACGGAATATATTTGGATATTCTCTCAGGGTAGCACTACATTGAATTGGCAGACATTCTCACTGTAAGTTCAGCAGTCCAGTGGATACATTTTATGCACATAGCCTGGGACTGTTGAAGCTTCCTTGGTACATAGCAAAGAGGTCTCTGGTAACAGTTTTCAGTTTATTGATGGGAGTCTTACAATTATGTATTTGAAACAAAAGAACAACAATAATATAAGGCCAAATTGTAATGCATTTAAAGTGAAAGGGGATGAGCTCCTACAGTCTCTTCAGTTATAATGAAATAGTTCAATAGTACATTAGGACATTTTGAATTCAGTCAAGGAAACACAATAAAATTCAATCTTTAGATTGTTTTCTTAATCCAGTTTCAAAGCTTCTGGTCTTGGAGTTTGACTGGCCTAACCACTTCTGTGCGCATGATGGCTGTGAGCCTTTCTCCAACGAGGTGCTCGTGTGCGGAAGACGGCTCCTTGCTGAACTGACACACGAGGCAGGAAATCCCTCTGGTGTACCAGAGGGATTCCGTGCTCAAAGAAACAGCCTCGGGAGCAGGGGACACCTTCCCCAGCTCCCTACACTGTTTCTTTGTTTTCACTGAAATGATGATCAGCACACTTAGTGCTCTGATGTAATCTCAAAGAAAATGAAGGGCTCATTTCACTTTCTGTGCCTCAGTGCTTGTGGGGCTATCTCAGCCGCTCATACACTGAGGAATATGAGAGACGTGTCATTGGAAAGATGAGAATCTCCCTAGTGGATTCCTGCTTGGGGATCACCACAGGAGGGTGATCCCCAAGCAGGAACCCACCACTAGACACCAGGGAGGGAGGAGCAGCCCCTTGGGCAAGGGCTTTCGCTCCTCCCAGGCATTTTTAACAATATTCAGTCTTTCTGCCCCCCTCTTGGGAGACAGATGTGGGCAAAAGCCCCTAATCTACCCTTCCGGGAGGGAAAAGCGTGCACAAGGGCACCAGGGATTATTTTATGTAAATAGTGTAGGGTTGGAGGATGCCTATGATGGGCATGCCAATGCTCCCACCCCATTTTAATCAATAGCTCAGTATCATTTTTATCAAGAGACTGAGGGGAGCACTGAGTGGTAGGGTGAGGAAAATGTGATTTTTTAGGTAAATTTGAGGTTTGCAGGAGATTCTGGGTAAGAAAACCTTGGGGGATCTCTGCAAGCCACATCCACCTGGACCCCTCCGGTATCTACTTTTCAGAAATATCTGCGTTTTGTAGGTTTCCTTAGATGGTCTCAGAGCCCTGGACCAACAATGCAGGTTACCCCCTTGCAAAACCAGGTTTTTTCATGATAAATATTCTTCATGTCTCCACAATATGTTTTGTGTTGTTTCCTGTCATGGGCACAAGGCCTACCCACACAAGTGAGGTACCATTTTTTTCGGGAGACTTGAAGAAATGACAAAGGGGTGGAAGTTAGTGGCTTGCCGCAGATTCCAGAACTTTCCATCACAGAAAATGTGAGAGAAATGTGTTTTTTGGACAAGTTTTGAGGTTTGCAAAGGATTCTGGTTAATAGAATGGAGAGAGCCATTCAAGGCATCCCGTCCTGTATTTCCCTGGGTGTCTACTTTTCACAACTGTACAGGTTTGCTAGGTTTCACTAGGTGCTGGTTGATCTAGGGCCCAAAATCCACAGCTAGGCACCTTGCAAAAAAAGGGTCAGTTTTCAGTGGAAAAATGTGATGTACCCACGTTGTGTTTTGGGGCATTTCCTGTCGTGGGCACTAGACCTACCCACACAAATGAGGTACCATTTTTATTGGGAGTTTGGAGGGAATGCTGGGTGGAAAGAAGTTTGTGGCTTCCCTCAGATTACAGAAGTCAGAGTGTGCTGAAAACCTTAAGTGTCTATGACTGTATCTAGAAATATAAGGTAAGAGTGGAATGTGTGGAATGTCATATCAAAGGATACATAATCGCGCAAAGGCATGTGAGTGCTACTCAGCAGCCTGATTGTGCGCCAGCACTAGGGAGAGCGGAGGAGAGTGACATATCTCTCTATATGTGGTGCTGTTCTGTTCTTTTCTTCTCACACAATGCAGCACAGGATGTTTTGGCTGCTGTCCTTCATTGTTTGAGAATCTAGTAAATACACCTCTTACTGCTGACTTATTGTGTGGATGAAAGCAGCCATCACAGAAAATGTGTAATATTCTTATGAGTACGGAATTGTGAATTGTTACTGACCTATGGGTTTTGACAGTAGCTAACATATTTCTAGTGGCACACATAGTCCTTGGGTGATGGGAAGAAAAATTAGTAGTCAGTGACACAGATAAAAACGAATTTATCTTCTAGAGAAAAACAGAAATATCTACACACGGTGTCATTAACTCCCAGAGCTTGACTATTATCCCAGCCACACACAATCAGTTGTTAGCATATGAGAGATGTTTCACCAAAAGTCAACAATCTGAAAAAAATTATGCAATAGACTTGTGCCAATCTCTAATAGTCAAATTTAATTTTCTTTGGCGCATCCTTGTGCAAGAGTGAGCCCTGGAGAATAGCTATTTTCATGGCACACATGGTGGAGGAAACTCCAAGTTGCTGTTGGGAGCTATGGGATGGTTTCAATACTCCCCAATAAATCCTTACACTTTTGAATGAATGGACGTTTTCAGCAGGAAGTTGAGGCTACTCTGTTGTTATCTATAAATCTTCACATAAGTGAAGACAAAAGATGAGAATGTCCACATGGGAGGTTTGTTTTAAAGAAGCCTACATTTTCAGTTCTGCACTTGAGACCTTTAAAGAAAGGTGGAGGGCAAGGATCCTACCATAATGGTCCCTAACGGAAATGATCATCCTCATTACTCCTGGGAGCTACACATACGATGCATCTCTTTATTTTATTTGAGTGTTTTATTTGCCAAACGATGCTGTAACTAGAATGAAGAATGCAATTATGTTTGCAGCCTATATAACTTTCATACATTACAAAGTCTCCATAACTCGTTTCAAAGAGCCAATAGTGCCATGAGCAGAACCCCAGTCCGTAAAGCGTTCATATTTTCCGGGTTTCAGGAGATATTGCTTCCCTCTGTAGTCTGTTTTTTCAAAGAAAAGCCAGAGCCCTCCCAGCACCTGGCAAGAACGAATGGGGTAACAAAAGTGATCGTGGACATTTGTGCAATCATTCATGAACTTTGTCATTTTGCCTGTGCAGTCATCTTTTTCATAGACCCTCAATCTATAGACATCCAAACCTTTCTGCTGCAACAGAGAAGAAATAAAACTGTAAGAGAGACAAGAAGTTATGCAGGAGTTAAGTAAACATTTTATAAAGGCATTTAAAACAATAAAGGGAGGTATTCTTTTATCAAATTAATACAGTACAATGCGTGTCTCCTTCTATGAGTTAGCATAGGAAAATGTACAAAATTACCAACTTCAAAAATTACTTTCCGATTACTCAGCTTTTATTTTTGGGTCAAAATATCATTTAAGTTGCCATTGCCACCCAAGAAACAAGATGCAAGATGTAAAGAGTTAATAAAGAGCTATGCGGGCTCTCCATGTGCGCCTGACGTGCTCTGCGTGTCCGGGAGGGGCACGGAGCACGAGGGTATAAATAAAGAGCGAACTGCGGGTGACGCAGTTCCATGCGTGTGCTCTCAGCAAACACTGTCTGTGCGTGTTCTTTCAACGACAATGAAGGCCTAGTACATTGGCGACGAGCGGGATCGAACTGCGAGACAGTAGAAGAAAGTGCAGTTAAATACTGAGGCCAGGCTGAGAAAACGTACCGGGAGGAGAGCGGAGCAGTGTCGGCTGCCGCGATCGTGGTGCCGGGCCGGTCGCCGGAAAAAAAAGCCGGGTTCACGGAGGGAACCTCAGGCGCGCGACTGGCGGAGCGGACGACGAGGAAACTGACCGGTTTCCCGATCGGGGAAACCCAAAGACGGTGAGCCGCGCCCCGCGCCCTCCCCCGCAAGGAGCACACCACGCGGGGCTCGGACACCCCGCCCAGGGCGTCCCTTGCTGCCCGAGAGCAGCACCACGCGAGGCTACAAGGCCCCGCCCAGGGCGTCCCTCGCTGCCCGGAGCAGCCGAAGGAGACGCGTGCTTCCTTGGCCGGGCGCGCCGTGCGTCTCCTGCGAGGCCGGAGAGGAGGAAGCAAAAAAAAAAAAAAAAAGAAAAGACGCGTGGTGCACGTCAGATGTGTGCCGCCCCTGGGAGGGGCTAAAAAAAAAAAAAAAAAGAAAAAAAAAGGGAAAAGAAGAGAAAAGAAAAAAAAGCAGCGGTAAGCAAAAGGAGATGGTCACTGAAAAATAAAAGGCAAGAAAAGGGAGGCAGAAGTAGAAAACAAGAAGAAGTAAGGAAGGCGGAGTCAAAAAAAATAAATAAATAAAAACAACGAAAGGACAGCTTCACCGTGTGTACAGCGCAAGGGTGAGAAGGGGTAAAGATGAGTGCCCCACCACAGGATGATGCCAATCCTCCACCGCCACCAGGGAACCCCCAGCTCCCAGCACAGTTGACCAACAGGGTTCACTCCTCGATCGTTTCGCTACCACCGTTTAGCCAACTAATTGACCCGACTACTGCTGCGCCCAGATGGCGTTTGTGGATAAACAGGCTAGAAAACTACTTTCGTGCAACCAGGGAAACGGACGGGGAAGTGCGGAGGTCAGTAATGCTGTTGATGGGTGGAGATGAACTACAGGAGCTCTTTGACTCGCTTCCTGACACAGGGGATAAGGCTGATTTTGATACAGCAGTAACTGCTCTGAACAGGCACTTCGACCCGCAACTCAACTCGGATTACGAACGTTTTAAACTACGACAGGCCCAGCAGACCGAAATCGAGTCGATGGATATGTTTTATGCCAGGTTGAGGAAGCTAGCGAGCTCGTGCACAGGTCTCAACCAGCAAGAGGAGATCCGTGCGCAAATCATTCAAGGGTGCCGGTCGAATGCCTTGAGGAAGTTGATTTTGAGACAGCAGGGCATGTCCCTCGATGACATTCTAATTCTTGCAAGATCACATGAACTGTCGGCAGTACGAGCGGATGCGATGGCGGCAGTAAGAGGTCAGTCATTAGCGGCTGCGTCATCGTCTCGTGTAGTCCAGGTGAAGGAGGAACAAGTGGATGCGATCCGAACACGCCCAGCAGCGCAGCGGAAAACAAGCGCTGCCAGGCCCGGCGACAGGGCCTGTGGAAGCTGCGGGTATGACCACCGGCCGAACATGGGATGCCCGGCTAAAGGACAGTCCTGCAACTGTTGTGGCAAGCCAAATCATTTTGCCAAAGTGTGTAGGTCCAGGAGGAATAAGCCAGGAGAGCAGAAGGGAAGAGATACAAGTGTTAAAGCTGTATCCAAGGACACAGAGGAGGTGAGAGACCAGGCGATGGCGAGTGGCCCGGTCTTCGAGGAAGATGAAGAAGAGGACATATTTGTAATATCGTTCACGGGGGGCAAGGCACGGAAAAGGAGACCGCCGCCCATGAGTGACGTTCATGTCAACGGCATGCTTGTTTCCGTACTCATTGACACAGGGGCGTCGGTCAATGTCATGGATGAAACGCTTTTCCACCAACTAATACCTGCCCCGCCACTGACCCAGACAACTACTAAGATATACAATTATGGAGGGCGAGACCCTCTTCCCCTCAAGGGAACAGTGGAGGTGGCTGTAAGTAGTGGAGATAAATCAACAAAAACCAAGTTCTATGTGGTGGCTGGGGATCGTGGCACTCTGCTAGGATGTCGCACAGCAGAAGAGTTGGGACTGGTGTTTTTTGCACGACAGGTGTATGAGACTCAAGTGGAACGCCTTCTCAACGAGTTTCCACAACTATTTGAGGGGTTGGGTCGGTTAAGAGGAAAACGCATCAAATTGCACATAGATCCCAACGTGGCTCCGGTGGCGCTAAGGCATCGTCGTGTACCCTTTCATCTGAGACCTGTCGTTGAGAAAGAGCTGCAGTTGCTGGAGGACCAAGGGGTCATAGAGAAGGTGGATGGGCCTACGCCGTGGGTGTCGCCGCTGGTGATTGCGCCAAAACCCAAGCAGCCAGGAGCGATTCGCCTCTGTGTTGATATGCGACTGCCAAACAAGGCTATTCGAAGGGAAAGACACATAACGCCCACCATGGACGACATCATTGCAGATCTGAATGGGGCACAGTGGTTCTCCAAGTTGGATCTCAATGCGGGGTATCATCAGCTAGAGCTAGACCCGGAAAGCAGGAACATTACCACATTCTCGACGCATGTGGGGCTGAGAAGATACAAGAGGCTGAGCTTTGGAGTGTCCTCCGCGGCGGAGGTGTTTCAAAATGCGATTAGGGAAACCCTGTCGGGGTTGCCAGGAGTAATCAACCTGAGTGATGACATTCTAATATACTCCAAGACGAGAGAGGATCATCATTGTCATCTACGTGCGACGTTGAAACGGCTATCTGAAGCGGGACTAACGCTTCATAAAAAAAAGTGTGCCTTTTACCAAAACTCGGTAGAATTCTTTGGATATGTATTTTCGAAAGAAGGCCTGCAAGTGGACCCACGGAAGGCTGAGGCTATCCGTCAGGCCGCGGTTCCGCAAAGTGCCACGGAGGTTCGTAGCTTCCTAGGGATGGCCACGTACTGCGGGAGGTTTATACCACATCTAGCCACCATGTCTGAACCTCTCCGGCAGCTAACTAAAGGGCAACATCGTTGGGACTGGACTCCAGAAGCACAACAGGCCTTCATGGATATTAAGGAGGCGTTGCTAGACAAGGCAACTATGGCCTATTTCAACCCCAGCAGAAAGACCGAAGTAGTGGTAGATGCGAGCCCCGTCGGGCTTGGAGCTGTCCTCTTGCAAGAACAGAGGCATCAGGAATGGGTCCCGGTCGCATATGCCAGCCGGGCGTTGTCGGCCGTTGAAACCAGGTATGCGCAGATTGAGCGTGAGGCTCTAGCCATCCGGTGGGCGTGCCGCCATTTTCACTTGTATTTGTACGGGCACGAATTTCAAGTGGTGACTGACCACAAACCTTTAGTTCCGTTGTTCGCTGGTTGCCCGCGTCTTGCACCTCCGCGGATTGAGCGATGGACCGTTCTCCTTCAACCTTATAGGTTCACTGTCGTTTACCGGCCAGGGGCAAACAATCCGGCAGATTATCTGTCTCGCCACCCTTGTTCGCAGGTGTCGGATGCGCAACAAGAACAAGATGAGGAGAGTACGGAAGTCTTTGTAAGCATGGTCGTGCAGTCGGCGTGTCCTAACGCCCTTCTCGTACCAGAGATTGTAAGTGCCACGCAGGAAGACATCATATTGAGCCACGTCAAAGATGCGTTGAGCCATAAAAAGTGGAAATATTTTCTAGAAAAAACACATGAGTCTCGCCCGGAACAGAGAGTGGCCATGCAAAGTATCTGGAAAGTGCGAGATGAACTGTCTACTGATAATGAAGGATTGGTTCTACGGGGAAGAAGGATTGTACTTCCACAAAGTCTCTGGTCTAGAGTGATTGAGCTGGCACATCAAGGACATCAAGGGGCTGCTAAAACCAAGGCTAGATTACGTGCCAAGGTATGGTTCCCAGGTATGGACAGCCAGGTTGACGAGATGGTAGGACGGTGTCACTCCTGTATCATCACGTCCGTGGAACCTCCGAGTTGTCCAGTGATAACGGAGCCGGCTACTCTGAAACCATGGGCTAAGGTAAGCATGGACTTCGGAAGTTTTCCAGATGGGAGATTAACTGCTGTTATGATTGACTCTTATACTAAATTCCCGGTGGTTGAGGTGGTACCGTCGACGGCGTTTGAGAACGTGCGACCAGTTCTACAAAAGACATTTGCATTGTTTGGTTTGCCTGATGAGATACGAACGGATAATGGCCCCCCATTCCAAGGCCAAGAGTTTCGGTCATACCTTGAGGGTTTGGCAATTCATCATCGGAAGATAACGCCTTACTGGCCTCAGGCAAATGGGGACGTGGAAAGGTTCATGCGAACTTTGAACCGGGCTCTTCGAATTGGAGTAGAGAAAAGGGAAGACAGCGAACAGTGTCTACACCAATTCCTGAGTGCCTATCGTCAAACGCCTCATAGTACTACTGGTTGTGCTCCCTCCTCTTTGATGTTCAAGGTATCTCCACGTGACTGTATTCCATCAGGTCCTAAGTGGAGACCTCCGGTGTTGGATGTTAAGGCCACTCAAAAACGACGGCGAGCTACTAATCAGAGGGCGAGTACCCAACGACTAGCAAGGTACCGAGGGTTTCAAGAAGGAGACCAAGTGGTGGTGAAATGTCGGAGAGGGGGAGGAAAGTTTATAACTCCGTTTGAACCTGAGGTATGGGAGGTTATTGGCGTGAAGGGGTCCATGATCACTGCGGCCAGAGGAAGACAAAGAGTGACACGGAATGTGTCACATTTTAAGAAAGCTGGACGGAGGGAACCAATTGATGATGAAGGAGAGTTGGAGGACATTACCGGTGGGTCACCCGTGGTGACCAATGAGGTGGAGAGTGTCAGGAGGCCGGTGCTGACTGAACAAACATTACCGGTTTATGCCCCTGGGAATGCAAGTTTGCGCACAAGAAGTCGAAGATATGATCTACGTCCCAATCCTGCACCGAGTAGTCAGTTGAAGGACTTTGTCTGTCATGTAGGCTGCTCATAGTTGGAGTTCCGTTGCCAGGTGGCTATAACAGGATGAAGACGGAAGGTCTGTTGGTTCGTAAGGACCGTGTTTTCATTGAGGTGGACTGTTTACGTGTGTTTTGTAGTACGAACTATTCCTAAGTTATTTTATACCGTTGTGTGTTAAGTTTGGTGTTGGATTTGTTAAGTCCAACCTCCATGTGGAGTAAAACATGGGGGGGATGTAAAGAGTTAATAAAGAGCCATGCGGGCTCTCCATGTGCGCCTGACGTGCTCTGCGTGTCCGGGAGGGGCACGGAGCACGAGGGTATAAATAAAGAGCGAACTGCGGGTGACGCAGTTCCATGCGTGTGCTCTCAGCAAACACTGTCTGTGCGTGTTCTTTCAACGACAATGAAGGCCTAGTACACAAAGCAAGAAAATTAATAGCAAAATCCTCTTCAGAATTACGAATCTTATTTCAGGCAACAATGCATCACATAGTTTGTGACAACTGAAGTGGTAGCTGGTGTAGTCTAGATCACACACACTGACAGCTCAGGTCTCCTGCTCTGTGTCAGCCTCTAAGTAGCCTTTGACACCATTGGTCCTCTTGCCCTTATCTGTTCTATCTCCAACAGTGTTGGCCATTAGTGGTTCTCATCCTTTCTCAACAACAGATCTTGGCTAATCCAGATGTGCTCCTCCATTCTGAGCGCATCACCTACAGCCTCTCCCTCAAGGAGTCATCCATTCACCAGTGATCCTCAGCCTCAGCATGAACCTCTTGAAATATGATTACTGACGAGAATGTAAATCATTCATCAGTTTAAGAGTGTTATACATCTCAACCCAAAGGTCTCACCTGATGGAGGCATCTGTAGTTTGAAAGACTAATTTACAACAACAAAACAAGCCATGTGTTACATTAGGATTTACAGAGGAAACAAATAAGAATATTTTGGGAATATTGAGTAGAGTGGAGACCAAAGGGGAGCACTGAAGGTGGGAGAGCTCAAGAAAGGCAGGAAGAAGATATGTGGCAGTGCAATATCACTACCCCTTGCCCTCAGCTTCAGTGCCTAGATATCACAGCTTCCTTTGAATATTTCATATTTTGTGTGAGGGAAGCTTGCACAGCTCCTTCCCATTCTGTACTTGTTCGGTATTGAAAGCATGCACTTCTGCATTCCGGATGTACCTAATTTCTCTGATAGGGTCCTTCATGGCTAATTCCTGTGCTGTACGTGTTTTATGAGAGGGTGGTATTCAGTTGGTTAGTGTCTTTTTGGGATGAGAAAAGAAAGATTATTCTGTTTCTGTCCACGCTGTGCTTGTTCTATGTATAAAGGAAGCTATCATGTTCATCACTAGTGTCAGCAAGCAGGAACATGTGCAGTTTTGGTTCTCAGCGCTGAACCACAATGGCTTCACTCCATAACTTGTCAACTATGCTAAATCCAAAATCCTACATTCATACCAGCCTCAACATGTGAACCCACATTGCAAAGAAGACAAAAGCTAACTGGCGTTATCCCTCCTTGCTCACAATAGCTTTCTTCTCATAAAGAAAGTTCAGAAATTCAACCCATCTCAAGTCGCAGTATAGGAGAAGACCCCCCTGGACTTTGGCCAGAGTTCCCACTGGACCCCGATAACGAGGATGTTTTCATGCCCTAGTTCAACTACTCATAAGAAATAAGATTTGTATTTTCATCATCTCCTATTCATAGCACTTCACCGGCACCCTCTAACTCCCTGTACCGTCTTCAAAATGTGCTACATTGTCTTTGTGTCAATAAACTCAAATGACCCACCATCCATAGTGATTAAGATTAAATCACCAGGCTGAGAACCAAAAGGTGCCGCAATGGGGACACAGGAACGTGGTCCCCAGATCTAGCAGGCTTCATTATTCTTTCACTCTCTTTCCCATGCATCCCATTCAAATAAAAATAAAGCACCAGTACACCATTCCAGTAGTCCACTCTCCTTTCATTTGGGGTTTATATTCTGAACATCTCCACTAAACACCTGCCAATGTCCAATGATCTAGTGCTTCACAGCCAGATTTGTGCTTCATAAGTACCTCACACACCCCATTGGGGTAGGAAGGAACTTTGCATTGGAAAAGTAGGTGTAGCAGAACAAAATGCATTTCGGGAACATGATGTTCCACTTTTATATACAATCAAATGTTTTTTATGCTGAAGCTAGGCAACAGGCGGGCTTTAATAATTTAATGTGGAGACACTAAAACCAAGTATTAAAATCTAATCAGCAATGACATTGTAGGGTAGCAAAGATTTGTTAGGCAACAGAATTATGCCCAAATAATTTGAGTCACTGAAGTTTAGCATTATATTTGGGGAACATTTAATGATGCAACTCTGGCTACATGATACACATGAACAGAAACAATAAGGCTTTTGGAGGATTCCAATTTGGTTCCTTATGGTTACAACTCATAACAAACACAAATTACATTAGAAACATTAGTTGCAACCTTTGGCCTCTAACCTGTGTCTTATATGCCGATATTTATGAAATACAGACTCCTTGGACACTAAAAAGATTCTGTGAAGGCCTCCTAGACAACCCTGCCATCCAACGATCTGCCTCAGATAGCCACGTCTGGGACCAAGGACAGTGATTTCAACTTTAGGCACATAGCTCTTAGGACACATTAGATTGATCAACCATCTTGATGCCCTCTCCTTTAGTTGTCAACAGATCTAGAATGGAAATGCTTTTTTGATGAGAGACACACAGCTCCTGGGAATATGTTAATAATCTACATACTTAGAAATAGCAGTAACAATGATCCTTAATTGGTAATTCTGATACTTGCTGTTCGGAGAATCTAAACTACAAGTGCTAATATTCCAAGAAGCATACAAGCCCAGTTCAGTTACCCACAACTAACATGGGCAACACGAAAGCTCAGTGATACTAGGATACATACACACCTGGGTAAGGGGTATTTAGACACAGACAGTACTATGACGTAAATCCATTTTTTACCATTTTATTAGTTATTAGTCATTAGCACAGATTAGGTCTATAATGAAGAAACTTTACTGAAAACAAACTTACCAGTGAGAGCAGCAGACAAGACTTGATGGAGTCACTGATGCCTGTCCAGACGTGGTAGTCAGGATATTCTCCCTCCTTCAAGAAGTACTGGTTACCCATGTAATGCGGGCGCTCATAGACCATCCAAAGGCCATTTTCAACTCGGATGGAGTTGCAGGAATTTAAGTGGGACTGAAGGTCTAGGTTGTCACAGGTACATTCATAGAACTTACCCTGGAAATTCTTAAGCTCGTAGAAAGTGATCTATAATAAAATATATATGTATATATATATGAAAAACGGGACATGTATTTGTTGGTAGGGCACTCCGGGTGTCTTCATCTGCATTTAACTGGGTTCATGAACACATGCAAGCATTCTTTTTTGCCATAAGTGAACAAATGTTTTTGAAAACACCCAAGGTCAAATCCCCTGCACATACGTATGCCTAAGACGAGGCCTTTCAGATGTATCACAAATATCCAAACATCTATGCTCATAAAGAGACAGGTCTATGAAAAGAGAGATAGCTCAGCCACACCATCAATTATCCTACCTTTCCCATTGTGGTCACTTGTTCAAATCTGAACCTCAATGCTCGAAAAAGTATAACTGGCAGCTATTTGTTTATATGAGCCAAACCTAAGTGTCTTAATGTATAGATTGACACACATTTAAACATAACTACATTTGTATCCAGTGAGATTTAGATTCTGAATCTCCATAACAGCACTCAATTCACTATTCTCTCAACACAGGCATTGATGATTAATTTATGCCTGCTTCCAAACTCCATTATGCTATTCATTTCATGCTGCATAGAGCCCCATGATGTTTCAGAATATGTTGTCCCAAAACATCTAACCTACCTCTGGCACTGTTCAGTGGCATCTCTAGAAAAAGTTTTCAGGAGAACACAAAAGGACCCCCCAAAAATTGTTGAGCAACCTATGACAGGAAATCATGAAGAGTGTATACCCATATGAGTGAAGGTACATATATAAAATGTTTTGCTCCTTTTATTGCTCACATTGCACTACATAACGATCAATATTTGAGGGGGCATGTGAAATAGTTTTTATAACTTGCAGAATAATCATAGCATCTCAGAGCCATACTGTCAGAATAATAGTATGACTCTTTTTCAGGTAAGAGAACATTTTTATTCCACGTAGTCCATCCTCCTTCTAAGTCATAGAAACGCTCATTAACATTCTAAACTGTTGGAATGTACCAACTGTTAAGGCAGAGGATTGGCAGGTGAGAGGATAGTAAGGAGGGAAATGGGTGGAAGACCAGGAAACAGATTATAACACATCTTCCTACCACAGCAATGCAAAAGAACAGTTTTCAAAACAATGTAAAGAGTTTAACGGAATGGAAGGCACAATGACAATATGGAGGGAAGAGGAGAGTAGGAGATGTGGGGGAACAGATTATAATACATTTCCCTACTACAACAATGCAATTCAACAATTTACAGACCACTGAAACAAATTTCTGGTTGTAAAGCAGTCCTTCATCCAGTTAGTTAGTTTGTCCATGCTCCATGTTCGGCGATTACCCGCCCTGACCAAATTGTGGTTGACTTCTACAATTTGCAATGGATTGTAACATTTCTGTTTTTGTACACCTGACACATGGTGTTATCTGACCAATACCTAATCTCCCATTTTTCAATTATGGGAATTTACACTTTGTTTATAGTCATATATTTCCCTGAATCTTTTCCAGTTGGATAACATACTAGATTTCTGGGGAATTCTTGTCAATTATGATTTGCTCCTCTCCGCCTATCCATCTAGGAAAACACTTAGGGCCATGTTTGTGGGCTTTTGGTGTAGGGCAGTGCAGCAAGGAACCTTTGTGCACTGCCCTGCATCAAAAGGAAAGGGCAGGAATGCACCAGATCAATGGCATACAGTGCATTCCTGTCCTTTCACACTATTCTGGTGCTGTTTTGGCAGCCTAGCGCCAATGAAGGCACCCTAGTACCATAGTGCAAAGGTGTTTGCATTGTAAGCAGGATAGTTTTGGTGCAGTAAGGGGCACCTTCCTGCACAAACACAATCCTAGGAGGCTTTGCTTCTTTCTATGAGTGAAGCATAATGCAGCACACATGGGAAGTGGAAATTGCAAGGAGAAATAAAGATACTTCTCTTTGTTACGCATCCCCTGGAGAGGCATAATGTTTTAAGGCGCATCCCCAACTTTGCTAACTCTTGCAAATCTTGGGATGCATCAAAATCCATGGGTGTTGCATGGGAACACCACACACAACACCCATTGAGGGCCTCCCTTGCGCAGAGTAAGGCAACACAGCAATTTGCACTGCCTTGCCTTACTTCATATATATGAGGACATTCAAAGCCACATAAAGTGGCTTTGCGTGGCCTCAGAGATAGTTGTTCAAAATTTGCACCGTAATTGTGTCACAAAACAGGAGTGGCTCATAAATATGCCCCGTAGTGGTGGGTTTCCTAAATTTCAGAGGTTTAAAGAGGAAAATAGTGTTGATTAAATGAAGAGCAGTGTGGTATAAACATAACATTTCTTGCATTGATCTTTCGATATGGCATCTATTAACACTAGCAAGTTGTACATATTCTTTTTTCATATGATTAGATCTTTCTGCTAATTCAATTGCCCTGGAAAAAAAGAGAACTGTGTTTATGTGTGCTATTGACAGATTGGAGTAGAAGTCTTTCACAAAATCTGACATAAATTGTATGCCATTTTCCGTAATGAAAATCGAAGGAATGCCTTCAATAAATATATCTCTCAAAAACTGAATGGGAATAGTAGGGGTAATTTGACTCACAAACGTAGTCAGTATCCAATGGGAATGGTAATCAATTAAAAAAATATGAAACTTAGGCCAACCATTTACTATTTCTATCTTAATTTGGTTGTGTTTTGTCTTTTTCCCATACATTCTGTCCACCCTTCTTGGGTTAATGCAGGCATCTTTATTTCTGTCTTCTATTGCTTCTTGTAAATTGGAGTTTTTAGCTAATCAGTTTTTTCCTGACTACATAGGTTATTTGCGCACCTCATTAACCGATAACTATTCAAGAAAACAAGTAAAGCAAACAAGTAAAGCGCCAAAACCACACAATATGCACAAACCCCTCAAGACAGCATTTTTTTGGTTACATTTTCTTCTTTCCCTTGCAATCTACTGAAAAACTTGTGTCTTTCGAGTTTCATGAAGGTCAATTTGAATACCACTACAACACCTATTTCTACATTGGCTGTCAGTAAAACAGGTTCAGGAAGTGTTTCATAAATCATACCTCTGCGAATCCCCACGATTTGTAACAAAAAGTGCTTTTTCCTACATGCACTGAATATCTCCCCTCCCATAGCAAATTATAAGATTCAAATATTATAACCCATTTATTCCACGGTGGATTTGGCTCTCTCATTTCATTCGGGATGGAGGTGGTTGTGTCATGCCAACAACAGCCATTTTGGAAAAGAAGAACTAGATTAACTAGATGTTGATGTTATGCGAAAGGCGATAACAAATAAAGTACTTCAAAAGGATGTACTAATGTGGAAATAACTAGACTAAAACCACTAAGCAGAAGTATATCCAATATATAAAGATAATATAGTTACAGTACTAGATGCTGATAAAGGTAGGTCAATACTGTTATTATTCTTAGTAGAAAGATTGCTTAACACCAAGAATAGATTATGTGGCACCTAAATGAGATGGTGTACGTGCCACTGTACAATTTATTTTAGGCATGCACATCAATTAAGAAATGAGGGTGCACCTGAGGAAAGTCCTATCATTGTTGAAAGATGTCTGAATCATCATACACATGCCACCAGATTAGCCTTACTTTGACCAGGATTGGAGCGCTGAGTGGAACGGGGAGCCAATGAACTGAAATCTCCTCGGAAATTGAAGATTCAGCGAGCTAGGGAATCGAGGAATAGGTGGGGAAACATACTTTCTATCACAAAAGAGACAGAACCTCTGCATATGCAGGCATGTTTTTGACCAACTGCCATTTAGAGGCGGAAGAAACAAGAAACCCTGGAAAGGGACATACATTATGTGATGCAGGGATGTCTATATCACACAGAGGACACTTCACACCCTGCCCAGGAATGATTAGGAAGAGGCAGGTCACAGAATTGCCTGTAACTCGATGACACCTCACACGCTACCCAGGAAGGGGTTAGCTTAATGGAAAAGAGGTTGTTTCCATTGGTGGTGGTACTTATGAAGAATACAGCAATACTCCACGGACTTACAAGGATTTGATGAACACTGGCAGAGTAAGGGCCTAGGAGCTAGTGAGATTTTGTTAGAGAGGAGCAATTCGAATTTTGAGAGAAATGAAATCTCCAACCTGCTCTAGTCCAAAGACAGTGAGACATCAATTTCACCCTGGAAGCGACTGATGGTGGTTTGAAGATGGCCGGAGCTGAAAGTAGCAGCATGCGGAGGGTGAGGAGTAGTGGTAGCCATCCAGCTAGATCAATTGTATCCAGTGTTTTAATGAAAGTATGACTCTCCTTCAGGCAAGAGAACATCTTTATTACAAATACTTCAAGTTTCTTATCAGTCCAACAAACTGTCCTTAACATTTTAAACAGTTGGAATGTACCTATTCTTTAAACCTGGGGATTGACAGATGGGAGGATAGTACAGAGAGAAAGGGTGGAAGACCAGGGAACAGATTACAACATATACTATTGTCCACTTGTTGGAAAGTCGATTTTTGTTTTGGAGAATGAATGTCCACCTCAACAGATAAGACAGCCACCTACCAGATGTCACACCAATTTAATAAAATAAACCTACCCTGAATCCCTGTTAACATAATGCAAAGTAGTCAGGTTAAGATCAAAAGCCATACTTAAGCAATCCATACAGAGGAAAAGGTACAAAAACAATTGCAAAATAAATTAGAAAACATTTATCCAATAAGCTTGAAAATGTTTCTAAGTCTCAAAACAGAAAGGGACTTCCCATTTTTTTGAGATTCTAGAGCCTTTCAGGGGGACAAATTTGAAATGTAATCCACCTCTGTGGAACCTCTTGTTGGGCACTTTACGGGGTGGGTCCCCTTGGTTCTGAAACTCTGAAGTAAAACTTCTTTTACCTGGTGCCCAAGCAACCACAGGACTATACTTCTACGCCTCCCATCACCTTAGGAGAGCGCCTAGAGACTCTCCTGATTCCAGGAAGAGGTCACGAGCAACGTCTAGTCTAAGTTTCAATTGCCACTGGTCAGCTAGGAATTGTTGATAAAACACCTCTTGCAGCTTCTTGTTTCCCTGTAGCCACACAGGAGGTAAGCCAGATGATCTTTCAAGCACAATTGTTTGTCCTGGGCACAAGGTGGGACTAGTCCAGTGCTTCAGAGCTCCTGACAGGTCATATCAGCAGGTCCAGTGCTCTTCTATTCTTCTTCAGGTAAAGAATGTGTTCACCAGAGGGTTCCTGGGGGTGCCACCTTTATGCCTGGCACGAGTTAGTGGGTGGGGTGACTCCTGGGCACTATGTAACCAATGGGATTAAAGTTCCCCAAGGCAAACCTACTAACATTTTTTGCACTTCATTTTTTTTCCTTACTGTGAACAATGCCACAGTGTCTCTTATGTCTCAAAATCCAAGGTGGGGAAACCCTTCTCCCCTTCTCCAGAAGGTGTGGCTATGGTAAAGAGCAGTCCCCTTCGTGGTTGTCACTCAAAACCGTTCCTGGGGTAACTTTCCTTTCACTGGGTTTGGTGCCATCCTGACAAGGAGATTGTGAGAGCGTAAATTTCTAGTATGTTTATTAATGGTTTTCGTATTAATAATGAGTGATGAACTAACGTGTAAAACGAGAAAACTTTTAAAATGGCTGTTTTTCTGTTCTTGGATGAGCAAAATTATATTTTAGATGCTGTAGTTATTTTCCATGATTCAAGCTTCTATAATAAATGTTTTCAAACTTGTGTAGACGTATCCACAGCTACCCCGGGTGGGTTGTGACATGTTTTGCAAGGCCATATATTAACCGAGCATTGCATAAGTTGAAATGTACTATTGTTTGAGAATGTTACTAATATCTGGCCTTTCCTCGAGGATGGAAGTAAAAGTTACGGAGAAAGTTTCTTCCTGAGAACAAGATATGCGAGAGGCTGATGAGACAATGGAGTTACAGACGAGACAGAAGGAGAGTGTATCTACCGAAAGAAAATGTTATAGTTAAGGTAGGTTTGTCAAATAGGCCATCAAAGTAGTTGTCGATTGGCTGAAATGAAAACACCCCATAGGCTGACCAATCAGGAGTTGATTAGATTTTAGTATAATAATCTGTGTAGACTAATTAGGGGAGAGAGTTCATTGGCGAGTAGGAGATCGTGGGTTTGTTGCTCTTCGAGAGCAGACGAGTGTTGGGATAGCTGATGTTGCCCTCAAGTGGAAGCTGGTCATTTGCTGTTACTACCTTTGTGGTAATGTATGATATTAAATGTGAATTGTGTCTCTCTTGCTTTTCAGGTACCAACTGCAACCAAAGATTATATTGCTGCACTTTATTCGTTTTTTATATGTGACATAATCAAGTTAAGAGTTTTTCTACATTTGTAATTCTACATTTTTTTCACATGAAGCCCAACATGTAATGCTAATCTGTGGTTAGTCAGGGAAATAACCATCTATCAGTTATGATCTGGTTTGAAATCATTTGATGCTGAACTAATGCATTCTGTACCATTATTAACAGTTTTTGTATTAATAAGTGTGATTCTTTTGGAGATAATTTGTTTAACTGCATTAATCAAATTGAGATACATATGCCATTTTAAAGAGCCGCTATTGATCTTATATGCTTATCATTTGTGTTTGAGAGTTATCTTTGTGACCCTAGCATTGTTAATATAGGGAAATAAATCTATGAATTCTTGTTACTAAACTAGTGTGGTTATTGACTGAAGCTTTACGATATTGAATGTTATTTGATTTGTTATTGATTTGTTGGTCCTCACAATTCCCATAGATGACATCCCCTCAAACCTATGTTGCTTCAATCCATCGTCCTCTAGCTCAGGATCCATTATTCAGTATTGATAATAGTTTGGATCTCGTGGTGCGCTTGCAAGATCAAAAGCTAGGGACTTAGCAGGTGTCCCAGAACATTTACTGGTGACCTGGGAGGCCCCTTTTGAAGTTAATTAAGTTCCTGGTACCACTCCAACTGGTCTTCCTGCCAAGAATGAAAAGACCCCTTACCCCCACCTCATTTCGCTGGCCCTCTGAGATGTTTTCACACCTCTTTCACACCTAAATCTGACCAAGAACTGACTCAGCCTTTGCTGTAGAGCAAATGCTCCAGTAGCTTCAAGTATGGTAAAGGTACCTTTGTAAAAGTTACAATTCCCATATTTAAAATATAAATAATTTAAATAGGAAATTGAAAAGTATAAACAATTCTTTGACTTTTCCTATGCACCAGCTGTGGTCTGATGGATGGCAATTTTGTTTTGGGCTTTGTTACTGGGGGAACATGGCATTTCTAATGTCATTCATGTGCCAGTCTTAAATATTATGCACCCTACCTTATAGCCTGCAAAGTGTGTTTAAGTATGACTCATTCAGGGGGACATTTACCAAGGTTTTGTGTCAGGATTGAGTCACTTTTTAGAGTTTTACTAAGCCAGGCAAAGCGACCTTGTGTGTCTTTGCATCGTTTAATAAATACAAAGTAACTTAAGGCAGTTGAAGACATATCTTGCGTTACTTTAAATTGGGGAGGTGTTACATGGGTGGATCATGGGCATCACAATGCATCCACCTATGGATTCTGGCACATTCCCAGATTTACAAAGATTTGTGTAAATCTGAAAATGTGTCAAAATGCTATGCCTCCCTGAAGCAAGTGTAATGAGGAGAAATATCTTTATTTCTCCTTGCTGCTTCCTTTTTTAATGCATGGTGCATTCTGCAACACACATCGAAAGAGGAACATTCCTTTAAGAATAGTTTTTTGTGCGGGAAGGTGCTACTTCTGCCACAAACACAATCCTGCCTGTAAAGCAGGCATCCTTGCGCTTTTGTACAAAGGTGTGTGCGTTGGTGCTAGGCAGTCACAAGTGTGCCAACACAGGTAGAGAGCTGAAGAACATCATATCTTATTAGATCTGTCACATTCAGCTCTCTCCCCTTCCTGCAAAGCAGAGCAGCAACTTGTCTTGCTGCACTCCGTTGCGTAAATTGTAAGTAAATATACCACTTAATATTTGAAATCAGGTTTTCCTAGCTGTGGAAAGGGTGTTTGGACAGGTCTATGTAGCAGGGTTCAAACTGCCGCTGTTGAGCTACACTGGGTAGGCCTGAAGCAATGTTTTCAGTACCACTGTAATGGATGACACAGTAAGTGCTGTAGTCTACAAGTGACATTTACCTGTCCATGTGATGAGTGCACTTGTGGTTCATAAGCTATAGCTTATAGGAAAGTTAAATCTATGAATAAGGTTTAAAGAAAATTTAGGCCTGTTTTAGGGGTCAGCCAACATGCACTGTGCACTAGATACCTGTGTACAAATGTTAAAGTTCAGGCTCGCTAGCAGGTGACTCCCAAAGAGAAAAGAAAATCTGGGTATAGTATTATGGACCACACTGAGGGGGTCATTCCGACCCTGGCCGTCGCGAATGACGGAAGCACCGCCAACAGGCTGGCGGTGCTTCCCTGCCCATTCTGACCGCAGCGCTGCCCAGAGGATTCTGACCCCTTTCCCGCCAGCCTGTTTCTGATGGTTTGCACCGCCAGGAAGAGGCTGGCGGGAACGAGTGTCCTGGGGCCCCTGGGGGCCCCTGCACTGTCCATGCCACTGGCATGGGCAGTGCTGGGGCCCCCTAACAGGGCCCCAGCCTGCTTTTCACTGTCTGCCTAGCAGACAGTGAAAAGCGCGACGGGTGCAACTGCACCCGTCGCACACCTGCAACACCGCCGGCTCCATTCGGAGCCGGCTTCAATGTTGCAGGCCCCCTTCCCGCTGAGCCGGCGGGCGCTTACATTGTTAGCGCCCGCCGGCCCAGCGGGAAGGTCGGAATGCCGCCAGCGGTCTTTTGGGAGGCTTTTCCTTCCTTCTATATGTGCTGTAGGATGCAGCACACATCGAAAAAGGAAACAATTTGAAGAAATAGTGATTTTTCTCATTGTTACACCTCCCCTTGGAGGAGTAAGGTTTTGGCTCATCCACAGGTTTACAGGGTCTTGTAAATCTGGGAATTCATCAAAATCCATGAGTGTTGCATGGAAACATCCACTGCGATGCCCATGGAACTCCTCCCTAGTGCAGAGTAAGGCAAAGCAGCATTTTGCACTGCCTTATCTTACTCCATATTTATGAGGTCATTCAAAGCGATGCAAAGTGGCTTTGCGTTGCCTCATAAATATGAATTAGTGGTTTGTGTCACCATTGTGTCGCAAAAAGTGACGCAACAGCAGCACAAGGACCTCATAAATATGGGCATTAGCCTCCACTCTGTCTTTGATATCAGTGATTTGACACTGCCAATGTGTGCCCTATAGTGCAGAAGGAAACACCAATACATTATGATATGAGCACCAAAGAATGCTTATTTACAGAGCAGGGCATGTTGGGGGAGGTTTTGGGTATCAGTTTGAGTCTGGATGAGGGAAAAGGGCCTCCGCTCTTGCCTGTAAATACCATAAAATGTTGTAATCTTCAAAACATGTGCTTTTCTGTGCATACATCAGATGCCAACAGGGTTCCGTGACCACACAAATTGAAAAAGACTGCTATGAAAATGTTGGGGAAATTACACATCTTGCAATAACCGGTGTCCCTCTTTCATTCTGCCAATTCCATTGTTGTTTTTAATCCTACACTTACAGCACAGCGTTAGGTGTATACTGTTTTCACACTGTAGGGGTGTTGCTAATTACTTCCTTGTATCCAAAAAGCCTCTCATTTCAGTTTGGTACTCAGTTTCACCACCAGACACTGCCAGTTTAAGGGGGAATAAAAAAAGAATCAGGCCTTAGTTGCGGCAAAATATTTAGTTTTTTTTAAAAAAAATCCTCATGTGCTTTTAAGTGTTGTTTTGAAAACAATGTGACATAGACCCGATTTGACCCCCCAAAAAATGTAATTTAACAATGATATATATCAGTTTTATTTAACGTTTTGTATTGTCACTTAATTAGCATTGAGTTTGTTCAACTACACAAGCACGAGCGTACTCACCACATGTGATTGCTAGGTTTGGCTGTGAGAGAGCGTTATCTATCGCATTCGCCTCATGTAATAAAACAAATCATAAATAAAACATATAGACACTTATGAATACATATACATAAAGGTTTTGAGTCAGCCCCCTTCAATCTATTGGTTGATTCATCTGTGATTAAATCATGCTTCCACCAACCACATAAAGAGCATCGGTAAAAGGTTCATCCCTTTAGCCATGGCCTGCACTGTGGGTGATGTGGTTCTAAAAATTCTGGACCCATGTAATTTACTTTGCCACAGCAGTACGATTTTAGTATCAAAAGACCGATAATGACTAGTACACTAAGCATGAGCATTTTCGCTCAATTCCAGCAGCGTTTTCACCTCGAAATCGCCATTTTCGTCCTGCACTCGTGGCTCCCATTTTATACACGGCAGCCATTTTTAAAAGTTGCCCTCACATAGGCTTATAATACAGTCAGATTTGATTCCAAGGACACGTACACCTTGATTGACTTTTCTCTGACCTGGGCAAGCTGGAACCATTGCCTCAGGCCAAACCTGTTTGGTCAGTCCCTCTCCCAGTGGCCGAATCAGATAGCATCAAGGCACACCATGCCATAAAACCCTTATTATCGCTCACACACCCTGCCTAATCTTGCTCACACCTGCACCTGCTCTTTTCTTCTTCTTACTTTACGAGGGGGAGGTGCCCGTTTTTATTGGGGGTCCACACTTATCTGATGTAAAATACTAGGCCTTGCCGGGTAATTTATTATGGGTTGGATGACATGAAATATGAGGTTTCATCATGACACTGTTTTTTCCTTTGTAATGAAAACATGTGAATGACCAACCAAAATGTCAAGAATGTTTGCCTGAAGCTTAAAAAACTGTATATAAGGAAACCTGACTTTGCATTGGAGAACAGTCTCCTGAGAACATAAAAACCGTGCTGTTGTACTTCTAGGACGCTTGTTACTTGGCTGCAGCCAATAAATTCAATCTTTGACTTCACCTAGAAGACTCTGAGTTTCTGTGGTCTGAATCAGGAAAGTACCCGAGGTCTTTGGGTGTACCCTGGCACCGCTGGGTTACCGGATCAGTACCGGTTCTGAAAAACCCAGTACCTCAGTGACTGTACTTTGCCTGACCACATGTGCACTGCACAGGCGACTAAGCAGAAGGACTGTGACATCCTTAGGAGATCCTAAGGGGCTCACTTACTCTATAATGAAGGATGCCCTACTCACAAGGTATGGTCTCACCCCTGAGCAGTACAAAGACAAGTTTAAGTCCTATAAGAAGAAGGAATCCCAAACATGGTTGGAATGTGTTGTTTCTTTTTGCAGGTCATTGGATAGTTGGGTGAAGGGCAGTAAGGTAACACCTTTTGAGGAGCTGTACAATTTGATTGCTTGGGAGCATTTGCATAGTCTTTGTTTTTCAGAGCTGCGCCAGCACCTGATTGACAGCAAGCTGACTGACCCCAGGAAGCTTGTACAAGCAGCGGACCATTGGGCGAGCACCAGGGTCCAGAAGAGGTATGGGGAGACCTTGCCAAGGATGGGCAGGGTCCCTGTCAGAAGAAAGGGGGGTAAGGATAAACCGGGGTGGTTCTCTATCGGGCCCCAACTTAGTTCCCAGGGTCAGGATTCCCAACCCCCCACTGATAAGAAACCATGGTTCTTCAAAGGGAAGCCTGTGGAGGGGGCTCACCGCAAGTGTTATGCATGTGACCAGGTGGGTCATGTGAGGGGGAACCCAAATGCCTCGAGGGTACACCGGCACCCACTGGTGGTCATTCACAGGGTTTGGCTAATGTAGCGCTTGGGGAGGAGCTGGTTCCAGGTGTGTGGGAGCCAGCTGAAATGACCCTTGTCTTGCTAGGAGACAGTGAGATGGTCCAAAGAATTCTCATGCCTGAGAACATTAAAAAGTACAGGCAGTGGGTGACCATTATTGGACAGAGGGTGGAGGCTCTGAGAGACACAGCAGCCAGTGTGACTACAGTGAGGAGTCACCTGGTGTCTGAAGAGCAGATATACAACTCAGAGTGCCTGTGCAGAGTGGCACAGGTTCCCTTTGAATGGGGGGGTGACGGTCTCAGGTTCCTTGAAGGTAGCTGTGAGTCAAGCCATGCCTGTGGATTGTTTGCTTGGCAATGACCTGGAGGATTTCCCTTGGAAAGAGGTGGGACACAGGTCACACTTGGAGATGTTGGGTCTGCCTGGGTCAGTATGCGTATCTACCTGGTCAATGGCAGTCCGTCAGGGTGGTCAGAAGCCCCCGAGCCTGAAACAGTGGTCCAGGGGACACCAAAAAGAGGAAGGGCAAGGGGCATGGGAAACTGGCCCCCGAAGTTCCCACTGTCTGGTAGGAGGTGGAGCCTGTGGATGACACCCAGGAGCCTATGGGGGAATAGGTGGCTGAGCTGGGGGAGGTCCATGAGCTATCACAGTGGCCGCAGGAAGCGGGGCCCACCAGGGAGGTACTCTGTGAGGCACAGAAGATATTCCCTACTCTTGAGGGTTTGCAGCAGCAGGCTGCAGACCAGGCGACTGGCAAACAGCCAGGCACTCACCTGATTTACTGGGAGGACGGCCTCCTTCATATTGAGCCTAAGGCTTCTGAGCTTGGGTCAGCCCGTGTGCTTGGGCTACCCCAGTGCTTCAGAGCCTTACTACCGGGTCTGGCTCATGATCTGCCTTTAGCTGGACATTTGGGGCAGGACAAGACCTTTGAATGGCTTGTCACCCATTTTTACTGGCCCCTAATGCACAGGCACTCGGATGCTCATTGTAGGACTTGCCAAACGTGTCAGCCAAGTGGCAAGAATAGGGGGAAGTGTGAGGCTCCCCTCCAACCTTTTCCAGTGGTTAGTACCCTCTTTGAAAGGATTGGTATTGACATTGTGGGGCCTCTGGATCCTAAGACAGCCATGGGCAACAGGTTCATCGTGGTCTTGGTTGACCATGCCACCCGGTACCCAGAAGCCATTCCTCTGAGGTCAATCACCTCCCCTGTGGTGGGCCGTGCGTTGATGGGGGTTTTTACCCGCATGGGGTTACCCAAGAAGGTGGTATCTGATATGGGTACCAACTTCATATCTACTTATATGAAGTCTCTGTGGCAGGAGTGTGTGGTAACATATAAGTTCATCACTCCTTACCACCCCCAAAGCAATGGTCTGGTTGAAAGGTTCAACTGCACCTTGAAAGGTATGATCATGGGCCTGTCAGAGCCCTTGAGGTGGAAGTTGGACTTCCTCTTGCCATGCCTTCTGTTCGCCTACCGGGAGGTGCCTCAAAAAGGGCTTGGATTTACCCAAGAAGGGCTGTTGAGTTACTGTATGGCCACCCTGTTAGGGGACCTTTGAGTCTGGTGAAGGAGGGCTTAAAGAAAGCCCCCAGTAAACCTCCATAGGATGTATTTAGTTACAAGCTGGCCTTCGGAAACCAGACTGCCCGCTTCAGGGCTCTCGCACAAGAGAACCTAGAAGCAAGCCAGGAAGACTTGAAACGCTGGAATGACCAGAATGCCACTCCTGTTGAGTTTCAGCCTGGGCAAAAAGTTAATGGCGCCGGTGGAGCCCAGGGCGCTCTAGGACAAGTGGACTGGGCCATTTGATGTGGTGGAGTGCAAGAATGAAGTCACATACCTGGTGGACTTGCTGACTCCCAGGAACCCCTTAAGGGTCCTGCATGTGAACCGTCTCAAGCCACACTTTGAGCTAACTGAATTGTCCATTCTCTTAGTGACAGATGATGGGGTGGAGGAAGAGAGTGAGCTTCTTTCTGACCTCACAGTCACTCCATTAAACAAAAGATTTACAGGGTGACTGGCCTGACAATCTTGGACCATTGCCTCAATTATCTGAGGAAGTTAAAAACCTTAGAATTACCATGGACTCCAAGTTAACAATGAATGTCCAAGTTGACAAATTAGCACGAACAAGCTCCATCACCTTGAAGACTCTGTGACGCACTTCCCCCACCTGAGATTTCCACACAAAGTGCAGGCTACTATCTCTCTTGTACTATCCAATCTGGATTATGCCAATGGCCTCTACCATGGATCATCTCTATCTATTATGAAAAAACTACAATGTATTCAGAACTCTGCTGCCAGGCTACTGTTACATGTAAAGCCACAAGCCAACATCTCCCCGCCTTGAGAGCACTACACTGGTTACCCGTTGCCAGAGGACCCACTATCAAGCTGCTTTGTGTCACCCACAAAGCTATACATGGAACAAGACCGCTTTTTATCAGAAACAAAATAACCAAATACATTCAACAAAGAAACCTCAGCTCAAGATTGGAACCCTGCATTAGAACACCACCACACAAGAAAAAGACTATAGGTGGTACATCCTTCTTCATTCTGTAGGAGGCTGGCCTGGTTTGAAGTGGGTAGCTTGGGTACTTACACCCTATACCAGGTCCAGTTATCTCTTATTAGTGAAGTAGTAGTGGTCTAGCAGCCTAGGCTATAGAGGTAGCTATAGAAGGGCAGCTTAGGCTGAACTAGGAGACATGCAAAGCTCCTGCAATACCACTTATAGTTACACAGCACTTATACACAAGTAAAGACAATACCAGTGTTACCAAAAATAAAGGTATTTATTTGGGTGACACAGTGTCAAAAATATCTTAGAGACAATACTCCTTCTGGAGGTAAGTATCATACACAATATATACACTAGACACCAAAATTTTAGAATTAAATAGTCATAGAACAATGCAAACAGGAGGAAATCCTATAGAATGCAATGGGAGAAAATAGGTCTGGGGCAACACAAACCATTCACGAATTCCCTCCTAGACAAGTGTAGTCTGTGCAGAATCACTAGGAGAGTAAGAATACAGTAAAGGTAAGTAAATTACCCCACCCCAGAGCCCAGAAAAGCAGGAGTAAAGTACTGCAAGTTTCCTTAGGGCACACTACACCTCGTTTTGGGGATTTTGCAGCAGCCAACCAAGTCTGCAAAGAACAACTGCTGGATTATTAGACCTGAATACCTGGAAAGGAAGGGGACCAAGTCCAGAAGTCGAAAGAAGTTCCAGGAAGGACAGGAGCCCCTGCCAACCCAGAAGAGGGTGCAAAAAAAAGAGTCCCCGGTTGGCTGAAGACTACAGAAATGCACCCTAGGAAGATGCCAGCGGGTTCCTGCATGATGTTCCATGGCGTGAACATTGTTGCAGATGAGATTTTGTGTTGGAAGGCCCCAACAAGCCTTGGCTACGGCAAAAGTGCATTTTTCATCAAAATGGCACTGGATGGACCCAGGAGGGACCTGGGGGCCTCAAATCCGTGAGAGGAGGAAGAATCGCTCTCAGCACTTTAGAGAGCCCTCAGGATGCCAGCCAGCACCCCCTACCCCATAAGCTGCAGGATCTGGGTTCAAAGGAGGTGCAAAATGCAGTTGATGCAGCACAACAAAAGAAGGTCCCACGCCATCGGAGAACAACTCAGCAAGCTGAGCATCATAGGGTGGAGTGCTGGCGACCTGGGCCAGCCTGTGCACAAAGGAATTTTGCAAAGAGTGCACAGAGGCCTCAGGAGGTGAAGAAAACACAATATGCAGGGGTAGCATCGTTCTCTGGGAAAGCAAGGTCTTACCTCCTCCAAATTGTGTCAACAGGACTTCAGGGCAGTCTATGTTGATGATGCCCACCCTCTGTGTCCTTAGAAGCACGTTCGTTGCTGTGAGAGGAGTCCCAGGGTACCAGTTGTTGCCTTGGAAGGTGTCTCCTTGGAGCAGGGGAGTGACTCCATCACTCCACTGTAGTTTTCTCTGGTCCTTCTGGTTCAAGATGAAGACAGGGAGTCCCCAGGGCATGCACACCATAGAAACTGTTGCAGTTGCTGACTTGGAGCTGAGGTTGCTGAAGAAAAGTGGCTCTTATAGACACTTCGTTGCAGTTATAGTGTTTCTTGGAGCAGGCTGCGGTTGATCCGAGGTCAGAAGAGTCTGAAGTTGTTGCAGAGAATTCCTGAAGGAAACTTGTAAGCAGAATCTGAAGATAACCCACAGGAGAGACCCTAAATGGCCCTGAGAGGGGGATTGGCTACCATATGAGGTATGGATCAGCAGGGGTCTCTGATGTCACCTGCTGGCTCTGGCCACTCAGAGCCCTCCAGAGTGCCCCCACACCTTGCAAAGCAAGATGGCTGAAGTCTGGGACACATTGGAGGAGCTCTGGGCACTACCCCTGGGGTAGTGATGGACAGGGGAGTGGTCACTCCCCTTTCCTTTGTCCAGTTTCCTGACAGAGCAGGGGAGAAGGGGTCCCTGAACCGGTGTAGACTGGTTTATGCAAGGAGGGCACCATGTGTGGAAGGTTAGACATATAGGGGACTTATAAGTTACTTAAGTACAGTGAAAATGGCTGTGAAATAGTATGTGCAATGGCAGTCCTGTGTAAGGGTTTGTCTGAGCGCCCTATGGGTGACAAAAGAAATGCTGCAGCCCATATGGATCTCCTGGAACCCCAATGCCCTGGGTTCCTAGGTACCATACACTAGGGACTTATAAGGGGGGTCCAATGTGCCAATTGAAATTGATACATGAAGTCACTGGCCTACAGTGACAAATTTAAAAGCAGAGAGAGCATAAGAACTGAGGTTCTGATTAGCAGGGCCTCAGTGACACAGTTAGTACTACACAGGCATACACATTAGGTCAAAAACTATGAGCACTGGGATCCTTGCTATAAGGATATATTTATATTTAACTGTGAGTAAATATACATTTGGTAAACAGGTTTAAAGAGTATGTGTGTAATTTATTGTTATGACATAGTGACGATACATATTTCCTAAAGAACTATAATTATCCAGAATATATATATATATATATGTGTGTATGCATGTGTGTGTGCATATGTGTGTGTATATATACATATATATGTGTATGTTATTCTATGCTAACATGTTCATAGGTCATTGCATAGCTGCTAGATATGTTGTTATATTAGATACTTATGAATCCCTGCCCTCGTTTTATATCACACTGATCAAATGTTTTATTAGCATAAGTATTTCACCATTCACAAATTGAGGAAAGATAAATAAATGTTAAAAAGGTACACTTATTAATTAACTTCAAATATTACAAATCTTGAAAGTCTGTGTTTATACAATAATACTTATTCTTCTCATATTATACTCATTATTATATTCCTTGAATATGTATTCCCTTACTATGTATTTACATATATATTAATTTATTTCTCTAGTCCTACTATACTAGAGAAAAATTAAATACAAATAAATAAAATAAAATCTATAAATGAAATTCAAATTATACATAAGTAAATTAAAGTCAATAAATACTACTATTAATAATAATGAATAAATAAATGAAATAAAAATAAAAATAATGATTGGAAAAAATGTACATATATATCAATAAAATTATAAATAATAAAACAATATATAAAATATAAAAATATAAAATAAACATATATATATATATATAAAATATATATATCTCCAAAAACAAACAGTTGCAAGCAACTTCACCACCACACTCCAGGAGGAAATTATTTCTTTTTATAGCAGTCAGGATTAAATCACCATCCTTCACCACTAGTGATGAAGGATGGTGATTTAATCCTGACTGCAATAAAAAGAAATAATTTCCTCCTGGAGTGCGGTGGTGAAGTTGCTTGCAACTGTTTGTTTTTGGATTCATGAGAGGAAATGGTCCATTCCTCACACCTGCACCAACATGAAAGAGCGCGCCAGAAGCAGGACCAGTTTGTTTTCTCATATATATATATATATATATATATATATATATAGATATATATATTTACTCTCTTGTAAGCTTTACCTTGTCTGCCCATCACCATGTGTCATGTGTCTATCAATCTGTCTTCCATCCCCACTCTGACTCATCCCAAACCCATTCTACTACTTCCATCTCCAAAAATACCCTGCCTTAGCTCTTCCCTCCTCTTCCACATCCAGCTCACCCAAACTTCAGTTTACTACCATGATCTCCCAAACAACCCCACTAAATTCTCCCTCATTTAAGTCACCTTTGACTCATCAAAAAGCCCTCCAGCTGCTATGATCTCCCTAACCCTTTCAACAGACTGTTCCCTCCTCCATCTCTCCTTTACTCATCCCAAGCCTCATCCTGTTACTATAAACTCCCAATTAACACTTCTGATTTCTTCCCTCCTCTATCCCTCCATTACTCTCTTCAATCCAAATAACAAACTCACATATCCTTTGCTCAAATTAACTCATAATAATACTAAAACTGTACTCCTATTTCCCTATACTAATCTACCACTAATTCCTCTTGGGTTCCGGAGTAGCGTGCTACTCACCTAAAAGCGCTTTGACACCTCATCAGGGGTAGTATGCGCTATATAAATACCATAACAATACAATACAATACAATAAGGCCGGAGTTAGCATCAAAGATGAGGTGTCTAAGATGTTAACCCTAGGAGTGATTAATTTTCTAGCAGTCCTTGTGCCAGCCCTGTGGTCTTGGTCCCAAAGGCTGCTGCTCCTGGTGCCACCCCAGTACTCTGGTTCTGTGTGGACTACCGGGGTGTCAATGCGGTCACTAAAACTGATGCACACCCCATCACCCAAGCTGATGAGCTCATTGATTGGTTGGGAGCAGCCAAATAACTCAGCACATTTGACTTGACGTCTGGGTATTGGCAGATTGCCCTAACTGAGGGGGCCAAGGAGAGGTCAGCATTTTCCACCCCAGATGGACACTTCCAGTTTAAAGTGATGTCATTTGGGATGAAAAGTGCTGCTGCCACATTTCAGAGGGTGGTCCACCAGGTGTTGACTGGGCTGGATGACTTCAGGGCAGCCTACCTTGACGATTGAGTTCCACTTGGGAGGAACACTTGCAGCTCCTCTACAGAATTTTGGAGGCCCTGCAAAAGGCAGGCCTCACTATTAAGGCCAGTAAGTGCCAAATAGGGCAGGGTTCGGTGGTGTATTTGGGACACCAGGTAGAGAGTGGCCAGGTGGCACCCCTAGAGCCAAAGATTGACACCATTCTGGCCTGGGAGCCTCCCAAGACCCAGACTAAGGTGAGGGCCTTTTTAGGCTTCACTGGCTGTTACAGAAAGTTTGTCAAGGGATATGGCACCATTGTTGCCCCCTTGAATGAGTTGACTTCCAAGAAGCAACCAAGAAAGATGATCTGGACAGAGGCTTGCCAGACCGCTTTTGATGCCCTGAAGGCTACCATGGGTGCAGCACCTGTGCTGAAGGCACCCAACTACTCCAAGGAACGTGTTGTGCAAACAGATGCCTCAGAGCATGGTATAGGAACAGTACTCTCAAAGCTTAATGAAGAGGGCCTAATTCAACCTGTAGCCTTCATTATAAGGAGGTTACTTCCCAGGGAATGTAGGTGGAGTGCAATAGAGGTTGAAGCTTTTGCTGTGGTCTGGGTGCTGAAGAAGCTAAGACCCTATTTGTTTGGGACTCATCTCCGGGTTCACACCGACCACAGTCCCTCAGATGGTTAATGCAGATGAGGGGGGGAGAATCCAAAACTGTTGAGGTGGTCCATTTCCCTACAGGAGATGGACTTCTCAGTGGAACACCGCCTTGCCACAGAACACACCAGTGCTGATGGTCTGTCCAGATTCTTCCACCTTAGTGATGAAAACTCCCATGAGGTTGGGCAGTTGCTCCCCACTTTCAGCTGGAGGGGACACATGTTAGACCTGGCATCCTTGGTGTGGTCTCCCCAAGCTTTCTGCCTCTGTTTTCCAGGTTGTTGATGTGTGCTGGACTCTGTTTTTGCTGTTTTTGATACTCTGGGCACTTTACCCCTGCTACCCAGTGCTAAAGAGCAAGTGCTTCTATACAAAATGTATGTGTAATTGGCCTTCCATGATTGGCATTTTAGATTTACTAGTAAGTCCCTAGTACAGTGCACTAGAAGTGCCCCGGGCCTGTAAACCAAATGCTACTAGTGGGCCTTCAAAACTGGTTGTGTCACCCACATTAGTCGCCCTGTTAACATGGCTCAGACTACCCACTGCAGTGTCTGTGTGTACAGTTTTAAACTGCCAATTCAACTTGGCAAGTGTACCCACTTGCCAGGCCTAAACCGTCCCTTTTTATACATGTAAGTCACCCCTAAAGGTAGGGCCTAAGTAGCTCCATGGGCAGGGTGCAGTGTATGTTAAAGGTGGGACATGTACTTATGTGTTTTATGTGTCCCAGCAGTGAAATACTGCCAAATTCGTTTTTCACTGTTGCAAGGCCTATCTCTCTCATAGGTTAACATGGGAGCTACCTTTGAATGTTATTAAAGTGCATATTCCCTTTGGAAACAGATATAGATATGGAGTTTAGGGTCTCTGAGTGCACAACTTAAAAATACATCTTTTAGTGAAGTTGATTTTTAGATTGTGTGTTTGAAAATGCCACTTTTTAGAAAGTAGGCAATTTCTTGCTTAAACCATTCTGTGACTCTACCTGTTTGTGGATTACCTGTCTGGGTCAGTTTGACAGTTGGGCAGTTTGCACCTCTCTCTAGACAGTGACACAAAGGGGGCTGGGGTGTAGCCCACATATCCTGATGAGCCATCTGTGCTGGGAGGGAGGGGAGGAGTGGTCAATCACACCAGAAAGAGTTGTGTCTGCCCTCCCACAATGCAGTCTCCAACCCCCTGGTGTGTGGCTGCGGTCTGGCCTGGACAAGAAAGGATCTTACAAACATTTGAGATTTTGCTTTGAAGTTTCCCAACTTCAAAGTCAGAAAGGGGTATAAGTATTGGACCCAAAACCCCTGCAAATCAGATCACTTCTGTATTGAGGAGGAACCTCTGCCAACGAGAAAAGCTGAATAGCTCGGGACAAGTGCTGCTCTTGCCTTTGACTGTGCTTTATGGGGCTATCCTGCAGTTGCTGCTCCTGCCTGTGAAAGGGGACAAAGACTGGACTTTGTGATATAGTCCTGCTTGAGAAGAATCTCCAAGGGGTTAGACTGAGCTTGCCCCCTGTTCCGAAGTCTCAGGGCCATCAAAGTCTTCCTCTGCCAGCATCTGGACTCTCTGCTGAGACTCCTGCCTGCCATGTGGTGCCTAATCCAGTCCCTGGGCCTTGAAAGGAGAAGCTGGTGAAAATCTAAGAAAACCGACTTTGAATGACTCCAGACCAACGCCGCTGCTGAATCCCGTGATGCTGACTGCAACCGAAGCTGTTGTCCTCGCTGGAGTGCGACGACCCTCGCAGGCCCGATACCACCACAGCCCCGCTAAAGTCTGCGACTCTGAAGGTCGCCACACCACATCGTGAATGCCGGATATTGACTCCGCCCGAAGTGCAAGGATCCAATGATTCGCACCGCCACCGCCTCACCTTCACTGCTCCGCATCAAGGACCCAATGCCTCATCCTGACACCTCTACTCCTTTGCCCTGCAGCACCAGAATCGATGCTGCCTCAGATCCAGTGACGCCTTAATCCCTGACTATGTGCCTCTGTGTGTTTCCAACTTTTTACTAAGGTACTGTACCTGGGGGTCCGCGTGACTCCTTAATCGGTGCCATTGTCATTTTTGGGAATGACTCCGTCACAATGTTGTGTTATCATCTCATTGAAGCCTTTGTGTTTCTAAGTGATATTTTTGAGTTTAATCTTTAAAAATTCATAACTTGACTTGTGTATATTGGATTTTTGTCGTTACGGTCTTGTTTTGTTCAGATAAATATTGGCTATTTTCTAACCTGGTGTTGAGTCATTTTGTAGTGTTTTCACTGTATTACTGTGTATGTTGGTTCAAATACTTTACACATGGTCTCTGAAGTTAAGCCTACCTGCTCGCGCCAAGCTACTTAGGGGGTGAGCGGGGTTAATTGACTGTGATTCTCCTTTACCCTGACTAGGGTGAGGGTCCTTGCTTGGGGGCAACCTGACTGCGAGCCAAAGACCCCATTTCTAACAATATGCAAGTGTGCAGTGCAAAGACCATTGGATAAATAATACATCTACTCCGAACATAGGCATTAATCAGCAGGAATAGGTTTAAACATTTTTACTGAATCATCCCTGATTTTCCTTCCTTCTCGTTTGAAACCTTGCAAGCCCAACTTGCATGAACCTGAGTGGCTTGATAAATCCAGAGTGATGCAACACATCGTAATCGCTGCCTTGCATTACTCTGCCCCAAGGAGGCATTCTATGGGTGATGTGTGGGTACACAACACCCATGGATTTTGATGAACTCCTAGATTTACCATAAGTGGTGGACCTAGAGAATGCACCAAAACTGCTACACCTCCCTGGGTGAGGCATAACGAAAAGAAATATATTTATTTCTCCTTGTTTTTTCCTATTTCTATGTGTGCTTCACTCTGCAGCACACATAAAAAGAGGAAAATGCCTCAGAGGATATTTTTTACAGGAAGGTCCCCTTTCCTGCACAAAGAATCCTACTTATAACAGGTGCACCCTAGCGCCATGGTACAAAGGTACCTGCTCTGGCGCTAGGCAGCACATTGTGCACCAGTGCTGGGAAAAGGGAGGAATGCGCAGTATAATGTTAGATACGACGCCATCCTCCCCTTTCCCTGCCATGAAAGGAGACTTAAGCCCATATTAATACTTTTTTTGTGCCACATTTGCATCACTTTTTGGCGCAAAAGCGGCGCGAACTTCCAAAATATAATTGCTTTTTGTGAACTTGCGCCGCTTTTGCGTCAAAAGTGACCCAAATGCGTTGCAAGAAAAGTACAAATATGCGCCTTAATGTGCCGCACTGTGCTGCACTGCGCTGCGTGACTTTTTGATAAATGTGCCCCTTCATGTGCAGGAGATCGTCTGCTACTGCTAGAGAAATAATGGTTTGATGTGAACGAGATATGGCCTTGAAGAAAAGTAGACCAGGAAACCTTAGGTATCTGTCCCAGCTTTCCTTTCACCAAATTAGTTGATGCTGGTCAAGTCTGTGTATCTTTTTATGTATTTTTTAAATTGTTAACGAAAACTGGAACTTTGTGGAGAATCTTCAGTTTGCAGTGTACACCACCGTGTATAATTACCAACCGGGTATTGTAATAAGGCAGCAAGAGTTTTACTATCCAGACTTTGATTCTTTTCCTCTTGCAGTCACCCCGGTAATATTTATCAGTGTATCTCCCTGTCTTCGATTGCTTCGTCCACATTATCTTCTCTTTCATTTTCATTGTTCCCTTTTTTCTCTACTTAATATTTTCTAAAATTTTAATTTCTGCTCCTCAGCCCAACATAGCCAGCTTCTTGACCACTATAAAGATGGAATGGACGTATCAAACCTCTTTCAACACTTGAAAATTATATAATAGCAAAGCTGAAAACAGATCTAGTTTGTTGCTGAGGAAATCGGAGGAACAGAGGTGGCAACAGCACAAGGTTCATTCTCACAAGATATGTACAACATAGGAGGTCCCAGGGCAAGCCCAACAGCGGTAGGGGTAGTAGACGCTATATAAATGCAATTACAATTCAAAACGATGGTGGCAAAACAGATGCCGAGTTGGCAGAACCAGCACAAGCTTCACTCAGGCACAAAGCAGCTACAAAATGGACTGCCTGAGTGTATGATTTCCATAGAGACATCAGGTAGGTTCAGCATGTGCAGGATCAGTGCAAATTACATCACATCATAGGGAGAAAGCGCAAATTTGCCGAAGACCACCAGCACTGCTAACAGCAAAGAAACAGCAACAGTGACTCAATAGGTGATGCATACCAATACACGATCCCCCGCCATTCCTGGTGCTCAAAACCCTCCCATCAACCGATAACAAAACAAAAGCTGATTCTCAGCTCAAAACAACAAACTAATAGCCATTAATTTGCTGGTACATATCTGCTAGAAGCATAAAATAAATTGACGTTTTTCATAATTTTACTCTTTATTCAACAAACCTGGCAACAGCTGTGCAAGTTTCCTTTATACATAGAACAAGCACAGCGTGGAACCAAACAGTGTAATCTTTCTTTTCTCATTCCAGAAAGACACTAACCGACTGAATACCACCATCTCATACAACAAGTACAGCACAGGAATTAGCCGTGAAGGACCCTATCACAGAAATTAGGTACAACCGGATTGCAGAAGTGCATGCTTTCAATACCGAACAGGTACAGAATGGGAAGGAACTGTGCAAGCTTCCCTCACACAAAATGAGAAATATTCATAGTAAGCTGCGATATCTAGGCACTGGAGCTGAGGGCGAGGGGTAGGGGTAGGACGAAGACAATAGGCATGAAACCTGAACTCTGGTAGTGGTACCCACAGGTAGTGTTCTCCTCATGGATGAACTGTACTACATGATAGATAAAGTGATGAGTATGAAAATGCAGCTGAAACAAGATACCATTTTGCTAGGACATCACATATTCCTGATATTGCACTGCCACATATCTTCTCCCTGCCTTTCTTGAGCTCTCCCACCTCCAGTGCTCCCTCTACGTCTCGACTCCACTCAATATTCCCAAAATATTCTTATTTGTTTCCTCTGTAAATCCTTGTGTAACTCACGGTTTTTGTCTTTTTTTGTAAACATGTATACATCTATGAATCACCAATCATCAAATTAGAGTAGTTAACTTCCTCTCTTGTCTCACTTTTTCTTTGGTCCCTTTTAGCTCACACTCTTTTAGACTAGCATTCTCCTTTTTGTCCTTATCATACAGATATACATCACTCATCAATGTGCATTACTTACACTGTGAAGTAACGTGTTTTAGGTGTGCATGAACCTGCAACAGAAAGGTGGGGAACTTGACACCCTTACCACATGCCTTGACCACGTCAGCTCAAATCTATAAGCAATGTGATTGTATCAAAGAAGCTGGGGGCAGAATCTCCACAGTACAGGACAACACCACTGAGCTCACAAACATAGGGCCTCATTATGACCCTGGCGGGCGGCGGAGGCCGCCCGCCAGGATGCCGCCCTCCATAATACCGCTCCGCGGTCAGAAGACCGCGGAGGGTATTATGAGTTTTTCCCTGGGCTGGCGGGCGGTCTCCAAAAGACCGCCCGCCAGCCCAGGGAAAAACTCCCTTCCCACGAGGATGCCGGCTCGTAATCGAGGCGGAGGAGTGGGAAGGTGCGACGGGTGCTACTGCACCGGTCGCGTATTTCACTGTCTGCTATGCAGACAGTGAAATACTAGCGGGGCCCTCTTACGGGGGCCCCTGCAGGGCCCATGCCATTGGCATGGGCACTGCAGGGGCCCCCAGGGGCCCCACGACAATCCTTACCGCCATCCTGTTCCTGGCGGGCGAGCCGCCAGGAACAGGATGGCGGTAAGGATTGTCAGAATCCCCTCGGCGGCGCAGCTCGCTGCGCCGCCTTGGAGGATTCTTAGGGGCAGTGGAAAACCGGCGGGAGACCGCCGGTTTTCCCGTTCTGACCGCGGCCAAAGCGCTGCGGTCAGAATGCCCAAGGGAGCACCGCCGGCCTGTCGGCGGTGCTCCTGCCCCCGTTGGCCCTGGCGGTTCTCTACCGCCAGGGTCATAATGAGGCCCATAGTCTCAAAGATAGTCAGGGAGGTTTTGCAATCTCTCTTCAGAACGAGGACTTGGTGTTGTGCTCCATGTGCAATACCTTGCGCGTTCTGGGCCTGGCTAAATCCTCCAATACAGGCAAAATGGAGACATTCATTGAACACTTGCTGTCTGAACTTCTAGGCAAAGACCACTTCTTTGCCACTTCTTCATAGTGGAATGTGCCCATAGATTGCTGGGACCTCTTATCCCACTGGGGGCTCCTGCCTGGACAGTTCTTGCCCATCTGCTCATTTACCATTACAGAGATGATGTAGTTTGATTAGCCATGGAGAAAGGAGAACTTTCCTACCAAGGGATGAACATTAAAATTTACCATAACTGTTCGGAGTCAACGCAGGAGGCCAGTCAATTATTCATGAATGTCAAACAACTGCTCAAAAGCCTACAATATTACTTATGTAATGTTATTCCCTGCAAAGTTGCTCTTCAGCTTGTATGGGCACCCTCTACCTCTCCCAAGGATACCACAAGAGCCAATAAAGTCCATTTTGGTTTGCAGAAGAGAAAGTAACGTAACACATTAGACCATCTGGCTGATTCTCCTCCAGAAACCTATTTGAAGACTTTGACTAGCTTAACTTTCTCACCCTTCCTTGTAGGTCTAGTTGGAGTGGCTTTTGATTATTGATCATGGCCACCACCCCATACCTCGACTAGTCTGTTTTTGTACTCTACTCCTAATTGATTGTGTTGGACCTGGCCTTTTTTGCAGGGTCATCTCCAAACTTTTAGACTTCCTTCTCCTATTTTCTGACCTCTTTTTGTTGAATATAGGACTCTGGGCACTTTATCACTGCTGACCATAGCTAAAGTGCATGTGCTCCCTTGTAAACTTGGTATGAGTGGCTTAAACCTGATTGGCACATTTAATTTACCTATAAGTCCCTTGTATAGTGGTATCTCTTATAAACAGGGCCTGTAAATCAAATGCTACTAGTGGGACTGCAGTGCAGCTTGCACCACCCACAGAAGTAGCCTTTCAAACCTTTCTCAGGCCTGCCCCCACAGGTCCTGTTTGCAAAGTTTACTGCCACAGTGTCCTAGCATCTAAATTTACTTGCCAGGCCTGGAACTCCCCTTTTACTACATATAGGCCATCCCTAAGGAAGGCATCAGGTACCCCAATAGGCAGGGTGCTGTGTAAGTAGAAGGTAGGAAATGTGCCTTATTGAGTGGCAAGTCTTGGTAATGACAAACATCCTATTTGGTTTCTCACTGATATGACTGCTGCCATTCTCATAGTTTTGCTTTGGAAAAGACTTTGCATATATCTAAGTGGCATCTTCTGATATATGAGGTGCAACATGGCTATGTTTGGTATATTTGGAATTGTAGTGAGAAATGCTGCTTATTGGTATAAGTGGTTTCTTTATTACCATTGTAGAAATGTCACTTTTAGAAAGTGGGCATTTCTCTCTGCTTATGACTCCAATCCACGTCTGGGATAGGGTGACAACTAGCCTTTGTGCTTACTTTCTGGACAGCCATTACACATGGAGGGTGGAAGTGTAACAAGATTACATCTGCATATTCAATGGTCTTCTTGGCTGGGATAGGTGGGGTGCACCTCCATTTGTATAGGCTGTGTCCTGACCTCAGACAAATGACTTGCTTACCACCTACAGAAGCCTGGAGCTGTGCTGGGGTAGGGGGGTGTTGTGCACTTCTAAAGATCATTTGAAGTGCCCCCTGAGATCAAAGACAACATGGCTATAAGTATAGGGGTTGTTCCCCATGTTTTTAGACACTGTGTGGACTTCTACCCAGATGCTGCAGGAACCACCTTTGGGACTGCCTTTTTGATGTGCTGGCCTGTGGCCTGCTAGGTCACCAGAAGGACTACCACCTTTGCTCACCAGGACTTTTGTGTGGGCCTACACCTGCACTCCAGGGGCTAGGTGGTGTTTCCTCCTTACCCCCTGTTTCCTACTGTCTTGAATGAGACGAGCTCTAAGATCTTCCTTTACTGAAGGTCCCTGGTCTGTCCAAGTCAGGAGCATGTTTTGGAGTGCCTGTTGAGCCCTTTTTTTTCACCTGCAAAATCCCCTCTGGCTGTGGGACCGCGCTGGTGGAGCATTGGTGTCTGTCTCACATGATGTGGTCTGTGCACTTGATGAGTGAATGGGTGTGAGGCAGGTCCCGGTAATCGCTGACAGGAGTCAGGCACCACTGGCAAAAAAGGAATTTCAGGAGCCCAGGAGACGCAAGCGGAGAGCTGACCCCTTTGTCTTTAGAGGTTGAGGGAGAAGGAAGGACCTCGTCCCAGCACCAGGAAGCTCCAAATGAGTGCAGATGAGGGGCTCTCCATTTGGTGCCCCTGGGGCACAAGCAGGCACCATCTTGTGCATGCTCACTGCCGCAACCTGGCCAAGCAAGAAAAGGAGCACTGCAGCTCTGATGCATCCCAGGAGTCTTCCGCTGGAGGCTGGGCCTACAGGAGTGCTGCTCTATATGTCCTGGAGCCCTGGAAGGCTCCAGAGGCACTTCAGGAGAGGTGCACTGCTGGGGCGGTCACCGCTGAAGTGAGCAGCCACCGGCATGTATGCGTAGGGCTGCCTAGTGGTGTTTTCACCCGCCAGTGATTATGTGACACTGATGACGTAGATAGCAGGACATGGGGACGACCCTCATTGGAAGTTCCCAATCCTGCTAGTGCACAAGTATTTTACCGCCTTACACATAATTACGGGGATAGGAGTGTCCATGCCAGACTTGGTGGATTTTTCTCACTGGGTTACTTGTGAGGGAAGCGCAGACGTTCTGTGACTTGTATAACGAAGGTGTTAGGGGGCTATTCTTTTAGGTTCTGCCTTTCCTCTACGGAGCTGATTGCCCTCATTACTTATGATGTAGGTTACGCCCTGAAGGATTATATAATTTTTCCTTGCTAGTGATGCAAACGTATTTCAGGTCCTGCATTACATGCACTGGGAGGATATTCTGTTTTGATATGTGTAACCAGGACATGTTTTTTTGTGTTGGCATTCACAATAATGATGATTTACAATTGCCTGCTTGGCAAAGGATTACTGTTTTATGGAACTTTGGTTTATGATATTTATGCAATACAGTATTGTTATATGCACATTGTGAAGTCTTTTTTGTGATGTATTTATTGTGCCAGTGGGTTGTGCGTGTTGTGCAAATTCTTTTTGCATTGCCTCTGGGATAAGCCTGACTGCTTGTGCCAAGCTAACAAGGGGTGAGACAGGGTTATCCTGGGTGTGTAGCTCCCTTTTTCCTGACTTGAGTGGTGGTTTCCGCCTGGCTGAGGTACCTACCCTAGTCACCCAGCAACCCCATTTCTAACAGATTACATGCCTGATGGCTGAATCCCTTCTCATTGCCTTTTATCATGCAGGTTGGGGTTTCATACTAAACCAACTTCTCTAGCATTTTATGTTTGTTGGAGGCTGGTGCCCTGTTTTTTTAATTTATTTTTTACCTCTTCAGTGCGTTGATTCTTGTTGCAATGGAGACAAGTAATGGGAGCATCTAGTTTTTATGCATCATGTAGCTCATAATTGACAGGTGTGACTATATTGATTAGCTGGTCCCTTCCATTTGTGGTTGATTTCCTCCACTTGGACCTCCTGGAGCATTTCATTTATTTGTATGGCTCCCTTTGTGGCATCCCCCTCACTTTTATTAATTCCTCTGCACTGAACATGGACATGCCCAAGTTTACTGATAATATCAATCAATGTTATTGCAGTGGATCGACACTACTATCCTATTGAAGGAATATTTCAATCTTATGTTAGACCCTCTCTTAGATTCAACCACTGCTCATAGAGCTGGATATTCCAATGTAGTTCATGCCCTAAAGCATTTGTTTGATGCTGATGGCATAAAAAAACCTGGAGGATGTTGAGGGGTGACACAGTGGCATTTTCATCATAGTCATCGGCGCATGGCGCAAAATCTCTTATTGATTACTGACTCCACACCTTTGCCATTAGTGCATAGATATGATATATGGAATACTTTCTCAGAACACTCTCTGACCACTTCCTGGTTGTCCTTGAGCAGAATTCCCTGACACCCTCTTTGAGCTCATAGAATGTGGTGCGTTTCCTCTGCTGTGCTGCTGGACCCAGTATTTAGGGCTGCTATTGCCAAGGTGATAGATGAATTCTTCAACACAAGTAATAAGTTGGTACTCTCCTTTTTGATGGTTCTAGGCTTACATCTGAGGGTTTGTGATCTCAAAGGAGTTGGGGATTCTGAATCTCTTCGAGCCCATCTGCAAATGCTTTAGGCCCAAATGGTTGCATTATGACCCCCGAAAAGATATGACCTTCCCTTCTACTATGAATGGATTGCCAGCCCGCCAATCCTAAGGTGGCATGCCTGCTCAAACATGCACAAGGCTGTGTATATAGAGAGGGGGAATGACCCATTAGGATACTTACCTGGGTGTATGAGGTATGCAGCCTAGAACGGTGGTGCCTGCGCGGAGCTCCAAGGTAAATGAATCTGGTATAGGCACAGAAGTGATTTTCCAAACTTTCAATTCCTATTATAGAGACCACTACACTTCAAAATGTTCCCTCTCACATTATCAGATTAGCAAATACCTGGCTGATGTCACATTGTCTTTGGTGGAGAGCAGCAACCGAGAATTTCTGTCAATGCCTATCACAATTTTTTTAATACAACAAGCATCAGATACTGCCCTGGCAGTAAAGTGACTGAGTTAGATGGCCTAATATCAGAATTTTAGAATTAGTTTAGAACGCTTGACTGTAATGTATCATGTGGTCCTTGTGTCCAAGTTCCTTAGCCCTGCTACAAGGGACACTTTGATCTCTGTTATTATGAAAGCTGGAAATGATCTAGAGATGCTGACTCCAATTGGCCTCTTATGCTGTAGAACATGGATAATAAGATACTGGCATGAATAGTTGCTAATTAACTGAACATTTTGATGACTAAACTTGTTCTGCTGGACCAATCTGGTTTTATTCCTGGAAGGGCCACACTAAATAACTTGCAGACATTCTCCACAAAGCTGCATCATCTAAAACTGGAATCCAAGGAGACTTTGATGTTCATGGATGCTGAGAAAGCCTTTGATTTATTGGAGTGTCCCTTCCTGTTTGTTGTGCTTTGTCAGATGTGCTTAGGGCACTACTTAGTCATCTTGATGAATTTTCTGTACACAGTGCCAGCAGAGAAAGTCAGGATCTACACCTACATCGAAGTTTTATGTGAGTTGGGGCACCTGGTAGGGTACTGCCCTCTCGCTGTTGCTGTTTGCCCTGGCTGTGGAACCACTCGCCTCATTACTATGAGAGTGATGCTTGTATAGAGGCTTAAGGTTTCCTGCACAAGATTATCTCTTACTCTCTGTATGTGAAGAAATGTTGTTGTTCATCCAGGACTCAACCTGGACCAAATAATGTATGATATTATCCAATTTAGAAATTATGCTTTACTGCAAATAAATCAGGGGAAGTCTGAAATACTTCCTCTTAGGGATGCCTCACAACCATTTCCCCTGAGCTTCCCTTTAGCATCTGTTACCTTGACATCTGCATCGCTAGGATGGCTAATTTAATACACCTGGATAACTATGGACCCTTATTGGGTTCTCTTGAAGCACAGCTTTTCCTTTGTCCGTCATGGGCAGAGTAGCGTTGGTGAAAATGATGGTCCTCTCTAAGCTACTATATCTCTTTGCAAATATCCCCATTCCCTGGCCAGGACCCGCATTGCCCAATTCTGGTTACTAATTACCCAACTTGTGTGGGGTGATGAGGTCCTTTGTGTGAGTTGAGAGACAATTACTAGGGCTTATGGGTGGGGAGGCTTTGTGGCCCTCGACCCTGACCAGTTTTACATTGTAGTGCAGGCCATTTATGTTATTTACTGAAGAGGCCCAAACTGTCTCCCGAGTCAGAGAGACCTGCTGTAGATACACTGCTTTACCACGGCACTAGCTATCTTGCTACTGTGACCTAATGGGGCCTTGAGACGAGAGACATTTTAAGGCATTATCAAAATGTGCTCTAGTCCAGGGACCCAGAATTTTAGTGGGGTCCTCCAGTTAGATCACAGTATATTCTTTACACAGGCCTGCCCTGATGACCTTGAATCATTCTTAAACATAGATTGTTTTAACTACCATTTTCTTTTCATTCATTTTTAATGCAGGTGATGTGTGGGAGAATTTTTATTTTTAATTTTTTTTGCAACTCCCAGAAAAATGTTCCTTTTAGGACCAAACAGGACCTCACATGTGAGAAGTGGCAGAGGTTCACATAGATTATTTACAATAACATTAGCATGCTGCTGCTCTATTACAATATTGAAAACATGCATCACTATCCCTGAATATTAGATGGGAACACATTTAGAATTTGGACCAGTATGGTTGTGCAGTGTCCATGACCTTGCCAAAGGGGACATAAAGAAGCTTAAATTGGATAATAAATTCAAATCTGTTCCAAACTGTTCCAAAATACATTTGGTCCCTGATTGAGACCATGCACTGCACCAACTCAGCAATGTGGCCACTGGCTAGGAGCACTGGATACAAACTGCTTTATTCCCTGCCCATGCCTTGTTGTAGAACCAATTGATGTCTATGGGCACGTTATTTTAACAACTAGACCTGATGATTGTGCCCTTTAGCATAATAACATTTTATTCTGCTTCATTTTATTATTTTAGAATTCGCCACATTTGTGGTGTTTTATTTTCTTTATCTAGTTATCTATTCTAGCGAGATAGGATTGTTGGCACAAGTGGCACACTGCGTCTTTAACATTCACAGAAACACACATACTTTTATGTGTGGACATTTTCTGATCACATCAGTTGTTTTATTATAAAAACACTTACCTGTTCCCTGTTCCATACATATTAGAGGGAGATTCCAGCCAGATTACCACAACTGTATGCTGTCTGACTTTGCCACAGCTACTTGTTGAGACCAGTGGTTCACTGGCCTGCAAGAGGATGGTGTCTCTATAAATACCAGGCACTTCACCACTGTCATATTCAGGTATGAGGGATGATATTTTCCCGGGGGGGATCCTGAAGGGAAGATTAGGGCTCATCCTGCTGTGCTCTAACATAGCTTAGGTAGGAATTGCATGTAATGTACCTAAGTGACAGTATGGTGGGACTTTTCATGTGTTTCATTTTCCTTGTCACTATTTTACTTCTAGTAAGTTTCATCATTCTAATTATTGCATTTCATGATGATTCAATAAACCCTATTGAACCATTTCCTACCTCTGTTTGCCTTTGCATGTGTGAGACGGATGTAACTGAGAGAAAAGGATGAAATCTGAACCACCATGATTTCCATGAGAAGTCATCATGTCATGTTCCCGGTGCCACAAATCATCCCTAATTTTGGTGGAGATGAGGCTTTGCTAGCTGGCTGAAAACGGATTAGACTAACAGTTGTCACATGGTGTGGGATTGGACTCAGTTGCCCACAATTCAGGTGATGATGCTGCCCAAATCCATCAGCCTCATTGATACAATGAGAGCCAACGCGACAGCCTGTCTTTGATAACCCATCTTTACCTCGAACTCTGGATGGTATGAGATACACTGCATTGCATTCTCAACCCCAGGGATGGGATTCTCAGCTCTGCCACATGATGGAAAAGCTCCTTCCCCTGTCAGTGGATGACCCTAGCATTCGACGAAAGACTGACCTTTCGGTGCCCATTCCCCCAAACGTTTGGGGGCATTGCTGCAAACAGATAAAGCAAGTATCTATTAATCAAAGACACAGTCTCACTCACTTTAATTTTATTAGTTAGGTTTACTACACTCCCCAATGCTTGCACCGAATTGACCTGCACCTAACCTGCCTCCCTGAATAGTCCTTCAAGTCTCTGGCTGCTGATACAGTTGGTGACATTAATGGCTCACTGTTCCTATGTGCGGTGCTTTCCACACTTCTAGTTAAGTCACTGACATCTCTTGCCCTAGAAGAAAACTAGAAGTCTTTCTGTTGATTTTTGTCTGGCACCACTGGGTGCAGGCCTGGCTCAGGCGCTCTCTTCCTAAGCACCAGGACTTGTTAAAAGATGAGACATTCTGTAACAATCTAGCTGAATCGTAAATGTTGCTGCATACTTCCACTGCAAGGTCTAAAGACAAATGAGACCCCTTTCAGGGATACAAGTTAATGCAAATTCCTTCCCTGGATTGATCCCAGCCCCTGCAGGTAAAACAAAACACACTTCTGAAAAGTGTTGAGCCAGGTCAGTCTGTCAATTCATGACTGGTTCTCATGATTATTCTGTATTGCTTTAGGTGTTGAATCATACACACGCAGTCAGTAAATGAGACACAACTCAATAAGGAGATCCACACCAATCTCCAAACATAGCAAGTATCTTTATAGAAATGTAGGCACCTGAATCAATACAATTCGGTAAGTATGTTTTGCAAAAATATTCTCTGCAGTTTTGAAGCCACAACAGTGAATTTTTTGGGAGCTGCAATGGTATCCTATGGAGGAAAAACAAATACTGCAAACAGGTACAGTACAGCGACCTACGGGACCAATCTCCTGGACTCAAGGTGAGTATTAGGCAAGGGACAGGAGCACACCAACAGGCCACACTGGGCAGCACTGGGTCAGCCGGATGCATAGGTGTTATACAGCATTGGTTGCCCAATGTTAGTCAATAGGGGTCGGTCTGGTTGAAAAGAGGCTGCAGGTTTGGACAGGGAGTCCAGTCGAGAAGAAGCAATGGGTGGATTCAAGTCTTGAGATGCTTGGGAACTGTGGGACACCTTCGGTCCTCTTTTCCATTGGCCAGGGGCAATGGGTTCAGAGACGTCCTGAGTCGCCAGGTTTTCTCGACTTGCAGTTGAGGGGCCCTGTGGGCAGAGGCTGCAGACGGGGCCAGTGAGTCCACAATGGGCAGGGGGACCACATTGGTACCATTGACCCACTTCAACTTGGGCTAGGTGGCAAGGGTTCAGTGGTGCTTTCTGGATTTTGTGGTCCCAAGTCCTTTCAAGTTGCTTGGGAGCCTGTAAGATGCAGGGAAGCAGCTCTGCTGCTCCACAGGAGTTCCTGGGTCTTTGTCGGAGGCAGAGCAGCTTGCAGACGAATTGACTTCGGCACAAGTAGGTGGGATCAGCAGAAAGACCAGCAGTGCTGGGGCCAAGTCAGGTGCTTCTTCCTCAGGCTTTGCTTTTGCAAGCAAGAGTATGATTTCCTGGTGCCAGGGGCTCCCTTAAATACTGAATTTAGGGGTGTTTCAAGGTGTGTAGGGTAGTAGCCAATGGGCTATTTACCCCTGGGGTCACTACATCCCTTACATGACCACTTTCTGTGGGAAGTGGGCATAACCCTGTCCCAAAGTTCCTAAATCTGCTAACAGCAAGATGGCAGATTTCTAAATGTTGTGTCCACATCAGGGTGCTCATCTTAGGGGTGGGACAGACCTGAGGGGTGCACACACCTCTCTGAATACTAGCTTTCCCGCCTGTCCAGGTAACAACTGTGCCCTGGGGTAGAGAGTGTCAGCATCTCTCCTTTGAATGAAGCCAGATCTGCATACCAAGGGCAGTGGACTTCCTGCCTTGGAATGCAGATTTGCATGTTGTCCTGTTGGCTCAGGTGTGTAAACACTACTCCCAGAGCAGGCTTGGTTTTTGACCACCGAGAACAAACGCTCTCACCTTTGGGGGTTACAATCATGTCTGGTGGTGGCTAAAACTAGTCAGTCCACACACTGGTAGTTGGTAGGTTTTCAGGGGGTACCTCTAAGGTGACCTCTGGGTGCAAGTGTTAATAAATCCATCACTGACATCAGTGAAGGTTTATTAATATGAGATGTTTGATACCAAATATCCCCATTTTCAGTGAAGCTATCATGTAGCTGGAGAAATTGTAGTCACTGGTGTCCAGCACATGTACTGAAAATGACTTCCCTGTTCACTTACTATGTCTAAGAATCATCAAAAACTTTGCTGGGGCATATCTGCTCTTGCAGATATGTCCTTACATTTAATATAATGCACCCTGCCTTATGGCTGTAAGGCCTGCTTTTAGGTGCCATGTACCTTCCAAAAAGTGGGGGTGACCATGTTAAAAAGGGGCACCTCTTACATGAGGGTCCTAGCACACCTAGTCTCACAACACTACATCTCCCCCTTATAAAATAAGAGTTATATCAGTTCTCCTCAATGAGTCGCCGAGGCGCTTGCACTAGTCAGCCAGATCAAGTGGTATGAGGTGGTGGAGATACACTCTTATCGAGCACCAATGGTGTAGATGCTGATGCTCGATATGGACGAGCCCCTTATGATGGTTTTTGCAGGATGCTGGGCCATCACCATGTGCCTTGCGCATCACCAACTTCAGAGGTTCAACATCAAACTAAGCCTCTGTTATCTGCTTTTGTTTCTCCTTGACCAGGACCCAGTTATTTTCATTGAAGACTGTCTCCTGTGTTTGTCAACACTGATCTGCATATGTCTTCATTTTTTAGAAGTGTCCAGTCTCCTAGCTTTATCAGTATCCAAGGATTGATCCACTGTCCACTGTGGCAATTTGGTTTACATAGCTCTCCCAAACAGTAAGGTGGCAAAATTCTCACCAGTTGTGGAGTGAGGAGTTGAATGATAAGCATGGAGTGCCTGGCACAGGGCTTGTTTCAGTTCAATTCTCTCCATTGCCACCCACTGAATTACTTTCTTGAGGATGCCCATGAATTGTTCAATAACTCCATTGGCTTGAGGCCACAAAGGTGTGCTCTTTTGATGCTTGACATTCAGTTTGACTAGAAACTCCTTGAACTCTTGACTGTTGAAAGGTGAGCCATTGTCAGATTTGAGAATGGCAGATATACCCCACACTGTGGAGATGTCGTCCAGCTGCTTGATGACCTTCTAATGGGTGGTCGATGGCATTTTTTCCACTAATGGAAAGTGTGAATATTCATCAATGACTACCATGAGTTGATATTCCTTTCCTAAGGTCTCAAAGAAATCAACAGCAACTCTTTCCCAAGCCTGTGTAGGAAGGTCAGACATTGTCAATGGGTGTTGAGTCACTTTTGAGGAAAGGCAGTTACAAAGATGACACTTCTTCACTTCCCTCTCAACTCGCTCATCTAAGTGCGAGAACCATACTCGGTCTCTTATGGCTGCCTTTGTGGTTACAATGCCACAATCTCCTTAATGGGCCAAATCAATGACTTGCTGTTGTCGGCAGACAGTTCATTCTGTAAGTTTTTAAACTTTTGAAATTCAGTGTCATTCTTCAGAGGTCGAATAATCCTTTTCCTCCACTGAGTTGAAATGATGTCTCCAAGAATGAGCATTTTCTTGTCGGCATTAGTATCAGCAATGATCTGTTCAATGGATAAGGCTGCAGGCATGCTGGACTTTACATTGAAAATGATGTACTCCTCAGCTGCTTTAGATGTCGAACTGTGTCTGTTTAGAGGTAATCGTTAAAAAAAGTAATCAGCAGGATTCTGATATTTACCCGTCTTGTGCACAATCGCATTATCATACTCTTGCAGTCTAAAACCCCACCTCTCAATGCGAGGGGGCATCTTGAGTTGCAGGTTCCAAAAGATACTGAGTAGCCTTTGGGGGTCTGTAATGATGGTAAAACGTTTTCCATATAGAAATACATATGAATGTACGTAGACCGATACAACAGCCAGACTCTCCTTCTCCGGCTGAGAATTGTTCTGTGTCAGACAGGCTTCTGCTGGCATAGGCCACAATGTGCCTCTGAGCATTCAGGTGACCATGATGTTGAGCAAGGATTGCCCCCAGCCCCACCAGGCTCGTATCTATGGTGATCTTAGTATGTAGCTTGGGGTTGAAATACGCCATCTCAGTTGCATTCTCAATTGCATGCTTTATTCACATTTCACACCACTGAAAAGGAACATCTCATTTCATAAACTCTCAATGGGGCACTCATTGTAGTGAAATCACATATAACAAATGTACTGTGCGAAATAACTGCCCATGTGTAATGATATCTTTATTTAACCAATGCTCCATCTTGACCACAAGTTATGCAATGTGTATTTCGCTCATATTTTCACTCTTCATGATCTTTCCCCTGAAGGGATAGAGCATAACATGGAGGGGTGTGAGTTAGATAAGGATGTCCAAGGATGATGTTTATTGTACGACAAGGAACGGTTTGGTCTTGGAAGTAAGAGTACCTTGGGATGTGGCCAGTCTTCAATGTGCCCTTCTCAAAACCAATCTGTCTTAGCCAGCGTTTGAATTACAACACACTGCATGGGGAGGGTAGATTTTTAGAATTCTCCTCTCTGGCTTGTTTAAAGTACATAAGCGGAGGAAACTACACAACTGTGGAGCAATTGAACTCAGGAGGGAAAGGGACGCTGTTGCCTCACCACTCCCTTGAGGGTAGTTCTCTCTTCACGGTCGACTGGGTTCATGTCCTTTTGCTGGCAAGGAGATGAAGCAAGCGAGCCCCATGATGATACATTCTTTTTGATTATTATTTCTAGCTTTGCATTGTGCATGACTAAATAATCATTGTATATGCAGATATATAATCCATGATTAAAGTAGTGTATTTTCATAGTTTGTTTTCATGAGCATTATTATTCTACTACTGTGATTATTTTTGGAAGTGTATTCATGTTGCTGCATTTGACCTACATGATTCCTCTATTCAAACCTGACACAATGCTTTAATAGATTTATTACTTAGACTAAGAGCTCTGCATTGGGGGAATTCCTTTTATTAGTGTTTCCTCTCAGTTTAAAGTAACAGCAGAACATTTTTATTTCACTGCGGTGACTTTCTTCAAATGTGGACTCGTGTTGTACATAATTGAGCCTTCTTATTGAGACCTTGCAAAGTGCCATGATAAATTTATTTCACGGACTGAGAGGGTTGCATACCAGAAATTCCTTTCAGTATTTGTGTATTTCTTCTTAGTCTGCAGAAAAGCAAAACACCATGCCTAAGAAGGATCACAGCATGGTCTCATCTTGTGGGGGGCAAGTAGCTGACAGCGCTTGCATTTTATCTGGGTCAGGAGTAATACCCCATCAGAGAACATGTATCCAAAGAATCTGTTTGTTCTTATGAAAGTCATACTTTGCTGCATTCGGAGTGAGACCGGCAACAGTAACTAATTTGCATAATTGTGTAGGAGCTTTGTCATGTTCCTCCTTTATTGCTCCAAACACCATTATGTCATCATTGTAGTTGAAATCATGCGTGACTGGTTGAATTATGGGATGTATGACATCCAGAAATATTTCTGCAGCTGAAGACACTTCAAAGCTCAATCTTTTATATCTGAATATCTGAACAAACCAACATGAGTTGAAAAAGTGGTAATGTACCTACAGTTCAATTCCAGCTTGGGTTGGTGGTATCTCTTGTTCAGGTCAAGATGAGAGAACACTTTGGCACCATTCAACTGCATGATCATGGGCGGTATGTGTGGACCAGGATGTATTTCTCTCTCAATTGCTTGTTGGGTTGGGGAGCATCAACAGAGATGTGCAATACACCTCCACTATCATTTTGGGCACCATCACTATGGGCAAAACCTATGTCATAGGACCAGTGGAGCACTTGATGATGTAATTCTTCAACGGCATTTTCATTTTTTTCTTAACAGCTTTTTGCAAATGAAAGGTAATTCTATTGTGCCACTGAGCACCACGGCGGATTTCCTTGTTAATTTGAAGTTGCACTTTCATTATTTTGAGTCTTCCAAGGCCACCAAGTAACTGACTTACAATTTCAGACTGAGTGTATAAGTTGCAATTGAAAGATATCAGGCCCATGTCAGCAGCAGTGGCAAAGCTGAGCAGGCATGCACTGGACGAAGTGCATGAATTGATGCTTGTACAGACACTGCTTTGTATTTCATTGTTGCTGTGAATGAGCCTTGACTTTGCAACGGTTTAAACCAGCCCACATGTATACCTTCATGTTTGACAAGTTATGTCATAGAACAGAGTACAGGTTATTAAACTTCTCAATTACCATGATCTTAATCAATGCACCACTGTCTATGATGAAGGTTATGGGACAACTGTTTTATGGTGATATTAAGGCAGGGTCCAAATGAACTTGTTTTTTTCATTTGCCAATTTATCTCTATCATTTGTTCTTCCTTGCATGCAGCCAACCCAACATGTGCCTGCAGTCCTTTGGTTGACATCATCATCGCATATCCATGTTCCTCGTTGATAATGACTTTGAAGAGCTTTTATAGGATGAGCTTGATGATGATCAACTCCATCAGGTTTCTACTTGTCATAATTGATTTTGCTTTTTAGCCTTGTGGGCATGACAAGTACGTTTATGGAACTACCTGGCGCCCATTTTCTCTTCAACCCATTTGGTTTCTTTTTCACCTTGCAAACCATTATGAAGTGGTTTTGTTTTCCACAGCCCTTTCTCATTTATCCCATGGATGGACATTTGCTCTCATGGGATATGAAAATCCTCATCGGAAACATACTTGATGTCAACTTGTGTGCATCTGCTAAGTGCTTGTGCTTGCTCCTGATGGACAGTGCTGATTCATTTGTTGCTATTCCAGCTTCCATATCGCCAGCTTGTTGTTCTGCTCTTTCATCGGCTCTTGCAGCTATTAGTGTTTTTCTAAGCTGAGCATCTCTCTCAAACATACATCTTCTGAAAGAGGCTTACAGACAGTTATCAATGGCTCTAAGGCATATGGGGGGTTATTACAACTTTGGAGGAGGTGTTAATCCGTACCAAAAGTGATGGTAAAGTGACGGATATACCACCAGCCGTATTACGAGTCCATTATATCCTATGGAACTCGTAATTCGGCTGGTGGTATATCCGTCACTTTACTGTCACTTTTGGGATGGATTAACACCCCCTCCAAAGTTGTAATAACCCCCTAGTCTCTTCATCGTTAAATTCACTGAACTTACAGTGTTTGATGAGCACATCAAACCTTTCAACAAGGTCATCCATTGTTTCTCACTTGATTGAAAATGTACCTTTCATAGTCGACGTTTGGTATCACATTCAATTTGTCATTTAAAGCTTCTTTAATCTGACAGTACAATATTGCATCAGTCTGTGAGATTTTCTTGAAGGCTTCTTTTACTCCACCACCGGTAAGGTTCTTTAAATATTTAATGATTTTCTCATTGTCTACTTCTTCAAGGGCATCTATTAAGGCATTGAACACCTCAAACCACGTGGTCCAGCTGGTGCCAATATTCTGTTTCTTGGCAGTGTCAAATGGTGGTTGTGGTTTCAGAAATGCAGCTGCCTCATACTACTGCTGCCTGAAGTATATGGTGTTCAGGTGACAGCAGGTGCTCACTGGTGTCAACTGCAATGTCTGCACACATAGGCTGCATGTTTGCACTTGGGCTGCCTTGTCTGAGTAGAGGTCATGAATCATTGTCCTCTTTCTTGGTGGTGTGTACTGATTCTTTTCCTCACACTTGATCACTGTCACATTTAGCTTTTTTGCATCATACCTGGCCGTCACTGCCTTTAGTATTTTGCTTCTGTCAATAATGGCTCTGTGGTATGAGGCGCCACAGTGTTTCTTCTTTTGGCCGCAGCACTGGATTCATTTGAGCCTTTTGAACACTTTCCTCCACAGGGCCTTCCACTTCTTTGAGGGCCGTATAAAGGCTGGAGCAGGGTTTCAATTCCACACACGCCAAACCTGACCTGCTTCTGATCGAGCCAAGCGCATTTGGCATTTTGGACAAAAGCAATCTGCTGGGTCATTGCAAACATTCAAAGAGAGCAGCCTCATTTCTTTGGGGCACGTATACCCCTCACTTGTCGCCAGTTGTAGCATCCTTCCAATCCACGGAGCCTGCAAAGACTTTGCCACACACGGAGCTCTTGATTAGAAATCTTTATTCCTCAGCAAACAATCACACACTAAATAACTGCTAATAATCACACCTTAACACCTCCCAGCAGGATATGCAGTCTGTCTTGTAAGTCTGTCCTGAACCGCAAGGGTGTTAGTGCACTTAGTCCTACAACATCACACACTGTACAGTAAAAAGGGAGCAGTGCAAGAAATATAGACTGGGAAGGTGAAGCAGGGAATGACCCTTTCACATTGAGCACCACATGCAACACGTTATACCAATATGTAAAATGTATGTGATGGAACCATTGCATCTCTGCTGGTGTATATTATTGATGAGCCCACAACCTAAACATCGCATAATTAATTATTTAGAAAGGGTATTCTTGTGATGCGTAGGGATAGCTGACTTCTTTGTCCATGCTGCAAGGCATATCATGATATCAGTAGAGTAGGGTCTAATTACAAGTGCCATGATTGCAGTAGTGTTAATACCACATCATCCTAGTTACTGATATCAGGATTCCTCTTAACTCTGGCATGTGGGATTACCAGGGATATCAAATTCAACCCTGACAATGCACTGAGGAATGAGGAATCACTGAGGAATCAGGAAATGTGGGTCCAGCTCCCCTGCTAATTCCCTGAAAATTTCCCCACAGAGTTTTGGCTGCGTTGATTAGCTAACATCTACAGTTGAATGTAAATAGGTCCATGGTGTTCCCATAAATCTCCTAATTCAAATGGAACTGGTATACTGCTACTGCTGGACACATCAGAATTAGAATGGCCCTCACAATGAGGCCCATACTGGTGAGAGGTTGGGTAGTGACCCACATCTGATTTCACAAATGTCGTTGTTAAAGAGAACAAAGCGCCTCCTATTTAGGACTATGGGCTGATCAATATGTCAACCTTCAAAGAATGGGCAAACAGTTGACATGAACAAAGCACCATGACAACAATACAGTTAAAAATAAGGAACATAAAGTCTGTAATCACTTTTTGTAACAGGCTAATAATTTGATAAGAAACATAAAATAAAGATGAAACTAAATTGACAAGCGGTATATCAAAAGTAGCCAATTAATATTAGTATAAACATATTTAGCGTCAAACATTATTGGAAGACCAAAAGTAATAAAAATATATCCAGGAAAATATTAAAAGTCTTTGGGCCATATTTACAAGCCCCTAACACCACCTTGCACTGCCCTCGTGTAATTATTTTTTTTATGCTAAGGCGGCGTTAAGAAGGCTTTTCTCCCGCACCCCATTTACAAAGTGGCACAATGCTCACATTGCACCACTTTGTAAACCCTTGCGCCACATTATGCCTGCACCAGGCATAATTTATGCGGGGGAGGGGGCGTTTTGACGCAGGGAGGCCTGAAAAAATGGTGCAGTGAAATTTACAACATTTCAATGCACCATCTTTTCCATCATTTTTAATGCTTGCTCAGAGCAGGCATTAAAATGACGCACCCATTTTAATCACTGGTCCTCCCTGTGCTCTGCTGCACTAGCGTCAACATTGTTGATGCTTGTGCAGCAAAGCACCAGAGTAGCATCAAAAATGTTGACACTATTGTCCTAAATACTGCCATAGCGCACTGTAAAGTAAATGTTGCGCAACCATGGTGTTGTTAGGTGGGGCAATGGGTGACTCAAGAAAAGTGGCGCATCGGGACCAATGCACCATTTCCTTGTAAAAATGCTCCAGAGTATCATAATCTAGTTTAAAAAACGTTAGCAATAAAAGCTAATTGTAAAATTTCCAATAAAAGATTTAAAAGGAGCCAATTTCCCTTAAATTCCCTGGAATACAAATAGGCAAAAATTGTTACAAATGACAACTATGAAAATGAACAGGAGAAATGGACCTCACAGCAGGGGGACCAATAAATAAAACATATTCTCTGCAGAATACATTGGCACAATAGATTTTAGTTGAAACTCAATGGAAAAAACAAAATGCACAAATATTTCGAAGTTATTCCTTATCAGAGATAAGTGCTTGGCATATTTGAATACTGGTATTTGAATATGTGTCTGGTATATTAAAGAGAAAAGCAGTCTGATTTGTTGATATTTCGACCTTTTAGGTTAAAGCAACAGAGACAGGAGCCTTCAGGTTTAATGTTGTTTCTATGAAATACTTTTAGGTTTCTTGCAACATCTGGTGGTGGTAGTCATTCCAGAGAAATTGCTGAGAAAATATGAGGGCAAGAATAAAACTGAGACTGTGTGGAACATTTCAACTGGTGGCCAAAACACTTAAATGCAAAGCACTAGTACACAGTGGCGGCTGAAACTGAAGATGGGTTGCGGGGGGATAAAAAAGATAAAATAAAAAAAAACACCTGTTTCCTCCGGGGATGGGTTGTCTCCTCCGTCCTCTTCGTCGTAGAAGCGTACAGGCTCCCTGACTCCTCTCAGCCAATCATGAAGCTGCTATCACCAGCATGATACCATGATTAGTGTGAGTGGCCTGCTTCGGAGCTCACAGAGGGAATGAATGCCTGTGCACTTTTTCCTCCCGGCTGTACAAAACAGCTGGGAGGAGAAATGCAAAGTACGCATGTGTGTTTGGCCGGCCCACATGGCCAGCCACACACATATGCACACTTTTGGTACATAAACTCCTCCCTCCAACCCTTCCAGCCCCACCCCACCCTAATGTGGCTCAGCTGAAAAACAAAATGATAATAACACTCCGTGATCACAGGTTATTGACAGTAGAAGTATCATATGACTGTTCAGTGTCCACCTCCTGCCTTATGTTTCAGCTACTGTCAGCATATTCACCAATTTTCAACAAGCCTGCAGTGCTGCTTTTAATGGGATAGTAGTACAAATAACCAAAAAGGCAACATTTTGAATTACATGGGGATGCTTATTTTTACCATGACAATGACAGGAGCTAAAACATTTTATTCAACAGCAAAACATGCCTCAGATAGGCTGCAATATTTCAATTTGAACTGTATCCGCTTCTCTGAGATGTCCCAATTCACATGATAGGACAGTACTAACACTCCCTAACAGGGCTACAATACATTTAATGATACAACACCTGAACTTTTTAAATGCACTGTAAGGCTTTTAAGAGAACGGTATGCTTCTGAGAAGTTATGGTTGGTTGAAATATGCCCTCTGTACAGGACTGTTTTACCCTTATTGAGAGTGTGAGAAATTAGGCTGTTGTTTGAGGTGTGTGTGAGCCCTTTTCCAATCACAATAAATATCTGGATGAACCAAAAAAAGTTAGTAAATTGTCCTGTGGTTAGCTCTCTGGTAGCTTGCCACAAAAGCAACCAGGCTTAACGTAGAGGTGATGTGTAAAGTATTTATGCAGCACTTAAACAGTGATAAAGTACAATCATGTCAAAAGAATAATTCCACACCTATTTGAAAAAATAGAAATAGAGTAACATATAACAAAATGTTTGACACCAAAATATGAAAATTCCAATCAGTAAAAATTGAGGTATGAGTCATAAAAGTTTAAAGTGAAAAATAGAGCCTAAAACATCAAAGCACCTACTGCAGACATGTAGTCGCGTGAGATTGGGGCATAGTTGAAAGTTGTGGCTGATTGCAGTTCAGATGTACGAAGAGGATTGTGCCCAGTCTCTGCTTATCTTACTTACAAGAATATTTGAAGGACAATGTGTGAGAAAGTAAAGTTCAGTGGGTCAAGGCAGCTGTGTCCGAGAAGAAAGCATAGTTTTTGGGGAGCCGCTGGAGGAAGTTGCAGTGAAGATTTCTACATTTCGACTTAGTCTCTTCCATGTAAATCAAAAGTCTCCAGAAAAACAAAGCTGCAGACTATAGCCAATGAGGGCTTCATGAGGCCAGATACCTCGTCTGCAAGGAGCCCATGAACAGGATTTGCAGCTGTGGAAAAGAATGTAGCCCCAAGTTTTGAATGTAGGCTATCTAGGCATCTTAGTACCACTTCCAAGGATCCAGGACTGGATGGGCACCTCTTGGAGGATGAGGACTCACTCAGGCTTGGCCCAAGTGTGAGTTCAACATGGTTGTATCCTTTTCTGACTGGGAAGCTTTCATCAGGAGGTCGGCTAACTAGTTCAGGAGTCACTCTGAAAGTCTTGGGTTCAAGCAGGAAAGCAGGTCTCAAGCAACAGGGCAGCCCTCTGAATGCACATGGCAGGTTTCAGGCAGGAGAGCAGTCATCTGAAATACACAGCAGGCCAGAGGCAGCAGGGCATTCATCTGAGAGTCCTTCCGGAGGTCCAAAAGGGAACTGAGAGTCCTAGATTTATACTTGGTACCAGCTATGAAGTGGATGACACTTTTAGAGTTTTCTCCCCTCAAGAGTGTCTTGAATGTCCTGCCTCCCTGACCTGGCCCCATGCTGTCTGTTTTCACAATAACCTAGTGTGAAGTTCTTTATATGTGAGTGAGTCAGCTGCTTTGAAGTGCAAGTGGGGCTGTGCACAGCACCACCCACCCATCCTGCTAGGATGGCCCATCCTACCAACACCCACTGTGTAGCTGTCTGAGAAGAATGCACAAAAGCCAGTTATCAACTACAGTTGGTCATGTGATCCAGGAACAAGTTGCAGGCCCAAATGGTTAGGATATGAAAATGCCAACTTTCTAAAAGTGGCATTTTCAGAATTGCAACATCAAATCTGACTTTACAATTAAAGAGGATTTTGAATTGCAGTTAGACACCAAACATGAGATTTCTCCCTGCTCCCAAACAAATATTACCACTTCTTAAATGTAATAGGGTAACCTAAAGTTGTCCTATGGGAGGGGTAGGCCTCACAGTAGTGAAAAACACATTTGTGAGTTTTTCACTACCAGTACATGAAAAACTTAAAGGTACATGCCCAGCCTGTTTAATACAATGCACCCTGCCATATGGGCTGTTTAAGGCCTACCTTAGGGGTGACATATTTATATTAAAAAGAGAGTTTTAGACTTTTATTTTGCCAGGTCCAATTGGCAGTTTAAAACTGCATGCACGCTGCCATGGCAGGCCAGAGACATGTTTTAAGGGGCTAACTAGTAGGTGGCACAATATGAGCTGCAGGCACACTAGTAGCATTTAATTTGCCAGACTAGTCTGTACTCTATTCAACTTTACTATGGTCTTAGAAATAAACCAAATATGCTCATCAGGTGTAAGCCAATGTTACCATGTTTTAGTTCCAAGCACTTTAACAGTGGATAGCAATAATAAAGTGCACAAAAAAATTGTTAAAGAACAGTGAGGCAGACTTCAGTGGGTGTTAGGTGTGCAGAACAAACAAAGAGATACATGTTGATTCTGTGCTCAAGAAGAATGCTGGGGTGCTTCCAGAAAGTGTTGTCAGTGCACTGGCTGTTGTATGGAGTGAGGGTTAGTGGAATGACAGCAGGGGACTGATTCACTAAGACTTTCTAATTAGTTCTAACCTACTCTTGCAGTAGTATTGCTTTACGTTCGTATTTCAAGGGTGTTACCCTTGACTTATGCCTGCCTAAGTTGCGAAGTTTAAAATTAAGCTAGGAATAGTATGAGTACATGGGAGTACATGACAGAAAAATATTTGTGAATCAGGCCCTGTGGGATTTATGACAGAGAAGGGTTGTATAGGTTGATAAAGCTTAAGAAGTTTCCTTCGTGCCTTGAATTTAGCTGTGATCCTCATATTAGTTTGAAGTTAGGTATAGGTGCTATGGGGAACATGCATCATTGGAGCCAAATAGTTTGTGTTATCATAATATTGAATATGTTAGTAAGAAACTATGGGGCATATTTGAAAGAAAGTGGTGCGTCCGTTCCAATGTACCACTTTTGTTGCGTCGCCCCTGCCCCACCTAACGACACCATGGTTGCACCATATTTACAATACTGAGCACCATAGCGGTAGTTAGGACAATAGCGTCAAAATCTTTGACGCTATTGTGGCGCTTTACTGCACTAGCGTCAAAAACTTTTACACCAGTACAGCAAAGCACAGGGAGGCCCATTGATTAAAATGGCTGTGTCATTTTAATGTCTGCTCTGAACAGGCATTAAAAATGATGAAAAAATTGCAAAGTAACATCTAATAAATTTAACTGTGCCATTTATTCGGGCCTCCCTGCGTCGGAACGTCCCCCTTGTATACATACATTGTGCTTGGCGCAGGCATAATGTGGAGCAAGGGTTTACCAAGTGGCGCACCACAAGCATTGCGCCACTTTGTAAATACGGCGCGGGAGAAAGGCCTACTTAAAGCCACCTTGCAGTAAAAAAAAAATATGCTAGGGCGGCGCAAGGGTCTTGTAAATATGCCCCTATATAACTTGCCCCTATTGTAGTGATGCAGGCCTTGCTTTTCACTTAAAATGTGATAGGACTACAAGCCTCACAGAACGGCAAGGGGTTAATCCACGGGAGTGCAAATTGACTGTAACGTAATCAAAACACACCTATACACAGCGATTTCGTTACTATTTATCAAGAATGGGCAGACCCATATTTGTGTGTTTAAACCTTAGGATGCACACACGTACATATATGGGGTAACGGTTGCCCAAAGATTGGCAGCTTTGTGAATTACATGGCATTCACAAGTGTAGTAAACACGAGTGCCTATATGCAGTTCATTATTTAATCGCCCCTGCAGTGTTGGCAATTTCTGTCGAATATATCTACCACTGCTCTTTAGACTTATTAAAAAATGCTTTTACCTTGCCCATTTGGCTGGTTTGTGCTGCGGGTTCCCGATCCTACGAGTGGATAACTCTGGCCTTTTATATATATGCACACGCTCTGCTCTATCTGCAGAAAGTGAACAACGGCGGCCTTTTCTGTTGAGTTCATGGATTTCACGAGATTTTTCCCTTTTCATCGTGGCCAGTAGTGTTATGAATGCTCTAATCTGACTGCGTTTTTTTACTCTTATTTGTTCCATTTGACGGTGACACTTGACTTTCTATTGTAATTTGTAGCACATATTAGTCCCCAGTCACCAACAATTTTCCTAAAATATCTTTTGATGCGCTCGTCGTTTTTTATATTTTTGGCTAAATCCCTTCCTTTCATTACCACTACGAATTGCTTTATTTTAATTTTATTTAGAAAAGAGCTCCTTTCTAAGCTGTCCTATCTCTTTATTCTCATCTTTTTACTAGTGCGTGTGGATATTCAGTCTCCCTGGATGGGTTTTGGCATAGAACTATTGGGCTGGAGCACATAATTATACACTCGGGTCCCATTATGAGCTTCCCTGAACTCCTTGGTGAGAATATGGGGAAAAATTAATAATCCCGACCTCAATCTCCCATGAGGTAATGGGGATCACGAGTTAATAGTTCCAGAATGAGGAACAATCTTCCAGACCTCTAATTAGCAGGTCCTTTTTTAAAGCACGATTCCCAGAAGTTTAACACTCCAGGGGGCCAGATATAGGTAGATATGGTTTTGTGACTCGCAAATTGCCAAATATCCAACGAGTTGCAATACAAACAAAAAAATGAAACCATTTGGTTTCATTTTTTCAGAGTAGCCAGTGGTCCATTGGGGACCCCTTCCCTTTTGCGAATGAGTTAGCACCCACTTCTGCATCGCGGTGCGAATCGCAAATATGAAGGGAACACCCCTTCCTATTTGCGAGTCGCATTTCAATTTTACGAGTCGGTACTGACTCGCAAAATGGGAATGTGCATCGCGATGCCCATTTTGCATGGCGCAAACTGCCAATTTCGCAGTTTGCGCCATGCAAAATGGTTCCTATATCTGGCCCCAATTTACCACCAGCTCCAAGCAGATCGTAGAAAGCATCAGAGGAGCCAGTGCAAGCCAGACAAACGCAGGCCTATTGTGACCATTTAAGATGTGGCTCAGGTTAGGGCAGCATTTTCCGTTCCCCACATCCCATGGTGCTGAAGGGGCAGGACTGAGTTTCTGCCTGCAGCCTCAGTCACCTATTCATGGCTTTACTGGGTCAGGATCCACACCCAGGAAAACCAGATTGTGTTTCCAGACTCAGTAATTTCTGGTCTAAAAAGACAAGACCATTCATAGTTACCCAGAACAGCATCCCCCAGAGACACTGCTCTGGGTGACTCAAATCAAAATGGGACTCTTGATGTTGGTCTTGTGCTTCAAAATCCTAAATAGAACAATGTATACATATCAAAGAACACATTCTTTCCCGAGTAAAGATTTTGGACACAACTCATAAAGATTTTGCTGTGAGTAGGTGTGACTTATTCCTGTAGTACTTCCTGTAGTACTCCTTTTACAACAACAACAAATTATATTTTATTTCGGCTAAGAGCCATAAAAGTAAGCAATAAAACATCATATCATAGTTGAGCAGTATGCCAGTTACAAATGGAAATCAGCAACAATTACCACATTATGCATTAAGAGCCTGAATAAATAATAAAATCACTTTTTATAAAACCAATGTAAAACAGACATTATTATAAAAATCTTTTGTCTTATGGTGTTAAATATGTAGTACGATGACCAATGTATCTTGGCTCTGGTCAATTTACAACTTACTTCGTAAGATAAATAGATAAGTAAAATCTAAAACCGATATGTTAAAACACACAATTATAACAATTCTCTATTTCTTATTGCCCATGCACTTTGCAGGTATCTTGCGACAGAAAAAACTATTTTGTCATTTGTGTCAGTTATGAAGAGACGTAAGGCTGTGTTCCATTCCCTTATCCCCATTAGCCTATATAACGGGGCAATCCACTTCTTCCTGGGCACCAGATATCTAGGGCAAAAGAACATAAAATGCGCGAGTGACTCTTTTGTTTTTTGGCAATGATGACAAAATATTGAGTTACAGTCCTCCACGCTCCATCGTGCAGTGAATGTCTTAAGCGGGAAGATCCCTAATCTAAACTTAATTAAAAGTGTTTTGTTGCAGGGAGGATTTATGTTATCCTTTTATATTCCTGGAATTCCATAGGAAGCCTGGGTCACTCCAAAAGTAGTTGTAGCAAATTATTGGTGTTTTGAGAAAAACAACTGCCTTGAAACTATCAGTTCCTTTGTTGGTTATGAAGTTGGGCTCTAGATCGGTCTGGCTGCACTACCGATAATTAAAAAGGATTGTATGGCTTCTGATGTAAAGTAAGAGGTGGAGCTCGATACTACAAAGTGGATTCCACAAAACCACACAAAAAAGCCAAATAAATCTGACGTGGTCATTCAATGTTTTTAACCCATTGGTCACCATGGACCTAATGGCTAAGTCCGGTGGCACAGTGCTGAGGCTGCATGGACGTAACCATTACTTCTTGGGACCAGCCCTCAGGGGAAATGCGGGAAACCCAAGGGCGGGACTGGAAGGGGAATCGCTTCCCCTCCCACCCCTGACACTTCCCCCACTCTAATGACATCAGCACACATTTGCACACTGACATCAGAGGGTGCCCGACGTGCTGGAAGCCATTTGCTTCCAGCGCGTCATCAGAAGAGGAGTTGAGTTTCTCCTGTGTTCAGGGGGTGGGATTGCGAAGGAAGAGGCATCAGTGGAAAGGAAAGGCTTTTCCTTTCCCTCAATCACTGTTTTAGCATTCCTGCTGCTCGATCGCGATGCAATCTGGCAGCAGGAATGACACTAGGCACCAGGGATCTTGTTTTTGTGTGTGTGTTTTTGTGAAGGTGAGAGCCCCTTGGGCAAGGGTTGTCCCCTAAAGGAGGCAATATATTTTATGCCATTTCTTCCCCCTTTGGGGGCAGATCGGCCTAATATTTTCAGACTGATTATGCCCCCAAGGACGGGGGGTGGGGGGGGCAAAAGCCACTAGAAACCAGGGATTGTTTTTTTTTTTTTTTTTTTGTGGGGTGGCCCCTTGGGCAAGGGTCACCCCCCAAACGGGACAAAGCACTATTTGGCAGGTCTGCCCTCCTTGGGGCAGCCTATTTTTTTTTTAGGCCCCAAGCCACTTAGAGCCAAGGATATTGTGTGTGTGTGTGTATTTTTTGTGGGGGGGACGGCCCCTCTGGCAAGGGTTGCCTGACAAATGGGGCAATATGTTTTACGCCATTTCTGCCCGCCTTGGGGGCAGATCGGCCTGTTATTTTTAGGCTGATCTGACAGCCACTGTAAACCAGGGATTGTTTTTTTGTTGTTTTTGTTTGTGAGGGGGTGGCCCCTTGGGCAAGGGTCACCCCTCCAAAGAGGACAAGGCACTGTTGGCAGTTCTGCCCCCCCCTTGGGGGCAGATCAGACTATTTTTTTTAGGCTCCTCTGCCCCCAAGGGGGGTAGAAGCCACTTAGCGCCACGGATCTTGTGTGTGTGTGTGTGTGTGTGTGTGCTTTTTGTGGGGGGGCCCTTGGGCATGGGTCGCTCCCCAAGGGGGGAGCAATATTATTTACACCACTTCTGCCCCCTTGGTGGAAGATCAGCCTATTATATTTAGGCCCATCTGCCCTCAAAGGGGGCAGAAGCCACTTAGAGCCAGGGATATTGTGTGTGTGTGTGTTTTGTGTGTAGGGCCGCCCCTTGGGCAAGGGATTCAGCACAGTACTATCGGCCTAGTTTTTTTAGGCCCTCTGCCCCCGAGGGGGACAGAGACCACTAGACACCAGGGAAAATGTCTAAATGTTTGGTGGCGGGGTGTTTGTCAAATGGCGAAGGGTTTGCATTTGTGATTATAACAATGTATTTCTCCTTTTTGTTCTAGTTCAAAGCTTTTGCTTCTTTTCTGTGGCTCATTGCGGTTTTGGCAGTGGTTGACCTGTGGTTTGCGTAGTTGCATGTTTTAGGTAAGTAAAAACAATTTACTCCAAATGACTATTGTTGCCATGCATGAATGACATTTTATAAGTGGTGTACTAAATGCAGGATTGTGAGTGACATTGTCATTAGATTAGTGCACAATGATATTTGTGTTGTCTTGTGTGTAATTTTCTTTTCTTTTTAGTAGGATATCATTGGTGATTGCTGTGGCTGTGCAGAGTAGTTGCTGGTGAGTCTAGCGTTTTCAGGCAAGTGAGCAGTATAGTTTTTGAGTTTATAGCTCTTAGTGATAAACCACACTTTGTTTATTAATTTTCAATCAGGGAGGAATCGTCTGATGATGAAGCCATTCTCAGTGCTGATGAAGTGCCTGTTTTAGAGGAGGACACTGATGTGCCAATGGTGCAGCAGCCATTGGCTGAAAGGCTTCCCGTTGGAAGACCTGAACTCTGGGTTGCCCCAAACATGGAGCAGCCACAGTTGCCTTCCTTTACCGGTCTCCCAGGGTGTAGAGTGAATACGGAAAGCTTTTTGCCTGTCAATTTCTTTCAGTTGTTTATGGATAATGTATTTTTGGAAGAGATTGTTGAGCAGACTAATTTGTATGCAGAGCAGTATTTGAGGGACAATGCTGCCAGACTTAGGCCACAATCTAGAGCTAGCCTGTGGATTCCCACAAATCTGGAAGAGTTGAAAAAGTTCTTGGGTTTAACTGTTTTGATGAGGCTGATAAGGAAGCCATCACTGTCTTCATATTGGTACTCTAGTCCTTTGATGGCAAATGCTATATTTCCTGCAACTATGAGTAATCACCGGTATGAGCTTTTTCTTCGGACGCTGCATTTTGTTGATAATGCTTTAGCCTTGCCACTAGAGCACCCTGATTCTGACCATCTTTTTAAGGTTAGACCTGTCCTTGATCATTTTGTAGATCGGTTTTCAGAGGTCTATGTTCCAGGCAAAGGAAATCTGTAGATGAGTCTTTGGTCCTGTTCAAGGGTCTTTTGGTTTTTAGGCAGTACAATCCTAGCAAGAGGGCATGATATGGAATTAAATTGTATATGCTGTTTGAAAGTAGTACAGGATATGTTTATAATTTCCGGGTCTATACTAGTAGGGATTCCAGTATTGACCCCACTGGTTGTCAGCCCACTTTTGGAGTTAGCGAGACAATTGTGTGGGAACTTGGTAGACGACTGTTTAACAAAGGTCACCATTTGTACGTAGAAAACGTCTACACTGGAGTGCGGTTGTTCAAGGAATTGTTCAGAGTGGACACTGTTGCTTGTGGCACAATCTGCTCTAACCAGAAAGGCTATCCAAGAGAGCTTGTCTGTAAAAAACTTGAGAAGGACAGTGCAGTGCCTTGCGGAATGTCAGAGCTGCTAGTTCTGAAATCTGTAGACAGGAGGGATGTCTACATGCTAACTACCATCCATGATGAGAGTACTTCACCTGTGGCTGTTTGGGGTCAAGTTGCTGAAGTGCGCAAACCTGTGTGCTTTTTAGACTACAATAAGCACATGAGTGGTGTTGATAGAGTAGATCAGAGGTTGGAACTTTATACTGCTGCTTGTAAGGCTTATGCTTGGTATAAGAAACTAGCGGTTTACCTGTTCCACTTGGCAACTTGTAATGCTTTTGTTGTGTTCAAGAATAGTCCTCCAGAGCCAAGGATGACATTTGTGAGATTTCAGGAGTCTGTCATAGAGAGCATTGTTGTGCTGGAACAGGCAAGAGTTCCAAGAGGAGCAGTGGTGGAGGATGTGGCTAGATTGAAAGATTGCCACTTTGCTGAGAACATTCCTCCCACGGTCAAAAAAGACTTTCCTGCTAAGAGATGTAGAGTCTGTGCTCGAAGAAGTATCCGGAAGGAGATTAGGATGTACTGCCCTGATTGTCCTTCAAAGCCTGGGCTGTGTGTGGGTGGCTGTTTCAGGAGTTACCACACTCAAAAACGTTATTGGGAACTTCAGTGAGTGTAAACTGCTGGTTCTATATTTTCATATGTTCAGTTTCACGGTTGGCATTACTGTCATGTTTTTATTTAGAGCTCTTGAGTTTGTAGTTTTGTACTTATTTCTAATTAGTTAGCGGTTTCTTTGTTGTTTAAAAAAAACGTGATGGCGGTGTGCATGAAGTGGCGCTTGGCTGGAGGTGTGCATTGAGTGGTGCTTGGCTTGCGGTGTGCATGGAGTGGCACTTGGGTGGTGGTGTGCGTGGAGTGGAGCTTGATTGGTGGTGTGTGTGGAGTGGCGCTTGGCTGGCGGTGTGCGTGGAGTGGCGATTGGCTGGCAGTGTGCGTGGAGCGCCGCTTGGCTGGTGGTGTGTGTGGAGTGGTGCTTGGCTGGCGGTGTGCGTGGAGTGGCACTTGGCTGGTGGTGTAAACAGTGACTTGCTTTCGACCACTGCAACACACTGCTAACCGAACGCCAGTCCATACACTTCCATCAGCTGGTGTGATTGCTGTGTCAGGCATGTGGATGCATAAAAGTGATGGGCCCTTGAATGGCGCTGTCTGTTGATGCGAGTGTTGTAATGTGCTGGGCCCATAGCTGGCGACATGAATGGTTTTGTGCATGTCATGTACGAAAGGTGTGTGTATGGACTGTAAAGTGGTTGGTGCCTTGTATCTGCTTTACAGCGCACGAGCTGTGAGTCATTGGTTCAGTTTTTTTGCCTTTCAGATATTAATAGTGCATGAAATCTCTTGTTAATAAAATTTGATCTACTGAACCATCACTCACCCTTGGGCCAAATCCAACCAGTATGCGTGGTAAAAATGAAAAAACCTACTCCACTCTAATCAGGCATTGCAGCACATCCTTGACATGGTAGGTGTCTTGGGTGGGACCCCAATGATGAAGCATACCACGAACTTGGTTGGTGGGTGAGGGGTCTTTTTAACATAACCTAAGTGTGTTTCTTTTCACAATTTTAGTGTTTGGAACATCACAAAAGTATGTGGGCACATCAAAATGATCTATTAGAAAACTAACTGTGTTTGGGGTGGGCACCTATGTTTTTGGTCCCGGGTGCGGCCTTCTTCTAGGGAAACCTACCAAAGCTAGACATTTTTTAAAACTAGACACCCGGAGGAGTCAAGGGAGGTGTGGCTTGCTTGGATCCCCCAATCGTTTCTTATCCAGATTCCTCTGCAAACCTCAAAATCTGCTTAAAAAAGCATATTTTCCTCAATTTCTTTCTAGGATCACCGCTCCGACACACATTTCCTGCCACCCAGTGCACCCCTCAGTCTCCCAAGTAAAAAGATATCTCATTTATGTGGGTCCCCAAAGCAGAGTCAGCCTAAAGATGTGCAAAAGAAAAATGTGCTTATCAACTCGCTGTGCTATCCCCTCAACCTCAACAAGTTTTTGTCCTTTTGCTGTTGCAAGCACCTGGGCCACCCACACAAGTGAGGTATCATTTTTATCGGCAGACCGAAACGAACATTGGGTGGTAGGAGATTTGTACTGACGCAGAGACACTACAAAGAAAAGTGTGGAAAATATTATTTGTTTTAGCTATATCTGAGGTTTGCAAAGGAGTCTGAGTAAGAAAATGTTTGGAGATACATGCAAGCCACACTTTCCTGTACTCCTCCGCGTATCTAGTTTTCAAAAATGTCTGGGTTTGGTAGGTTTCCCTAGATGAGCTCCGCACCTAGGACCAAAATAGCAGGTGCCCCTGCAAAAACAGGTAGTTTTGTAAAAGATCATTTTGATGTATCCACATTGTGTTTTGGGACACTTCCTGTCACGGGCACTAGGCCTACCCACACAAATGAGGTACCATTTTCATCTGAAGACTTGGGGGAACCCTAGGTAGAAGTAAATTTGTGGCCCCTCTTAGTTTCCAGAACTTTCCATCACGGAAATGGGAGGAAAAGTGTTTTCTTTTGCCAAATTTTTAGGTTTGCAAAGGATTCTGGTGAGAGCCCCACAAGTCACCCATTCTGAATTCCCCTAGGTGTGTAGTTTTTAGAAATGTTCAGGTTTGGTAGGTTTTCCTAGGTGCCGGCAGAGCTAAAGGCCAAAGTCCACAGCTAAGCACTTTGCAAAAAAAAGGTCAGTTTTCTTTAGGAAAATGTGATGTGTCCAGATTGCGTCTTGTGGCATTTCCTGTTGTGGGCACTAGGCCTACCCACACAAGTGAGGTACCATTCTTTTTGGGAGACTTGGAAAACGCTGGGTGGAAGGAAATTTGTGGCTCCCTTTGACTCCAGAACTTTCCATCACCGAAATGTGAGGAGAAAGTGTTTTTGTTTGCCAATTTTGAGGTTTGCAAAGGATTCTGGGTAACAGAACCTGGTGAGAGCCCCACAAGTCACCCATTCTGAATTCATCCAGGAGTCTAGTTTTTGAAAATGTCCAGGTTTGGTAGGTTTTCCTAGGTGCCGGCTGAGCTAGAGGCCAAAATCCACAGCTAGGCACTTTACAAAAAACAGGTCAGTTTTCTACAGGGAAAATGTGATGTGTCCAGGTTGCGTTTTGGGGCATTTCCTGTCGCAGGCACGAGGCCTACCCACAAAAGTGAGGTACCATTTTTTTGGGAGACTTAGGGAAACGCTGAGTGGAAGGAAATTTGTGGCTCCTGTTAGATTCCAAAACTTTCCATCACCGAAATGTGAGAAAAAAGTGTTTTTTTTGCCAACTTTTGAGGTTTGCAAAGGATTCTGGGTAAAAGAACCTGAGGAGAGCCCTACAAGTCACCCCATTCTGAATTCTCCTAGGTGTCTAGCTTTTAGAAATGTCCAGGTTTGGTAGGTTTTCCTAGGTGCTGGCTGAGCTAGAGGCCAACATTCAAAGCTAGGCACTTTGCAAAAATCATGTCAGTTTTTTTAGGCAAATGTGATGTGTCTACGTTGTGTTTTTGGCATTTCCTATTGCGGGCACTCAGTCTAACCACACAAGTGAGGTACCATTTTTATCGGGAGACTTGGGGGAACGCTGGGTGGAAGGAAATTTGTGGCTTCTCTTAGATTCCAGAGCTTTCCATCACCAAAATGTGAGGAAAAAGTGTTTTTTTTGCCAAATTTTGAGGTTTGCAAAGAATTCTGGGTAACAGGACCTGGCGAGAGCTCCCAAGTCACCCCATTCTGAATTCCCCTAGGTGTCTAGTTTTTAGAAATGTCCGTGTTTAGTAGGTATTCATAGGTGCCGGCTGAGCTAGTGGCCAAAATCCACAGTTAGGTACTTCGCAAAAAACAGGTTAGTTTCTTTAGGAAAATGTGATGTGTCCACGTTGTGTTTTGAGGCTTTCCTGTTGCGGGCACTAGGCCTACTCATACAAGAGAGGTACCATTTTTATCGGAATACTTGGGGAACGCTGGGTGGAAAGAAAATGGTGGCTCCTCTTAGATTACAGACCTTTCTATCACCAAAATGGGAGGAAAAAAGTGTTTTCTTTGGCAAATTTTGAGATTTGCAAAGGATTCTGGGTAACAGAACCTGGCGGGAGCCCCATCAGCGTCCGCCAGCAAAACACCGGCAGGCCGTATCATGGGATGTGTTTTTCTGGTGTGGCGCTGCTGCTGACAGCAGCGCCACCTTACCGCCGTCATGACCGTAGCCGCAATTCCACCAGCCTTCTGGCAGAATTCCGGCTACGGTCATAATTCGATGGACAGTCGGTAGCCACGGCGATGGTATGTTGGCGGCCGTCGCCATGGCAGTAGGCGGCATTTGCCGCCAATGTCATAATGAGGGCCTATGTTCATTTGAAACTCTTCTTTATGACGGATTCCTCTTTTTAGTAAGCACGCAATGAAGTGCATTTAAAACTACACTCTTGTAGGATATGCTGGTATGTATTTTAATTGAGGACTACATTTATATTGGTAAATCAATTTAGTCTGTATGCCCATGACTTGCTTGTATGGCTTTCCAGTTTGCTTTCAGATCTCTTGCAAGTCAGTGCTTCTAGAGACATATACATATTATATTAGCAAATGAAACTGTGCCATTTTGTTCTGCATTTGTGTCCTATCTGTCTATCTTTACAGCCCTATCTTTTGATCTGTCTGTCTGTCAGACCCCGTCAGTCTATGCATCTAGCAGTCTATCTGTCTGTTGATCTATCTACCTGCCTAACATATGGTAGGTCTATAAATCTATCTATCTATCTATCTATCTATCTATCTATCTATCTATCTATCTATCTATCTATCTATCTATCTATCTATCTATCTTTATAGTTCTATCCATTGGTTTGTCTATCTGTCTGTCTGGCAACCTTTTTATGTACTTGACTCGCTCTTCACCTGTCTGTCTTTGCAACTCTAACAATCTATCATTGCAACTCAGTGGGGAAATGTGGTGTATTATGTACTGTGGTTGTGTGACCTCACCGTGGAAAACCAACTTGGTTCCAGTGAGGTTCTTTTCTTAAATGTTAGCTTTACTCTGGGTAGAGCAGTCAGGCTTAAACAAAGGAACAGGTGTAAAGAATTTAGAAGAACTAAAACAACAAAATGTGAACGTCACAAAACACAAAAGAAATCCAACACCATTTTATAAAACTATATCTAATTTTGATTAATTTTTAGACACAAAAACAAACAAAATACACCACAGGGTTCCGGAGATACAGATTAAGTAAAATGCAAATCTCAGCTTTTCACACAGACACACAAACAAGCATTGGTAATCACAAAGTTTGGAAATTTTGTAAACATTTTAAAGAGTTGTGTTTGGCTATTCCAGCTCACTTTGGGTGATCAAATCCTACAAAGGGAAGGTCAGGGAGGCCAATGAGGAGAAGTAGGACAGTCATCCTGATACCAAAACAGTCACAAGTCCTGTTCCAGACTCTATGAGCACACCTTTATGGACTTCAATGGAGTGGTCCTGATGCAAGAGATACACGATGCTAAAGATGGTGTAAGATGCTGAGGATGCTGTGAGATTGACACAGGTCTCCCTAAGGCTATTCCACAGTCCGTGGTGCAGATGGAGCAACTTTGGTCCCAGATGTTATTGCCACTGAATTACTGATCTCTGGTCACAATGAAATCTCTGGTTCCCTTTGGTCAATGTTAGAGCCTATCTTGGGTGATCAACCTACACACCCATGACTCTCCCAGGTCTGGCAGACACTGGTGCAACTTATGAGTGTCAGTACTAGCTTGATGAGGCTGCAAGTCGGTTGTCAGTGGCAATCATGTCATTGTGGCTGTTGGCTGGCCAGAAAGGGATTCTCCAGCTTTTGTGGCCCTGTTGCTGTATTGGAAGTCAGCCAACAGATTCTTGGAGTTCACCTCTTCTGTTGGGGGCTCAGGAGTGACATTTCCATGAGTCAGGCTTCACAGGCTCTCTTTCCTAGCCCAAGTATCAGGAGGCGCAGTCCAGTCTTTGGTAGCCTCTCTTTGACAGGTCCAGCGATCAGCAGGACAGTCCTTCTGCGGTCCTCTCTCCAGTCCAGATGTGATCTGAGGTCTAGTTGCTAGGGTTGCCATATTTTGCCCAGAAAATGTTCTCAGGGTAGGTAGTTGCTACTAGTCAAAGGGTTACTAGGACCCTCTGCACCTGGTGACAACCTCCTGTGAAGTGTGGCATCTAGCTATCCCAGAATGTACTATTCTACCTTCTCCCAAGATGGCAGGACACCCCTTTCCCAGTGTATGGGGCTTGGTAGCCCACCCTAGAGGTGTGGCTATCTGAAGGCTACACGCCTATGGAAAAGCTGGTTTGGCAACTGGTCTGCCCTCTCTGTCCCCAACGCCAACCTGTCTACCTCAACAACAGAGCAGCCCCGGTCGTGTTCATTCACCATTTGCCATTCAGATGCCCCTTACTCAGCCTTTTTGGGCTCAAACCCTATGTGATTTACTCCTAAGGAGGGGAGAAGTCTGCCTTGTGGCCAATATTTGTGAGTGGCCACAGGAAGACTTGGGCAGAAAAGTGGCAACTTTCTAAAAGTTGAATGTCTTAAAAAGTTACATTACATTTGACTTGGGCATCAAGTCAGGTTTAATGCAGCATTCATTTTGATACCTTGAAGTATCAACTTTAGAAGTCCCATTCAGAAGTAAGCATACCTGGGGTGTCTGCTTGTAACCCTGTACTCGCTCTAGGAGACTACTAACTACTAACATTTCCACAGTAAACACAACAATTTGAGGTTTCGACCGATGGGACATATAAAAGATACATGTGCTACTGTTTAATATATTGAATTATGCCTTAGGACTGGGTAGGCCTGCTGTACGGGTGACTTATATTTATTAAAGGGAAAGGTTTGGGCTTAGCCATTAGTTTAAATGACAAAATTGAGTTAGCAGTCTAAATCTGCTTTGCCGGTCTGCAGTGGCAGCCTGGGAGACATGTTTTCATCTACATCACTGTCCAACTAGTTGTGTTATCCTCTCTATTGTAATAAAGATGTACAAAAACATGGCAACAAATAATTAGCCAAGGCAAAAGGCTGGCAGCCAGTGCCAAAACTATTGTTTATTTTCAGGGCTAGTGTTAGTCCAGACCTTTTGATTTTACTACAATTATGTGACTAGAATAACATTTATAAGGATTTTCAGCCAGATCTCACCCATTAGTATGTTGTACCATTAGCATTTTTATTCTACCCACTCCATCATGCATCATGAAGCAGTTGGTCAGCCCACTTCAGCCACTGGCAGACTTCACTGTGAGTTAAGGAAGTCTGTCCTTTCACAAGGACTACATGCACACACAAGGTAGTTGCCTTCTTTGCCAATGACTACTATGGTAATGTGTGCTTTTGTAGGACCAAAACATACTTTTGCATTTAGACAATGTTTTTTTACATTGATGAGGAGCCACCAATAAAGTTTTGCAAAAACCGTGACTGAACAAAACAAGAATTGTCAAAGCCAAAAGTCTAGTGACCAAATCCAGACCCATTGGCTTTGCCAATACCTTTTATGGATGTAGGCAACAATGCTTTTTGTCGCAGCTCTGTGATTTTCCCTAGTGGGGCCCAAACGGAGTTTGGCAGTATCTATACATGAAACACAAACCTAGAAAATTCATCCTTCTGTTCAAATGAAATGACCAATGAGCGCATGAAACTCACCATGAGTAGACTGAACTCAAAGAATGCACTAACTCAATGGGGTCTCACTCAGGGTGCAGCGCTCCCACCAGCTCTTTTTTACATTTACTGAAAGCTGCGTCATAATCTGCCAGGCAACAAAGTGATCAGGAACGACTACTCCTCTAAGACGGAAGAGCATCGCCCCTCTGCTTTCAGCAGCAGGGGAATGAAAAATAAAATGATAATAGTAAAGCGTTATAATCATTTTATTTTTCATCTGAGGCAGGTTAAAGAGGTGTGGGGATGCAGGGGGCTGGAGGGAGGAGTGGTTTGTGCACCATAAGTGTGCATGTCTGTTTGGCTGGCTGCTCTGAGCCAGCCAAACAGAAATAAACATTTTGCATTTCTACTAATGGCCGTATTGCACAGCCCGGAGAAGAAAGTGCACAGGGTGCCACTTCCTCTGTGAGCGCTGAATCAGGCCTCACACCAAATACGGCGCTGCTGTCCTGCTGGTGAAAGCAGCATTGTGATTGGTTGAGGGTAGTCTGGGAGCCTGTGCACTTCTCGGAGGAGGATGGAAGAGACATACCCGTCTCAGTAGGAAACAGGCAAGTGTTGTTTTTTTTTGGCTTTTATTTTTTTTTATCCCACTCCACCCCCTGCCCCGCCACCCCGGTTCAGTGGCAGTCACCACTGAAAGTGTCACGTTTCCACACAAATGCTGATGTCACTCCAGTTATCTCTTTTAACTCGTCTGCTTGCTGGGACCAGTGCCGGATTACCAAATAGGCAAAGAAGGAACCAGCCTATGGGCCCCACTCCTTTTAGGGGCCCCACGACAACAGATCAAAATAATAATGATTTTATCTTGACAGAATATTACAGTCAAGCTTTCTTAAATTATTTCCAAAAGAGATAGAAAAATGAATCAACTCGAAAACGAAAACTTTATATTAAAGATTCTATAGAAAAAATACTGTGTTAATGTAATGTACCCATTAACAAATTAAAGTACATAAACAATAGACATCAGATTCAAGTAATAGTTTGTCTCTTAAAAGCTCGTCTTCTGTCAGCTGTCAGTTTGAAATAATAATTAGTGCAAACTACGCACAATTAAAAATGTATTAGGAGATAACGTTTGAGGGGTTCCAAAATTTCGACTGCCTAGGGGCCTCCACAGGGTTTAATTCGGCCCTAGCCGGGACACCCCCACCTGTCATTACACCGATAGTAAACACTGGAAAAATTGGCTCAGCCTCACTACTGAGAAGCATGAGCTGCTACATTTTTAAAAACCATCCTTGCAAAGTTAATTTCAGTATACTTGTTCACACCGCTTGAGAGTCAATTAATCAATCAATCAGTCAGTTTTTGTGAAGCGCAACTACTCACCCGTGGGGGTCTCTAGGCACTGGTGGTGGGTCTGGGCTCATTTGAAGAGGCACGTTTTGAGGTTCTCCCTGAAGATAGTGAGAGATGGGCTTTGCCTGAGGAGCGTGGGCAGGTTGTTCCAGCTCTTAGCTGCAAGGTATGAAAAAGATCTTCCTCTGGCAGTGGTTTTCCAAATGAGTGGGACGGTAGCTAGCGCCTGCTGGGTGGAGCGGATGGGTCTTGCGGGGTTATGGAAGGAGATGCAATGGTTCAGGTAGGCCAGTGCAATGTTGTGTGGGGCCATGTATGTGTGGTGGAGTAGTTTGAAGTTGAGACAGAATTCCCATAGCCCTCCAAACTAAGCCCAAATCCATTGGAATGGTATTTAACTTAAACCAAATGTGAAAATACTAATAAAGTGAGATACCAATGGCAGCTACCATTATCAAAATAAATTCTAAAAATTGAAAAGCTTCTTGGAATGAACAAGAAAGACACTAGGTGGTGAACAATGTCTTTTTGAAGTACTCAGTAAAAAAACTTGACAACTTTACAATAACAGAAAGTCCATAGTGCCACCATGCACCGCCAATCCACAGCACTGACACTAGTTTTTAATTACGTCATAGATCATATGCAGACTTGAGTTATTGTTCATAAAAATTTGTTGATCCTTTCACGAAAAGACCTAGCCTTACATCCCCCTATACTTCTTCAGTTCATTTTTGCACAAGGCAGAACACACAAAATAGTGGCAGGAAAAATGGAGGGACAGGAGTTCTTTGTTGCTGGATCTTGATTATAGAAAAACTCTATCAGTCGCATCTGAAGAATATAAAACCACACCAAATCCAGAAAATATCCCTTCTTCAGCAACTATTGCTCTGTACATTTCACCCACAGACAACAGGGTCGGAAAGGAGTGAAAACAGTAATCTAGAGCTTGTATGACAGTGGACAAAATACATGGCTGAAATGGAAGTCTCTTTAATGAAATGTTCATAATAATAAGGAAGTGTCACAATTTCAAACAGTGAATTACAGTAAATATTTCAAAGTCACATGCACCATTTAACTTTAATAGTTCTTCATTGGATTGCATTTTGCTCATTCTAGGCCCGCACTTTTTAGAGCATCATGGCTGACCATGCGCCTGAAACCCAGCTTATAGGATCAGGTTTACAAGTTCAGTGGCACTGAGCCTTCAGGATGGTTACAATACCCTCATTACGAGTGGAGCTCTAGACCAATTAATAATATTTAATCAATGTTACTTGCAACAAACATTGACAAAGCCAATGAGTCTGGCTTGCATTTTGAGACACCACTTTACTAAAATATTAAAAAAGGCTTGCTGTAGTGTAAATCCAATAAATCCTGACTTGCTTTATACATGCAATGCAACCATTAAATAAATAATGTATTGTGTCAATTCAGTATACCTTTGAAATATAAAATAGTCCCCAATTCAGTGCAAAAGAAGCACTCTCTAACATGAGCTGGGATAAAAACAATACTAAAGCCCAATGAATCCATGTTTTAATTAATTGTTAGCAACATGTATCGAGGCAACTGTGTAAAATCTAGTTTGCATTGAGAGTTCAGACTACATGCTCATCTTCCTCTTTCACCACATGATCAGTTACAGCTGACCATTTACTGCCATTCCTTTCCCTGCATATCTCCTAGACCTGTGCAATTTTTTATACTCACCTCAAATTGCTCCTTTGGCTTAAGATGGTGACTTCCAGAACATTTATATATAAGGAATTTTGAAAGACGTGGACAATATGGAGTATTTCCAGCTAGTTAAATTATGGTAAAAAACAATAAAGATTCAATAAGCACAAGTTGAGATATCACTTTAAAGATTAAAGAGACTTCAATCTTAAAAATCAACAGTTGTCTCTTGTTTGCACAAAGTACCTGTTTTGTGTCAAAAATAACACGTCGGAGACCGCAGAGGGGGAGATGCGTGAAAAAATAGGGTGTGCGTTGGAATTTCTGGCACGGCACAGACAATGCCTTGAAGAGATGAAGGGCCAGATGTATCAAGATTTTGCTTTGCGAGTCTCAAATAGAAAATTTTAAGAAATCGCTATTTCCGAAATGCAAAATGTGATGTATCAAAATTGTGAGTCGTAAATAGCGATTTCTTAAAAATCGCTAATGCAATTTGCGAGGTCCAAATACCGAATCGCAAACAAAATTGCGATTCGGTATTTGAAAATCGCAAATTGCAAAAACGGTTACCCGGCACAGCCTGATGACATCACAAGCAGGAAGTGGGTCAGCCCATGCTGTTTCCAGGAACCATGCCCACAGGAGCAGTCAGAGAGTCACAGACCAGCCCCAGGGAGGCTACTGTGGGAGGAAGCCAGGACCTAACATCAACATGGCCAATTCTGGCAATGGGAAAGAGAAGGGAGAGAGGAAGTGGAAGCTGAAATTCAGTGAGCAAGAATTGGAGGTGCTCACTGTGGAGGTGGTCAGGAGCCATTACCGGCTCTTTGGGAAGAGCTCACTCCAGGTACCAGAGAGTGAGAAGCGGAAACTTTGGGCTGACATCCAGACCAAAATCTGTGCAGTGGGGGTTGCACAGCACTCAGTGGAAGAGATACGCAAGAGGTGGTATGACCTGCGTTCCCATGCCAAGGAGAGGGTGGCCAGCAGGCTAAAGGAGGCAAGGAGCACAGGAGGTGGACCATCCACCCAGACACCCTCCACCCCCATGGAATACCTGGTGGAGTCCACACTGCTTACAGAAGCTGTCAGTGGGGTCACTGACATTGACACTTCCGGCACACCCAGAACCAGCAAAGGTGAGTCCAATAATGATGTGTATCCCCATATGTGGATGTACAAATGCCCCTTAGGAAATAGCAATTAGTGCAAAGCATTGTGATAAGTAATCCATTCCACATCTTACATGCAGCACAACAATGCCTTATGGGAGTGGTAGTCCACAACCCTGAGCTGAAAATAGCACATAGCAATGAAGTATACAGACACACAGAAGAACATCACACACAATTCACAGTGATACGATGTAAGTGTACATTTATTACCATTGTGCAACATTTGGTGATACATTCATAAATGACATGCTGCACATTGTTGTTGCAGATGGCTCAGGCCCAGCAGCAGCAGAATGTGCCAATGTGGGGGATGCAGAAACACAGCCACTGTCTGACTCAAACACCAGTGAGTCATTGTGTATAGCACCAATCAGATGCAGGGCAAGGGTGTTACCTCTCCACGAGTTGAACCTGGACTCCGATGAAATGCCGGATGAAGGCCACACACCACCCCCAAAAGCTAGATCCACAGGAAGGCAGCAGTCCCTGCCCCAGCGTCACTCAACTCCCCGCAGGAGGCCTCACAATGCAGGCCCACAGCACACAGATGAAGGCGAGGGCCCATCAATCTTTGGTGGCCTTGAAGCGTCCATGCTCAAAATGCAGCGCCTGCAATGCAAAAACAGGGCAATGCACAGGCAGTTGCAGTCACACAATGCCAATATGGGACGACTGCACTAGCAGTTGGAGTCTCTGAATGCAAACATCTGCAAGCTGCATGAGGGACAGCAAACTGCTGCAGATAACATGAAGGAACTGACAAATGCCATTAAGGAACTCTGTGCTGAGATCAGGCGTGTGAGCCACCACAGGCACCAACGGCAATTCATAGGAATGTTCAATTGCTTTTGCAGATACGTAAATCGGCTCGCTACATCAACTGCCCTGATTTCACGGCGTGCTGTGGCTGCACAAGTGGAGGCAGCACATAGCAGCTGGGACGTTGCACAGGGATTGGTGCAAATAACCAACGTTCTGGATGCTATGCAGACAGCACGCAGTGCTACACCCAGCGAACTGGGTGTTGGGGATACTGAGGAGTCATCTAGCCTCAGCAGTCTTACAGTCCCCGTGAGGGATCCTAGGCGTCGCAGTGCCAGGCACAGTACTGCCTGTGAGCCTGATACAAGAGGTGCCGACGAGGCCACTGCACACTCAAGTGGAATGCGTGGTCGTAAGAAGTGATATTAAGGGCTACAGGGGACAAACTTCACATGTTGCAATACAGTAAAACTATGATGATAATAGTGTGACACTGTTAATGGCTCATGTTTGCCTATTGTGCATTGCTTTGTCCTAGTGACACATATGTTACCTGAAGTCAAGGTAATAAAGTTGCTAACTACCGGAATACATGTCAGTGAGGTGGTGTTGTCATTACTTACACCTGAAATGGTTGTGCGTGATGTCAGCACGCCTTTGCCTGCCCTCTGCTGCACTGGTCCTGTCTGCTGGCTGTAGGGGTGGTATGGGATCATCATTCTCATCTGAGTCTGGCTCTGATATTTCCACAGGTATGCCCCTGGTGGTAGCTATATTGTGCAAGATCGCCCATGTGGCCACTATTCTACAGGTTGTGTCCGGGCTGTACTGTAGTGCCCCTCCACTTTTGTGGATACACCGGAAGCGACTCTTCAGCAGGCCAAAGGTGCGCTCCACCACATTGCGGCTTGGCCTGGTTGCTGAATTGTATCTCCGCTCTGCTGGTGTTGCAGGATTTAGGTGCGGCGTCATCATGTAGGTGCGCACTGCATAGGCACTGTCTCCTGGAAGGAACAGAGGGTATAATGAGTAGCTGTGCCATCTGATGTCACACTGCCATCAATGCAACATTGTAAAGTTGGAAATTACCTAGTAGATATCCTTCACCAAATTACCCAGCTAGCAGTCTTGTGTGAATCCCGCTGTGGCGAAAGATGTACGAATCATGTGTGCTCCCTGGGTACCTGGCCACGAGATCAGTTATGATGTAGGAGACATTGCATATCATCTGTGTGTTCATTGAATGTTGGTTTTTACGGTTGCAGTACACATACTCTGTGGTCGATGGTGGACAGATTGCAACATGTGTCCCATCTATGGCAGCTAGGACATGGGGGAACTGGGCTATCTGGTAGAAATCGATTTTTGTCTGCTGTATTTCCTGTGGGATGTGGGGGAATCTGATGTACTGGTATATCCTGCTCAGCATGGCATTTAGAAATGCATTACAAATCTAGATGATACCCCTCCAGCTGCTGCTATGACCACTTGATAGCTCCCTGAGGCAACTAGGTGCAGGGTGCATAATACCTGTACATAGGTGGGTATGCTATTGGTCCTGTGTGTTGTGTGCTGCAGTATGGGTTGTAGCTCAGCTATCAGGTCAAGTATCATGGCTGAGCTGTTACTGAGCTGTACTTATCAAAAATGTCCTCCTCAGTCTGGTCAAAAAGGGTAATGCGCACTCTGAAAATGCGCTCCTGTATCCTCCTCCCTCTCCTCATACTTGCCAAGATCCTCATTCTCCTTGCCATAAAGTAGAGTGCAGCCATTGTGGAAAAGAGGATGAGGCATTCTGGGCCTCTTTATATAGGTTGCACCTGGTTACCACCTGTTTTCAATCTGTGGTAAATTGCATGTGCAAAAGGGCATTCTGCCAATATTCGCAATTTGCGTTTTTTTGATGCATCGCATAGCGACATGGTTTTGTGTGTCGCAATCTGCGTATCGCAATTTGCGACAAGAAATACTGAATCTCTATTTGTGAGTCGCTATTCGAGCTAGCAATTTGCGAAATGCAAATAGCGATTCGGTTTTTCATGTCGCAAATTGCGATACGCAGATTGCGACACGCAAAACCATGTCGCTTCGCTAAAATTTGCAATTTTTGCGATTCCTTTCTTTTTGGCCTGCGAATGCCTTTCATACATCGGAAAACAAGTTTTTGTATTCGCAAATGTCCGATTTCTGCGATTCGCACCGTTTGCGAATGTTAAAAAGTTTGATACATATGGCCGAAAGTCTTTTTGGCCCTGAGACTTCAGAAAACAGGAGGCAAGCTCAATCCATCCCTTGGAGATCACATTTCAGCAAAGTCAGAGGGCAGCAGGGCAACAGCAGGGCAGCAGTCCTTCACAGCAAAGCAGTTCAGTTGAGTCTTTTGGGCAGCCAGTTAGTTCCACTTGACAAGTTGCAGGTTCAGGTCCAGAAGTGTCTGAGTTGGTGGGGTCAGAGACCCAGTTTATTTAACCAAAAATGTCTTTTAAGTGGGGGAGACTTCAAAGAGTGGTTTTGAAGTGCACAAGGTCCCCTTTCAGTACAGGTCTGTCTGCCATGGTCCCAGTAGGGAGTTTGGCAATCCATTGTGTGAGGGAAGGCCACTAGCCTTTGAAATGTAAGTGTCAGGCCCTCCACCCTTCCAGCCCAGGTAGACCCATTCAGTTTGCAGATGAATACAGATGTGTCTGAGTGTCCTGTGTTTGTGGTTGTCTGGGTGGAATGCCCAAGGAAGCTGTCAACCAGCCCAGACGCGGATTGGAGACAGGCTGTAAGGCACTGATGGATTTTAAGTGCAGAGAAATGCTCACTTTCTAAAAGTGGCATTTCTACAATAGTAATTAAAAATCCAACCTCACCAATAAACAGGATTTTGTGTCACCATTCTGTCCATAGTAAATATGACATGGTTACTCCTTTCTGATCAGAATGTACCACTCAAACAGTATATGAGGGTAGCCCTAATGCTAGCCTATGAAAGGAGCAGGCAGCACAGTAGTGGAAACTCAATTTAGGAGTTTTCCACTACCAGGACATATAAACCATGCATGTACATGTCCTGCCTCTTAACTACATAGCACCCTGCACTATGGGTTACCAAGGCCCTACCTTAGGGGTGACTTATATGTAGAAAAAGGGGAGTTTCGGACTTGGCAACTACTTTTCAAATTGCAAGTCGAAGTGGCAGTGAAACTGCACACACAGGCCTGGCAACGGCAGGCCTGAGACATGGTTAAGGGGCTACTTATGTGGCACAACCAGTGCTGCAGGCCCACTAGTAGCATTCAATTTACAGGTCCTGGGCACATGTAGCACACTTTACTAGAGATTTACAAGTAAATCAAATATGCCAATTGGGTATGAACTAATGTTACCATGTTTGAAGGGAGAGAACAGATGCAATTTAACACTGGTCAGCAGTGATAAAATGCACAAAAGTCCTAAAACCAGCAAAACAGTGTCAGAAAAGTAAAGGGAGGAAGGCAAAAAGTTGGGGGATGACCACCCTAAGGATGTCAGGTCTAACATGTAAAGTTTAGGTACAAATTCCCACCTATGTATGTTAGTAGATGAGAATTTGGGTCAAGAACCAAATGTACCCGTTTTGATGCAAACTAGCGCAAAGTAACACATAGTGCAACTTGTGCCCTTGCGACCCCTTGCGCCATATTATGCCTGCTTCAGGCATAATGTATGCAAAGGGGGTGTTCTGACGTTGGGAGGCCCGCATAAATGACGTAAGATTTAATTGCGCCATTTTTGGCATCATTTTTAACACCTGCCTGCTCAAAGCAGTGGTTAAAAGGACACACCCATTGAAATCAATGAGCCTCCTTGCACTTTGCTGCACTAGGGTCTAAATATTTGATGCTAGTGTAAAAAAACATCGCAATAGCGTCAAAAATGTTGACGCTTTGGCCTAATGTGTGCCATGGTGAACCGTATTGTAAATATGGAGCACCCATGGTGTTGTTAGGTGGCGGGCGCATGAAATCTGGCGTATCAGTACTGATGCACCAGACTCTTGTAAATCTGGGCCTTAGTTTCCATGACTTACTCAACACTCTATCACCTAGTTCTCACTGCAGCTATATCACCCATTCTACTAGCAAAGCAAATGAGCAGCCTTCAAAGAGCTCCAATATATGCTTTTTAACTCATTCTTACTCTGATATGTCTTTTTATCTTGTCTGCTGTAATATTCCCCTCTTCCAGGCCCACTAGGTATGAATAAATAAATACAAATAAATTAAGTGCAATTTTTACATTTGAAAACATATTTGTTTCAAATATAATATGACTTACCACTGTAACTTCTGTGATAATGGTACACTTTCTGCAATTTTTTCATAATACTAAAAAATCAGAACTCTTGCAAATACAACTGTTGAAAACTGGATTAAGTCATTTCAACTTGTATTATTATTGTTCACCTTCTTTACCCCACTGGAGAGTCTCAAACAAGACAAAATACATATCTGGAACCCTACTTTTTGCTCAACATTGTTTATCTCTGATGAAGCTACATTTGTTGTAAGTGACACTTTCAGGGCCATATTTACAAGGCCCCATGGCACAGGGCGGCTCACCAAGTGCCTTGCTGCACCATCCTGCGCCACTGAGAAAGGGCAGAAATGCACTCTATTTACAAGATACAGTGCATTTCTGTGTTCTTCCCCTGCGTTAGTGCAGAAATTGCTGCCATGAGCCAGTGCAAGGAACCTTACACCATGGTTCACCGATGCCTGCGTTGTGGGGATGATTGTTTTTGTGCAGGAAGGGACACCTTACTGCTCAAAAACAATAAATGGAGGCATTTCCTCCCTCTATTTGTGCTCCAGAATGCAGCACATAGAGAAATAGTTAAAAACAGGGAGAATTAATGATATTTCGCCCAGTTGCGTCACTCTTACGCCACCCCTGGGGTGGCATAGGCATTTGACACATTCCCAGATTTACAAAACCTTGTAAATCTGGGAATGCGTCAAGATCCATGGATGTTGCATGGGAATACCCACGCAACACTCTTGGAAATGCCTTCCTGAGACAAAGTAAGGCAACAAAGCGGCTTGCACGGCGTTGCCTTACTCTACAAGGCCATGAAAAGCCAGAGAGTGGCCTTGCATGTCCTTGTTGATATGGATCAGTAGCCTGGGCTAAAAGTGACACACTGGTGGCAGCAGGCTGCTTGAAAATATGGGCTTTAGGGGCATATTTATATTCCCTTAGCACAACCTTGCGCAACATTAGAGTCATTATTTTTTACGCTAATGTGGCCCAATGAGGCCAAAATCCCTGCGCTGTATTTACACAGTGGCGCAATGCATGCATTGCCCCACTCTGTAAGCCTTTGCGCTACATTATGCCTGCGCCAGGCATAATGGATGCAAAGGGGGCGTCCCCCCTTTGGGGGGAGTGCTGAAAAATGGCGCAAGGAAATCTATAAGATTTCTCTGCGCCATTTTTTAAGCCACTTTTTGCTCACAGCAGGTGTTAAAAGGGGGCTTCCATTATTTTTTATGTTTTTTATGGGCCTCTATGTACTCTGCAGGATTAGTGCCACATTTTAGCACTACTTCTGCAGAGTACATCAATATTGTCACATTGAATTACGCTATTGCCCCCTGCCCTGCGCCATTGTGCGCCATATTTTAAGGGGCATATTTATACTCCGTTTGCGCCAAATTTGCGTCGTTTTTTTTAACGCAAATTTGGCGCAAAACTAACGCCATATTTATACTTTGGCGTTAGATGCGTCTAGCGCCAAAGTATGAGGAATGAGCGTCATTTTTTTGCGTGAACGCCTTCCTTGCGTTAATGAGATGCAAGGTAGGCGTTCCCGTCTAGAAAAATGACTGCGACGCAAATGCGTCGTATTTATACTCCCGGGCAAAAATCACGCCCGGGAGTGGGTGGGGCAAAAAACCCCGCATTTGTGCCTCTTTTTAACGCCTGGGTCAGGGCAGGCGTTAAGGGACCTGTGGGCTCAAAATGAGCCCACAGCTGCCCTCCCATGCCCCCAGGGACCCCCCCTGCCACCCTTGCCCACCCCAGGAGGACACCCAAGGATGGAGGGACCCATCCCAGGGACATTCAGGTAAGTTCAGGTAAGTATATATATATATTTTTTTTATATATTTTTTTGGCATAGGGGGGCCTGATTTGTGCCCCCCTACATGCCACAATGCCCAATGACCATGCCCAGGGGACATAAGTCCCCTGGGCATGGCCATTGGGCAAGGGGGCATGACTCCTGTCTTTACTAAGACAGGAGTCATGTAAATGGCGTCTGGGCGTCGTTAAAAATGGCGCAAATCGGGTTGAGGCGATTTTTTTGCCTCAACCTGACTTGCCCCATTTTAAGACGCCCTAACGCCATTTTCCCCAACGTCGGCGCTGCCTGGTGTACGTGGTTTTTTTCCACGCACACCAGGCAGCGCCGGTCTGCTAGAGCCAGCTAACGCCATTCAATAAATACGGCGCCCGCATGGCGCTTCAGAATGGCGTTAGCCGGCGCTAAACTTTTTGACGCTAAACTGCGTTAGCGCAGTTTAGCGTCAAAAAGTTTAAATACGGGCCTAAATACGGCACACACATGGTGGCGGTAGGGGGGCGCTAAGGGTGCAGGAAAACTGGCTCTTGGTGCGGCGCCACTTTCCATTAATTTGCCACTTAGTTTACAACAGTGTTCTGACGCTTTGAAGAGAAAAGTGGCGGTTTATGACAAAGTTATAGTTTGAACGTCTATAAAGTCTGCGGTCGTGTTTTCCGTGGCTGGTTTGAGAACTTTCTTGGTTGTTTGCGAGCCACTTGTTTTTCTCGCATTTTCCTTTCGAGTTATTCCTTTATTCCAGCAGATGGCAATATTGTCTAGTTTTTGGACGTTTGACTTCCAACGTGTAGCTTTTCTTCCATCCCCGAAAGAAAATATCTGACTACCGATAAAGAAACATAGACATCCCCTATTCAGATAGAATACCTTGACAAGAGAACAATTGCGAGTAAGCAATCTTTGACTTTGATTAAATTCCAAAACCCCAAAAAACATCCAAAATAGAGAATATCCTAACCACCACACTGAAACCAAATGGACCCCACCAGCAAGCAAGTAGCCAGAAAATGTAAATACCCCCAACTGTGATCCACAACTCTCATGGCACCAAGCCAGCGACGCAAGTACTTGTTACCCTCCGTAGAAGAGTTTTCCTATTTTTCCATCCAAGCAATAGCGTCATTCAATAGAATGGTGAAAGACCGCCCATCCATATCCAAACGTACACATCAACCTCTAAACGTATCCATCAAACCTGTCCATCCATCTGTCCAGTCCCCCTTTCAGATCAACCATCCTTCCATCCACCCCTCCATCCACACTTCCTTCCATCCATCCACTTCTTATTCTCTCTATCCATCCTTTCAACCATCCATTCATTCACCCATCAATCCTTTCACTTTTCCATCCATCCATCCAACCTTTCAGTCCATCCATCCAAGCTTTCACTCAACCATCTGCCCATCCATCCACCCTTTAACCCGACAATCAACTATCCATCCACCCACCCATCTATCCATCCATCCACTCATCCATCCATTTACACTTTCATTCAGCTATCCATTAAACCCTTTACTCAGTCATCCATCTTTTCACTCATTCATCCACACTTTAACCCTTCCATCCACTCTTTTATTAATCCTTTCACTAAGGCTCCCATCCACCCTTTCATCCATCCATCCATCCACCCATCCACCCATTCTTTCATTCATTCATACAGCCATCACTCCACACACCCTTTCACTCACACATTCATCCACCCTGTCACTCACACATCCACCCACCTATCCTTCCTTTCATGTTGACCACCCACCCACCATTGCTGAGCTGGAGACACGAGAGGTCCATCAAGAACTCCATCCACTCTGTATCTGCTAAAGCAGGGGCGTTCACAACACCCTTGCCCACTAGTCCTGCAAAGTGAGTCTAACAAATTAACAAAGTATCTTAAAGTCACCCTGAACTATGGCCCCACCCTGCTCGAAAGAAAATTATATTCCAGCAGCTTTTGAAGCCTCAACCAGGACACCTTCACAAAAGAGCTATCTGGTGCCAGCTTCTGTTGCTAGAAAGCACGCTGACTGAATACTCTGCTCCAACTAATATTAGTAGCAAAAGGCTTGATCATACTTACAAATTGCTCAGACATCACAACCCGCAATTGGCCTGCAGAGCCAGTGCTATGGTGGTTGTGGACAGAATCCTACAACACTACAAGTAAGAGCTCACGGATGTACCCAGGAGTGAGGAACACACTGAATCAAACCATCAAACCCAACCAAGCAGCATCCAAGAACAAACCAGCTAAGAAATCACAGAAAACGTAATACTAGCAACATGGTACAAGCTTCCCTCAACATTTTGATTGTAAGAAATTGGGTTATTGGTTGAGGAGGATGGACGCCTCCCTGGGGCAACAACCCCAAGTCTTGTCAGGGTGAATCACAAAAGTCACTAAATTAACCTATTCTTAACCATTTGGTAGCTTGACACAAAAGCAGTTAGGCTTTACTTTGAGGAAAAGTGTAAAATATTTATGCAGCACATGAACAGTAATAAAGTGAAAATACAACGTGTGAAAAATCCCAAACCAATCTTGAAAAGCAGAATAAGTTTTAATAAAGAAAATCAATTCAGAACAACTAAAATCCAACCAGTAAAACTGGAGATATTCAATTTCAAATTTTAGGTATGTATAGCATCTAAAAGCACAAAATGCCACTCGTGGTCATCTGGTCATGCTAGATCTGGGGAAAGTCACAAGTTCAGGAAGACTGCGATGGAGCGTGAGCCTAATACAGGGTCCAGGTTATTACAGCTGAAAATGATACCTTTTCAAAGTCTGGAGTGAAGAGTTCTGTTTGCGGTGGAAAAGGCTGCAGGGAGATCGTCGCTGATGTCCTTCGCTTTAGCTGGAAGGGCAGACCTGGCTGTGCAAGCTGTCGTCACTATAGCGCAGAGAGCTGAACCGGCGTTGCGGATGGTCATTGCTGGAGCTTCGTGTTAGCAGTCACCACAGGTTGTCACTGCTGTAACACAAAGTGCAGATGTTGCATTGTCGGTTATTGCTGACAGTCACAGTAGCGCGATGAGTCAGGTCCACTGTAGGTTTACACTGGTGGTCATCGTGGGTGGTAGAGTCTCATAGTTAATGGGCCCATTTGGAAAGAGCTCACAATTTCAGGATTTCACCTTTCATCTTGGGAGGAGCTCAACTGATGCCAGCCACGGGCCCAGGGCCTAGGGAGCTCCTCTTAGGGATCAGGAACTCACTCCAGCAGATGAAAGTAGGGCCCAATCAGGTCCAGTTGCAGGTAGATACAGGTCCACTTGCAGCAGGGCATCTGGGTAGCTACAGAGAGGCTTCTGGAGCTTGTTGTGTCCATCTACCTCACAATAGGAGGTCAGCCAACTGAACCTTGAAGTGGCTCAGGTTAGCCTGGGATAAAGGGGGCAGGTCCATGCTTCCTTCTCACAAAGCAGAACAGGCTTCAAGCAGCAGGGAAGTCATGTGGGGAACAAAGCAGACTTGAAGCAGCAGTGAGACCTCTGAGGAACAAGACAGCCTTTGTGAGGTGTCCACAGGTCTACCAATGTTCCCCCTTGTGAAAGAGTTTAAATTGAGGTGGAAGGTGCCATCGAGAGACCTGTGAGCACGTTGTCTCTGGGGGCTTAAGCTCCACCCCTGGCTAACATCACTGCCAGGGAATATCCCACCAAAACTTCAAAAGGGAGCCCCCTCCTTCGTTTGCTCCAAGGTGTCTGGGCTCCCTCCTTTATTCAGTGGGTTTGGGGTGTCCCAACCCTGGTGACATCTGACTGCTATTTTAAAGATGCAGATTTTCTCCCCTACCCCTTCTTCCTCAGGAGCTGAATGAAGTAATGTTAAAAATACTCCTTTTGTTTGGTGAGGCCCTTCTTCCGTCTACTGGGGAGCAGAGCAAGTAACATGGCTCAGCAGGGTGACAAAAGGCCTGTAATCTGATCCTGAGCTGAACCACAGAATTATGACAAATCTGGATGACCCATAAGGTATACATGCAGGGTCTTCGGATCTGCGTATTCAAACTTGGTGCACATATTTCACCCCAGTTTTGTACCTTACTGGACTTTGTAGGCCTAAGGGAAGCAAAACTCCCCTTTAAGGAACATTAAAACCTATGTGTTTAATTCAGTGACACTGCAGGTAAACCATTAATCCCTACTAACCTTATCTATGAGTGCCCACTAATATTATAAGGCCTATCCCTGGCTGACACCTAACCTTGCACAGTCTCCCCTGCACCAGGATACCTGTGTGCAATTACTGGGCTGTGCAGGACAGTAGTCTTACACGAGCAGCCCGCATATGTGTGCACACAAGTGTGCATACATGTTCATGTGCAACCAATTAAGTGTTCTTAACCTACTTGCGTTAACAGCAATCTTATCTTCAAAGATAGATACTGATGTTAAACCTGTGCAGTTCATTTGCCATGGTAATACCATGGGTGAGACACACGTAGTGAGACTCACTGTTATACCTAGCATTCCTGGTGTGAGTTCCCTGAATATATTCGACTTCAGACCTCCTGTTTGCTGAACTTATTTTTGCTCGCTCTAGAGCTCTGGGAATTCTACAGTGGCTTACTAGCACTAAGGTTCATGTGCTCTCTGCAGAAAACATTGTAAGATTGGCTTGTCCACAATTGGCATATTTCATTTGCTTATAAGTCCCTAGTAAAGTGCACCACTTATGCCCAAGGCCTGTAAATTAAATGCAATTAGCGGGCCTGCAGCATTGACTCGGCCACCCGCTTCAGTAACCCTTCAGACATTTCTCAGGCCTGCCATTGCAGAACCTGTGTGTACAGTTGTAAACTGCCATGTTGACCTTGCAGGTTAACCCTCTTGCCAACCCCAAACTTTTCTTTTTAATACATATACGTCACCATAAGGTAGGACTTAGACAGCCCAAAGGCAGGGTACAGCGCATTTAAAAAGTAGGGCATATACTTTTAAGTTTTACAAGTCCTAGCAGTGAAAAACTCTCAAATTCGTTTTTCAATACCGCAAGGCATATCTCTCTAATAGAATAACAATTGGATTACATTATCACATTTTATAAGTGTAATTTCTAATTGGGAAGAGAGGGGATCCAACTTTGGTGTCTCTGGAATCACAATTTAAAAGCACAGCTTATAGTGAATACGGATTTTAAATTGCAATTCTGAAAAGGCCACTTTTAGAAAGTTGGCACTTTATTACTTTAACCACCCGGTGCCTTCTGCCTGTCTCTGAATATATGTCTGGGTGGGTGCCAGCTGGGCTTTTGGTCATTCCCTCCAGACAGCCACACACAATGGGTCCTTTGGTGTGACTGATGGCCCATCCAGAGCCTGATAAGCCATCCTGGGTAGGATGGGAGGGCGGAGGGGAGGAGCTGACACACCTGAATGGACTGTGTCCTGATCCCACACAAAGGGCTGCATAACTCCCTGTAGTGAGTCTGGAGTCAGGCCAGAAAGGGCAGGGCCTCCATGCACTTCAAAGGCCTCACTTTGTGGTCTCCCTCATTTCAAAGGCACTACTGAGTATAACGACTGGGCCTCAGACACCAACTCAGTACACTTGTGGACCTGTGGGTACTCTGCCAGGAAGAAGGGCTGCTGTGCTACTGAAAGAACTGTCACTCTGCTGGATTCTGCTGGATTCCTGATCTGCTGTGCTGATCTGCTGCCTGCTGCCCTCCTTGCCTGGTAGTGAGATGGACTGGACCTGAATCTCTCCAATCCAAAACCAAAGTGACTCTAAGGGCTTGCTGCTTTGCCTCCTGTCCTTCTGAAGTCTCAGGGACTTTACAGATTTCTCTTAGTCCTGAAACAGCACCTGGACTTTACTTACTGCAACTCTTGCCATGCCAAGTGGTGCCGATCCAGTCTTTGGCTCTTGGAAGTGGATATATTGTGCTGAAACTGCCAGAACCTGTGCATCAATGCTGTGGTGCTGATCGGAACCAGCATGCATTGGTGCCAACACATCACACTGCTTTGAGGACTGAGAACACCGCATTGCCGTTGATTCTGATGCACTGCACTGCTCTGAGGATTGGGAGCACCACATCGCTGACTGTGGGATGCATCAGTGCATCACTTCCATTCCTGATGCATCTCCACCGCTGTGTGCCTCAGAGCTGATGCATCACCTACATCTGCAGGATTGGCATCAACGCATCACCCCCTTGCTCCTCACATCTTGCTGTCGACCTCTATGCAACTCTGATCCAAGGCACTGTTTTCCGCAGGCCAAGACTGGTCCCTTTACTCGAACTATGCTCCATCGTAGTTTGCCTGACTTTTCAAGTTTTAACCCGATCTAGCATGATGAAATTGCCTCGGTTTGATGCTTTTAAGCACTAGAACTAAGTTTATTCTTTAAAAAATCATGTATTGATTTCTACGTATTGGATTTTTGTCAGTTTGGTCTTGTTTTGTTTAACAAATTAAGATCTATTTTACTAAACTGGTGTGGTATCTTTTTGTGTGGTGTTTTCACAGTTTTACTGTAGTGTTGTTCAAATACTTTACACATTTCCTCTTAAGTTAAGCCTATCTGCTCTGTGTCAAGCTACCCGAGGGTGGGCACAGGTTAATTTATGATGTGTATCTGATTTAGATGGACTAGGATTGTGGTTCCTATTTGGACCCCTGACTAGGGTTGTGGTTCCTATTTGGACAGGGTGCATAATCTGCCAACCAGAAGCCCAATTTCTAACACCCAACCATAGTAAAAAGTCCAAAATATGATGATCAAAAAGCTAAAAGATGGGCGTACTAAATGGTTGGAACCATTTGCACCACTGGTCATTCTCAATATTTGCCTCAGTTTATAATGCAGTAATTTTAAAACTAAGGGAATCACCTTTTGACACTGTCCAACATGGAGACAACTCGCTTCACATCAAATATCCCATCACATTATACAATGCCTCCCATTCTCACCCAAAGACACATTACTGATACCCACAGCTCTTTGTTCAAGTTTTCTAGGGTGGTATATATATAAAAGACATTATGGCCCTTATTATGACATTGGCGTTAAATCCCCCTTACCGCCTTGGTGGCGGATATCCATTTGTCATATTATGACACACACACCAAACTGACAAAGTACAGCCACACACACCAATCCGCCAGCCCAAAGGTCAGTGGTAAACTGTCGGTACCAACACCCATACTGTTACGCCAACAAAACAACACCCACTACATCATGACTCATGAATCACCACGGCGGACATTCAACGGTGGTGAACCATTGGCAGTACACACAGCTGCGCTCAGAATGGACTCCCAAATACTAAACTACACAACATTGGCCAATTAAAAAAACACACACCTGACACCCATACATACAAAACACCCATCCACACACACAACCCCTTACAAATTCAAATCATTGCCCCCAGACAGACATCAAGACCACTGCGACAACTACACACACACACCCATACATCCCTCACGCACTCCACTATGCACACCCAATCACACTACCCAACACCCACACACTTACACACACCACACAACACCCAAGGCCCTAAAAAGGCACCCGTTTCACAGATGAGGAGTTGAGGGTCATGGTGGAGGAAATAGTCAGAGTAGAGTGACAGCTCTTTGGAGCAAAGGTCCAGCAGATATCCATTGGAAGGAAGATGGAGCTATGGCGGATAATTGTAGACAGGGTGAACGCCGTGGGGCAGCATCCAAGAACAAGGGACGACATCAGGAAGAGGTAGAACGACCTACTGGGGAAGGTACGTTCCGTTGCAACAAGGCACCAGCTCGCCATGCAGAGGACTGGCGTTGGACACCCACCTCCTCCCCCACAGCATGGGAGGAGCAAGTCTGCATCCAGAGGGACTCACTGGAGTAGCCCAAGGACTAGACACTGGTAAGTCAACATTTACCACTTATCACCCCCATACCTGCATGCCATCTCACACCCCCACCCTCACTCACATCACTACACTCCATCCCACACACTGCACCAACGCAGATGACTAACCCCAGTGCCAAGCCCTGCATGCCATACCAATGCATGGACAGCCCTCACAGCCCTGCATGGACACCCATCTCCAAAGCATGCACAGCATAGGGGTACTAACAATCCCACAATACATCACCATACACATTAAAAGGTGGCAGAGCAACAGCAACGACAGAGGGGAAGATAGGGATGTACAATATGTCACAGGCATGAAGCATAATACATCACTTACATCCCCACAGGTGACCCAGCCAATCTCAGCGGAGAGGCGGTGCCACGACCATCCAGTCACCCAACAGAGAGTGCACCCAGTGGTGACAGTAACTCTGGACTTCTGGATCTGGATGAACTACCTGGCCCATCAGGGACCAGTGGTCAGTCTGTCACCCCAGCCCACTCACAGTCCACCACAGAGCCTTCCCCATCAGTATACAACACCACAGTACCCACCCAGCGTACCCACACCTCTGTCCCCAGGACACGTCAATCAGCAGTGTGCCCACCTATACAGGGACCCCAATCCACACCTCGCCCCCAAGACAATCAGGGATCTGGGGTCAGTGGCAGTTGGTACACCATTCAGGGGACGGGGCACAGGGCAACAGGGACACTGGGAGGACCGCTGTGCGCAAGGAGGAGGACAGGCCCAGGGAAACCTCTCTCCACAAGGCAATCACTAATGTCCTGGGGGTTACCAACATTCCCAGGACACGATGGGCCAGATCCTGAACAACATGCAGGAGAACAAGTGGGTGGAGGAGGAACATCATCAGGATATCAGGGAGGACTTGCAGGCCCTCAACACCACCATGATCTCCATAGCAGGGGTGCTGGCAGACATGGCCAACATCATAAGGGAATGGAAAGCACAGCAGCGGGCCCCTACCACTAGCCAGTCTATTGACCAGCCCACCACATCCTCTGCAGATAGTGGACAGGAGGCCCCGCCACAGGACCCACAGGACCCACAGGCCACCAGCACCTCTCCCCCTGCAGAAGGTGAACCACCCCGTAGCTGTTCCCTGCAACCTAAACAGAAGCCAGAGACACTTGCCTGGACCAAGACCACCACCAGGAAATGGGATTCTCCTGATTGTTCCCCTTGTGTCCCACCCTGTCACCTTGTCCACTTTGAACTGCTTTTGCTCCCCTTCCTATGGCTCCTTGGGCACTGGACCTGTTCTACAAACAAACTGGGAAAAGACCCTGGACTGTCCTCCACCATCTCCCTATTCCATTGCACCTTTCAGTCACTTGTTTGCACTACAATAAACCCCTTGAACACAATTTGAGAGAAACTGTTTTATGTGTTGAAAATGTGCATTTGTGGGAATAGTCACATCTAGTGCAAATGATCTGAACACTGTGATAGCATAAAAACAATGACCTCTAACTGTCTGTAGTGATCACATCAGGATATTGCTGTCATATCACTGACATCTGGAAAATGAGACGCCATAGGTGAGATGCAAATTAAGTGAATGCCATCATGCTACAGCCACACAGAAAACATCAATAGTCAGAGTAATGGTCAGTTCCACTGTCTCACCTGAGTGTCATTGGAAGTATTGGCGTATAATTGATATGCTATTGTCCTCATCCTCATCCTCTGCCTCCTCATCCTCACTGTCCTCAGGGTCCACTGCTGCCACAGGGGCAACTCTAGTCTCCTCCTCCTGCAGAAAAGGCACATGTCGCCTGAGGGCCAGGTTGTGCAACATGCCACTACTATCTGGCAGACCTTTCCACGAGAATAGCACAGGGATCCACCTGTCAGATGGAGGCACCTGAACCTGGCCTTCAGGAACCTGAAGGTACTCTCATTTATTTTTCTGGTTCGCATATGTGGCTCATTATAATGATCCACAGCCCCTGTCCTGGCAATCCCCACAGGCGTCAGGAGCCACAATAGGTTTGGGTAGCCAGAGTCACCTGCAAGTATTGAGGAACAACATTTAGCCTTACACAATGCTATGGGGATAACACCTGAAGTCATACACTGACACACAGTGGGTGGGGACTCTGGCTCACCTATTAGCGACACCCTGTGACTCTGTAGTTGGGTCATCACATTTGGGATACTGCTATTCCTCAGGACAAAGGCATCATGCACTGACCCAGAATACTTGGCAGTGACGTGAGAGATGTAGTGGTCCACCAGGCACACCATTTGCACATTCAGTGAGTAGAAACTCTTATGTTTCCTGAGCACCTGTTCATTCAGCCGGGGGGGGGGGGCAAATGCTATATGTGTCCCGTCATTAGCCCCAATAATATTGGGGATATGCCCCATTGCATAGAATCCTGCCTTCACAGTGGCCAAATCTCCCACCTGGGAGAAAGCAATGTAGCTGCACATGTGTTTCACCAGGGCAGACAAAACCCTTGCCAGCACGATTGAAAACATTGGCTATGACATTTCTGCTGCCAAGCCCACTGTCACTTGGAAAGAACCAGAAGCCAGGAAATGAAGCACTGATAGTACTTGCACAAGAGGGGGGATCCCAGTTGGATGATGGATAGCTGATATCAGGTCAGGCTCCAATTGGGCACACAGCTCTGTGATTGTGGCCCTGTCCAGCCTGTAAGTCAGTATAATGTGCCTGTCCTCCAGTGTAGCCAAGTCTACAAGGGGTCTGTACACGGGGTTTGTCTTCTCCTCCCATTTATCCATAGGTATCTAAGGGACACAAGAGTGAGTAGGCTGTCACAATTTGAACAATGGAACCCCCCACCTCAGTGTAAATAGTGCATTTATATGATGGGACAGTGAGAATGGCAAGGTAAGTGCAAATCTAGGCAGTGATGCAGTTAAGGTTAATTTGATTGTTGTCCATCAGAATGAAATGACAGGTGGAAGTGATGTAACTCCGCCGACGTTGGGCGTCGTGGCAGAAGGCGGTCTTGCACCGCCTTGCAATTCCTCATTGGATAATATGGGGCTTTGTGGAGTACAGTGGCCAATGGGGAGCAGCACCGGAGGTGACGGTGTACACCACCGCGGAAGTGATGGCTATTTTCTATGTGATCCCTCACTTGTTTCTTGACTTTCAACAGGAGAACACCTACACTGCGTGTGCTGCTGTGACCTGTGTGTCTGGAACCTACCATGGCCTGTGTGACAGTGGAAAGGGCCCCTGCTTTCACTGCAGAGGAGTTGGAGGGATTGGTGGATGGGGTCCTACCCCAGTACGGACTGCTGTGTGGGCCTCCAGACCAACAGGTGAGTACACCTTGGCCACAATGCACGTGGGAAGGATGCATGGAGATGTGTGTGCAAGCATCGTGTCATCGACGGGGGATGTCTTGTAGTGGTGTACGTGGTGTGTGCCGGGCGATGTGTGTGCCATTGGTGATGGAAACGGGATTGGCGGGCCATATGTGTGACAGGCTGGATTGTATGGTTAATGATGTCCTCCCATCTCTATCACCTCTGCAGGTCAGCGCCCATCAAAAGAAGGGATTATGGTGTGCCGTTGCTAAGGACGTGCAGACCCTGGGGGTCTATGGCAGGCAGAGCACCCACTGTCAGAAACGAAGGGAGGACCTGAGATGCTGTGCATGGAAGACCACGGTGGCCCAGCTGGGGATAGCCTTGCAATGAGGAAGGGGTGTCCATCAGAACCTGACCCCCCTGATGGCCTGCATACTGACGGTGGCCAACTCAGAACTGGATGGGTAATTGGGGCAACACAGCAGCCATGAGGGGGTGAGTACAGTGACTGTTACAACAATAATTGGTAGGTGGCATGGGTTCTGGGTGGTGGGTGTCAGTTAGTGGGTGCCCCTTAATGCCAGGCCAGACATTGTAGTGTGATCCAGCTCAAGGGTAATGGTTGAAAGGGAAAACAAGGTAACCCTCAGAAAGGGCTTAGTGGGTCCTAGGAGGGGTGCAGTTGACGGTGGTTCGCCCTCACCTTGATGTGGCATATAGCCAATTGTTTGATATTGCAATACATAGTGCTCAATTCTGATCCCTGTGTGTGACAATACTATGTATGCCTTCTGTGGTGTTGGTACAGTAATTGACCTAGTGCTCCCTTTCTCTCTCTCCCATTGTTCTTCTGTTATCCTGTCCATGTGTGCATTAGCATCATCTGGCGGAGGAGCAGGGCCACCGGCGACAGGGGGAGCTGCATCCCACAGGACCCAGAATCCACCGATGCCGAGGGTGCCAGTGGGAGGGAGGGGGAGGGGAGCACCACAGCGGAGAAAGGAGGTGACAACACTGACTCAGATACCTCCTCCAACAGAAGCTCCCTGGTGGTGACAGACACCTCTGTGACCACCCCAGCTGCAGGTACAGCCACCACCCCCATACCAGTACCACCCTCCCATTAGCCCCTCAGCAAGTTGCCCGTGCCCCCTCACCCAGGAGGGTGGGCATCTCCTTCGCCCCAGGCACCTCAGGCCCTACCCCAATGAGCTCTGCTGCCCTGAAGGAGGAAGCTACTGACCTCCTGAGATCCATCTCTGTAGGGCAGTCAACCACTGTGAATGCCATCCAGGGGCTGGCATTGCAGATGTAGCAATGCAGTGAATTCCTGGAGGGCATACACGGTAGATTGGCGGCCCAACAGAAATCAATTCAGGCTCCGGCCTCCTCTCTGATGGCAGCCATTGTCCCTGTACCAACCGTCCCCCTTCATGTACTACTTCCCAGTCCCAGTCTCTTGAACACCAACCCATCCCATGCACACATACAGACGAGCATGCACACAAGACATCACACAAGTGTGGCACAGTCAAGCACACATGCATACACCAGACAGTTGCAGACACAACCACATCCACTGACTCCACTGTCTCCCCTCCTCCTCCTCGACCTCCCTCACAGTCACGTCCACACTCACACCTGCATGCACAGCATCAGCATCCACCACCAGCATCACCACACCAAGCAGCACACACACCTCACTAGCAGACACCTCTACAACATCCATCCATGTGTCCTCTGTGCCCTCTCCTACCCTGTCTGTGTACCCCCTCCTAAAGGACACAAACGCAAGCACTCAGACACCCAACAGCCATCCACCTCACACACGCACACTGCCCATGCACCTGCACTCAAGTCCAGCAGACATACACTTCCAACAACCACTGCCTCAACCTCCACTCCTATCCCTCCTCTCTTTTCCCACCCCACCATCCCTAAGAAGCTTTTTCTTGCCCAACTTGACCTAATCCCTTCCCCTCCCCTGTCCTGCCCTTTCCAATGACTCACCCCAGCACCTCAGCCATATAGTCCATGTTGACAGTGGAGGCACCTCCTAGTCGTGGAGGCAAGACAGTGAAGGATCCCACTCCACCAGCCAGAAAGGGCAAGGATCCCACACCTCCTGCCATGAAGGGGAAGAAGCCCTCAACTCCTGACATAAAGCGGAAGAAGCCCTCAACTCCTGCCATGAAGGGGAAGAAGCCCTCGACTCCAGCAGAGGCTGGCAGCGTGACACGACCACCACCACCAGTGGTCACAGAGCCCTCACTTCAAGCTGAGGTAGTGCAGACCACTCCTCCGGAAGAGGCTGCACCTTCACCTGGTGAGACAGTGCAGCCCTCACCTCCAGCAGAGGCTGCCCAGCACAGAGAAATGGGCATGGAGCCCCCTCCAGAACCAGTGGGCAAGTTCCTGACTCGGCTCAGGTGCCCCCCAACCCCTAACCCCCCTAAGGTGCCTGCCCACTTGCAAACTGATGCCCCTACAGAGTTCTGTGCGGATGATGTCAGGAAACAAGTTGGGCCTTGGACTGTACCCTGTGGCCATGTGGGCCCTTAGTACTTTGGACTGGGCATTGGCTCTTTGTGGACATTTGTACATATCTCTTTTTTTTATCCAATTGGTTCCATTGGTGGCTGTTCCCATTCAATACTTTCTCATTACGGCCGTCTTGTTGTCCTTGCATTATTATGCCATGTGTCGTGTACCATTGTTTTTCATCTGCAGCTGGTTGTGTGTATGGTGTGTGTGTGTCTGGTGTGTGTTGTATGCATGTGTGTCACTGTCCTGTTCCTCCATCCTCAATTGTGTGCTAGGCGGGTGTACTCACTGTCATCATCTTCGTCGGCATTGGTTTTCCAGGTGGAGCATGGCGTAGAAGAGCATGGGGAAGACTTGCAGTTCTGGTTCCATGGTGGCTTTGTCCTATTCTTTGTCTCTGATGGTGAGTCTTTCATCTTCTGTGCAGTGTTTCCGCCAGGCTTTTGATGGCGTTGGTTCTGCCTCGGAAATCGTGGTGGTGTGCTGTGTCATGATATGGTGGGCGGTACTTTGTCTTCCACCTGGCTGTTGATGGCGACCGCTGGCGTGCGTGGTGTTAACGCCCTGGCAGATGGTGTGGTCATTGACTGTCACGCCAACAGGAATACGCCCACACTATCACGACCCATTAATCCACACGGAGGTCTTTCAACCGCGGTATTCCATTGGTGATACACTGCCGCGCTCAAAATACACACACATTTACACAACACAACCACATTGGACAATTCGAAATACACACACCTGATACACATACACACACCACACCCACACACCCAATCCAATATAAAACACACTCCCACATCACCCACAAACCCTTACTACGAGAATACTGATGCCATGCCTGAGAGAGACACCACTATCAACAACACCAGCATCCACAGACACACAACATCATCACTCACACAACATCCACGCACCTCATACAACACATCCCCTCACACATCACAACACACACCACCTCACATATCACCCACACCACATCATGGCACCTCAATGACACCCCAGATTCTCTGAGGAGGAGCTCAGGGTCATGGTGGAGGAAATCGTCCGGGTAGAGCCACAGCTATTCGGATCACAGGTGCAGCACACCTCCATTGCAGGGAAGATGGAGCTATGGCGCAGAACCGTTGACAGGGTCAACGCAGTAGGACAGCATCCAAGAACTAGTGATGACATCCGGAAGAGGTGGAAAGACCTACGGGGGAAAGTGCGTTCTGTGGTCTCCAGATACCAGATTGCTGTACAGAGGACTGGCGGTGGACCCCCAACTCCTCCCCCAGAACTAACAACATGGGAGAAGCAAGTCATGGCAAAACTGCATCCTGAGGGCCTCGCAGGAGTAGGAGGAGGACTGGACTCTGGTAGGGCAAATCTTTACTACCTTATCCCCCAACCCCACCTGCATGCCATCACATACTCCCACCCTTACCCTCACACCCATCACCCCAACAACCCACAGATACCCCACCAACACAACCCACACATCCCAAAATTAAGCCCTGCATGTAACACCAATGCATGGACACCCATCACCCAAGCATGTCCACTACAGATACCCACACAGACCCCAAACCAAGTATCACACAAGGACCTAGAAAAGAATGCAAGCACTGGAGTACAGGGTCACTCACCCTTTGCAAATGATGGCACACACAGATGCAATAAACCCAACGTCACCGGACAGGAGGTACCAGACACATCCAGTCCGCCCACAGAAGAGACCCACAGTGATGACAGCAGATCTGCACAACTGGATCAAGATGACCAGCCCGGCCCATCAGGGACCTCAGGACAGTCGGTTCCCCTGACACTGGCACAAGCCACCACAAAGCCTCCCTCCTCAGGAAACACTAGCACAGCATCCACCCAGCAGGCCCATCCCTCTGTCCCCAGGACACATCAATCATGAGTGTGTCCATCACTACAGGGAACCCAGGATAACCCACCAACCCAAGACAATCAGGGACCTGGGGGCAGTGGCAGTGGGCACACGGTTCAGGGGACAGAGGAACAGGAAAACAGGGGAACTAGGAGGACTGCTGTGCGACAGGGGGAGGACAGGCCCAGGGAACCCACTCTCCACGAGGCCCTCTCCAACATCATGGGAGTGTACCATCATTCCCAGGAGACGATGGCAACTGTACTGGCCAAGTTTCAGGAGACCCAGCGGCTGCAGGAGGAACACTATCTGGGGTTCAGGGAGGAACTGAAGTCCATTAACACCACCCTGGTCACTATTGCAGGGGTGCTGCAAGACCTTGTCAACACCAGGAGGGACACTGTGGCACAACAAGGGGCCCCTGACACTAGCCTGGATGATGATCAGCCCTCCACCTCTGCTGGCGCTGGTGGACAGGAGGCACCGCCACAGGAACACGACACCCCACCCCCTGAAGATGGAGAGCCACCCTGCAAACGGTACCTGAGATCCAGGAACAAGACAGAGAACATTCCAAAGATCCCCGCCAGGAAATGAGACCCCCCTGAATGTCACCCTTCTGTCCCACATTGTCACCCTGTCCATCCATCAACTGCCCTTGCTCCACTTCCTATGCCCCTTTGGACAATGCACCTTTGAAACAATTAGACTGGACTCTGCCATGGACATTCCTCCATCATCACACCTGCCCATTTTACAACCCCCTCCACTTATTTGCACAGAAATAAACACACTTCAATCACAAAACAATCTGGAGTCAGTCTGTGCTTTCACAAATGTGTAATTGTAATAACTGTGGAATATAGCAATGTCAATTTAATTGTTCACATACCAATGAAACACAGCTGTAGGGCTGGAGGAAATATAGCAGAGGGCACAAAATGGGACCCACATCTGTTAAATGGAAAGGCAAAGTGACAAGTCAGGGTCCATACACTGAGTGAAAATGACAGACTTATGCTAGCTCCAACAATAGTATGAGATGTGTGAGGCAGTGTCATCTTCTTACCTGTGTCTCACTGGAAGTATTGCTGGATAATGTTGTTTCTGTTGTTGATATCCTCTTCTTCTGCCTCCTCTTCTTCACTGTCCACAAGCTCCACAGCTGCCACAGCTGCCAGCTGGACCATCCTCCTGCAGAAAAGGCACCTGCCGTTGCAAAGCCAGGTTGTGCAGCATACAGCAGGCCACTATGATCTGGCACACCTTCTTTGGTGAGTAGTAGAGAGAACCACCTGTCATATGGAGGACAAAGGTCCGTTCATCACCCTCCTAGTTCGCCCATGTGCCTAATTGTAGCGTTCCTCTGTCCTTGTCCTAAGATTTCTCACTGGGGTCAGTAGCCATGACAGGTTGGGGTAACCAGAGTCACCTGCAAATGGCGAGGGACAACTGTTAGACACACACTAACCCATAGGGACAACCCCAGACCCAGACAACTATTCACACTGTATGGGGTCCTTGTCCTCACCGATTAGCCACACACGGTGCCTCTGGAGTTTCCCCATCACATAAGGGATGCTGCTATTCCTCAGAATGCAAGCGTCATACAGTAAGCAAGGAAATTTGGCATTCACATAGGAGATGTACTGGTCGGCCAAACACACCATCTGCACATTCATCGAATGGTAGCTCTTCCAGTTTCTGTACACCTGTTCACTCCTGCGGGGGGTACCAAGGCCACATGTGTCCCATCAATGGCACCTGTGATGTAGGGGATATGTCCCAGGGCATAGAAGTCACTTTACACTGTGGGCAAATCCTCCACCTGAGGGAACATGATGTAGCTGCACATGTGTTTCAGCAGGGAAGACAATACTCTGGACAACATGTTAGAGAACATTGGCTGGGACATCCCTGATGGCAATGGCCACTGTTGTTTGAAAGGAACCACTTGCCAGGAAATGGAGTACTGACAGGACCTGCACTAGAGGGGGGATCCCTGTGGGATAGCTAATAGCTGACATCAGGTCTGGTTCCAACTGGGCACACAGTTCATGGATTGTTGCACGATCAAGTCTGTAGGTGACTATTACGTGTCTCTCTTCCATTGTCGACAGGTCCACCAGCGGTCTGTACACCGTAGGATGCCGCCATCTCATCACCTGCCCCACCGGACGTCCCCTATGGACAAGAACAGCGAGCAGAGAGTCAGCCAACACTGAGGTATCACAAAATGTCATTTGCACACATTTATTAATCCGCAATGTGCCTGTTGCTATGTGTATGCAAGGCCTACATTGGTGATACGCAGTTAAAATTAATGCCATGTGGCCCCTGAAATGGCGACTGCGGACCTGTAAGGTGGGACAAGGGGATTTGAGGTAGCTGCGCTGGCGTTCTACACCGTAGCGGTAGGCGGTCGAAGATCGCGGCGCAATCCTGCATTGGTTAAAATTGGACCCTATGGGTCCCAGGAGCCAATGACGATGTACGTCGGCGGTGACGGTACCCACCGCCGTGGACGTGACCGCCATTTTCTCTCTGTCACTCACTTGATACCTGACCTTTAACAGGAGAGGGCCTACACTGCAAGTGCTGCTGTGACCTCAGTATGGAAGCGACAATGGCTCATGTGTCTGGGGAAAGGGCCCCTGCCTTCACTTCGGAGGAGTGGAAGAAACTAGTGGATGGGGTCCTCCCCCAATACACACAACTGTCCGGTCCTCCAGACAAACAGTACACTGTGAGAATGCTGCATGGGCAATACCTGTTTGGAGTGGTGTGGATGGAAGAAAAATGGGGGGGGGACTGAGGCCTGCATGTGCGGACGGTGAGTGTATGTGCGTCAGGGCAAGGGTGGGAATGTGGGCCAAAGAGGATGACGGTCCGGACGGGTAAAGATTTTCCTTTTCCCCTGTACTATTCCTCTAGGGCAGCGCCCACCAGAAGAAGGATATTTGGTGTGCCATCCCAAAGGATGTCCGGACCCTGGGGGTCTACCACAGACAGAGCACCCACTGCCGGAAAAGATGGGAGGACCTTCCCTGCTGGAGCAAGAAGATGGCAGAGGCCCACCTAGGGATGGCCTCCCAACGTGGGAGGGGTGCCCGTCGCACCGTGACCCCCCTGATGTTCCGGATCCTGGCAGTGGCGTTTCCGGAGTTGGATGGGCGGTTGAGGGCATCACAGCAGCCACAAGGGGGTGAGTACACTATCATTCTGCTGACTTTGCGCGCATTACAAGGTGTCTGGGCGGGGGAGGTGGGCAGTGGGGTCCCCTAGGCCAGGGCGAGCTTTGTAGGCAAGGTCCCTTCTGAGGCAGGCTCTGTGGCACCCCAACCCCACTAGTGGTTAGTGCCATCTACACATATTCAGGCTCCTGTGACTTCCAGGTGTGCAGCAAATCAGGCTTAGGCCTTGTACCCCATGGGCATGTGATAAACCTAGGAACTATAAGTGCATGGCGTAGTGCAGAGGGCTGCTGTGTCTGTTGTATCTGCCAACGGTAGTGGTGTTGCATGCACTGCACATGTCTTTCTTCTGTCTCCCCCCGTTTTTGTGGTCTCCCTGTTCTTGTGTGCAATAGCATCATCAGGCGGAGGAGCAGTGGCAGCGGAGCAGGAGGGAGCTGCATCCCACATGGCCCTGGAGGGTGAAACAAAGGTGCCTGAAGCCACCAGTGGGACGGAGGGCGAGGGGAGCTCCATGGCGGGGACAGGAGCAGACAGCAGTGACAGCGACACCTCCTCTGATGGGTGCTCCCTTGCGGTGGTGGGCCCCTCTGTGCCCCTGCATCAACAGGTACAGCCGCCACGCCCCCACCAGCATTGCCCTCCCAGCAGCCCCTCAGCGTGTGTCCTGTGCCCGCTCACCCAGGAGGGTGGGCATCTCCTTCGCCCCAGGCACCTCAGGCCCTGCCCCAGTCAGCCCTGCTGTCCTCAGTGAGGAGGCTATTGACCTCCTGCGATCCCTCACTGTTGGGCAGTCTACCATTCTGAATGCCATCCAGGGTGTTGAGAGGCATTTGCAACAAACAAATGCTACCTGGAGGGCATTCATTCTGGGCAGGCAGCCCAACAGAGAACATTTCAGGCTCTGGCCTCAGCATGGCAGCCATTGTCCCTGTGCCCAGCCTCCCCCTCCAACTTCCTCCACCCAGACCCAGTACCTCAGCCTATCCCAAGCACACCTTCAGACCAGCATGCACACACCTCAACAGACAAGGGTGGCTCAGGCAAACTTAAGCACCACACATCCCACGGGCACTCACATAAGCATCATACCCATGCACACATACAAACATTCTCTGCCTCCACTGTGTCCCCCTCCTTCACGTCTCCCTCCTCCCTCCCAGTCTCATCTCCACTCAAACCTGCATGCACTACATCCTCAGCCACTACCTCCATCACCAGCACGCCCATCACCACACACCGCTCACATGCACTCACCACCCCCACTACCATTCACACATCCCCAGTGTTCTCTCCCAGTGTGTCTGTGAGCCCTCCTCCCAAAGTACACAAACGCAGGCACACACCCACCCAACAGCCATCCACCTCACAACAGCCTCCAGCCCATGCACCTTCAACCAAATTCAGCAGACGTACACCTCCTACAACCACTAACTCTACATCCACTCCCAAACCCCCTCCATCTACCTGTCCCAGTGTGTCTAAAAAACTTTTCCTGGCTAATATTGACCTCTTCCCTACACCTCTCCCCCCCGTCCTTCCCCTAGGGTCAGGCTTTCCAGGTCCCAGCCCAGCGCCTAGGCCACCACATCCCCAGGCACAGTGGTATTAGCATCTCTGGGGTCATGGAGTGCGCCAACCATCAGGGCTGACAGTGTGCCACGGAGTGAGGGCAAGGACATTCCGCCACCTGCCAAGGTGAAAAAGGTGCCCACATCATGGAGGGAGAAGCCAAAAACACCTGCCACCAAGGGGTCAGGGTAAACAAAAGGGGATAGTGGCAAGACAGCTGTGCCACCATCAACGGTGGGGAAGGGCCAGAAACTGAAGGGCAGGTCAGGAGAGGGCATGGTGGCACCGACTGAGGGACCAGTGTCACACCTTCTGTCCACGTTGATGCCAACCTGTACGGCAGAGAAGACCGCTACCTGCACCACCACAGAGCCAGCCGCCAGCACCGCTGCCACAGAGCCCGCCGCTAGCACCGCTGCCACAGACCCTGCAACCATCACCGCTGCCACAGACCCCGCAACCAGCACTGCCGCCACAGACCCCGCCGCAAGCACTGCCGCCACAGAGCCCGCCACCAGCACCGCTGCCACAGAGCCCGCTGCCAGCACCGCTGCCACAGTGCCCTCAGCCAGCACCACTGCCACAGAGCCCACCGCCAGCACCGCTGCCACAGAGACCGCTACGACTGACACCGCCGCCAGCACCGCCAGCGGCCCCGCAACATCCTGAGCCAGTGGCATCACCGCTGACATGGCTGCTATCCCCAGTGGTCAGTCGTCCGAGGCTGGTGGTGAGTTCCAGGAGCCTGGGCACCTTCCATGAAGCATCACTGTCATCACAGTTGTCACCTGCATATGGAATGGGAAGCAGCAGCAGTGTGGGGTATGTCTCTGCCTCCATGGTGTATCAACACACCCAGGCAAGTGTATTGTTGCGCCACAATGCACGTGGAGCACTCTGGGCACAAAGCTCCCTCCAGAACCAGTGGAGAAAGGCATCCACTACCTCAGTCCTTGGCAGGATGAAGCACTCTGGGCAGAAAGCCCCCTCCAGAACCAGTGGAGAAAGGCATCCACTACCTCAGTCATTGGCAGGATGAAGCACTCTGGGCACAAAGCCCCCTCCAGAACCAGTGGAGTATCACATCCACTACTTCAGTCCTTTGCAGGATGAAACACTCTGGGCACAAAGCCCCCTCCAGAACCGGTGGAGAAAGGCATCCACTACCTCAGTCCTTGGCAGGATGAAGCACTCTGGGCACAAAGTCCCCTCCAGAACCAGTGGAGTATCACTTCCACTACCTCAGTCCTTGGCAGGATGAAGCACTCTGGGCACAAAGCCCCCTCCACTCCTTGGCAGGATGAAGCACTCTGGGCACAAAGCCCCCTCCAGAACCAGTGGAGAAAGGCATCCACTACCTCATTCCTTGGCAGGATGAAGCACTCTGGGCACAAAGCCTCCTCCAGAACCAGTGGAGTATCACATCCATTATCTCAGTCCTTGGCAGGATGAAGCACTCTGGGCACAAAGCCCCCTCCAGAACCAGTGGAGACTGTTATCCACTTGAGAGACTGTGGCTTTGCACTCCCCAGGATGCAGCAGTGGGCAAACCACCCACTGGAGAGGCTTGAGAGACTGTGGCTTTGCACTCCCCAGAATAAAGCAGTGGGCAAACCACCCACTGGAGAGACTTGAGAGACTGCGGCTTTTCATTGCCCAGGATAAAGCAATGGGCAAACCACCCACTGGAGAGATTTGAGAGGCTGTGGCATTGCACTCCCCAGGATGCAGCAGTGGGCAAACCACCCACTGGAGAGACTTGAGAGACTGTGGCTTTGCACTCCCTGGGATAAAGCAGTGGGCAAACCACCCACTGGAGAGACTTTAGAGACTGTGGCTTTGCACTCCCCGGGATAAAGCAGTGGGAAAACCACCCACTGGAGAGACTTGAGAGACTGTGGCTTTGCACTCCCCAGGATACATCAATGGGCATGGAGCCCCCTCGTGGAGCAGTGGCGTTGTGCATTCATCAGGTTGAGGTGCCCCCCTTCCCCTCCCCCTGAGGTGCCTCTATATTTTCTATGTGATGCCCCTCCAGTGTTCTCTCCATTTGGAGTCAGGTATCTAGTGTGGGCCTCGCCCATGCATTTTGGGCCCAGTGGTCCACGGAAAATGATTGGTGCACTATCCGGACTTGAGTAGTTGGTGTACATAATTGTATATACTGGATTTTGAGTTTTGACTGATGGATTTTGTTTAATTACAATCGTTACAATAATTTCCTTTTGTCCTTGCGTTATTCAAGGGGTGGGGGTGTATGTGTAATGTTGCAGCATGTGTTTGTGTGTATGGTGTTGTGGGTGAGGGTGGGGGTGTTGCATGTTGCGTGTGTGTGTCACTCTCTTTTCCCTCCCCCCCTTGTTGTAGGTGCAGTACTCACCGTGGTCATCGCTGCCGTCGTTGGAGCTCCTGATAGAGGAGCAGGAAGACCATCGCCGGCAGGATCTGCAGTTCGGGCTCCATGGTGTCCTGGTTCCTCGCGGGGTGTGGAGAGGTGAGTGTTTTCCCTTCTGTTTACTGTTTCCACCGTGTTTTTATTTGCATTGGTTCCGCCCCGGAAAAGGTGGCGGATAGCCATGTTGTGATAGGGTGGGCGGTACATTGTTTTCCGCCTGTCTGTTGGCAGTGTCCGCTGCGCTGTTTATTTGTACCGCCGTGGCAGTCGGAGTGTTAAAGTGGCTGTCTATATTGGTGGTTTCCGCCACGGTCGTAATCCCATTTTTTTCCACCGGCCTGTTGGCGGTATTACCGCTGCTTTAACACCGACCTCCAGGGTTGTAATGAGGGCCTTTATCTTTGCAGTAGGCATAGAAACCTTCTGTGCTACTTTCTGGCATCAAAACTGCCACTAGACATAAGTCAGATCCTTTTGTAGCAGAAACATAATCACAAGAGTTACTTGACTTTTTTGTTGCTTCCTAAAAGCTAGAGTTGAAACGCGTAAGTTGAAGTGTGAGCATTGCTTTGAAGACACAAGCTTTAACTGCAAGAAAATCGGTGGCGAATATATATATATATATATATATATATATATACATATATATAGATCACTTTTATACATGGGTGTGGTTTTCCTGGGGGGCGATCGCAGCCCCCAGGGAAACCACATATGCTCTGACAAATGTATCGATCACTTTTATCAATGCATGTGTAGTTTCCCTGGGGGCAGCTCTGCTGCATTCAAGGGCCAGGAAACCATATCAGGAAGGCCTTGTTTGAAAAGGGAGAATCTCCCCTTTCAAACGAAGCCTTTCTGAAAGGGGGGAGGCCCGTTTTGCCCCGTTTTCCCCACTGGAGCAGGAAGCGGCAGCAAACAGATAGTGACGTCACAAAGGGGCGGTGGAAGACGCGGAAGATCTTCAGCGTCTCAAGATTGGGGGAGGATTTTTTAATCCCCTCCCTGGTGTCAGCCACTGGTCGTGACCCGCACCAGGGAGGTAGTGCAGGCGTCGGCCAGTGGCCGAAGCCCCCACCAATTGGGTAAAAAAATGCTATGTTACATATATTATCCACTTGTCTGAATGATCCAACTCTTTGGCTCATGGCACCCTAGTTCTTTTATCTCCTGTACTTACCAGGTTTGAGGTACTACTAGTGTCTCCTGTAGTTGGGCTCATCATACAAAATCCTGCACCCATCATTTACATGACGGGAGTGGATGTCATTAAGTGGAACATACACCTTTGGGAAGTCATCTGTGAAGTCCATCATCTGGCCTCCAGAGTCACCTCTCCTGTAAACACTGATTCTGAAGGAACCTTGGTGCTGGAATGATAAACAGAGCAATAAATTATAATGGATTTGAGGTTGACAGTTGACAGATCATGGCATGTCTGTTGGTTTTGCTCCCAATTGTATTCCCTCAATGAATCTCCCTTATTGTTTCCTCCAATTCCAAGAAGAAAGATCAGCATTTCTGATATCATTTGGAGTGTGCTACACTTCCAGTATAGGGGAGTTATGGGGAGTTATTACAAGGTAATGCTTTACAATTACAGATGTACAGGGAGGCTTAAGTCTACTACTGCAGGTGCTGTGGTGCACCTAACCATCAACACATGGGGGGCATCACCAACTTCTGACCCCACCAAAAGTAAATTCAAAGTTGTTTTCATTACTGTTTTGCCAGAATTCCATCACAAGCCTCTTTTTATCTTGAGTAAAGCAACACTTTTAAATAATGTGTGTTGGCGCTATATTGCCACAAAAGACAACTGTGCAGGTTCGTGGACGAGGTAAAACTTCAAGTCCATATCAGGAAATGTGTCCTCAAACAGCACCCAAACACAATTTCAATAAATATCAGCTTAAGCATAGCCTCTAAAGTCAGAGCGTCAGAAGAGTGGATCACCTCAAAATTTCTCAGCTTCTAAGGTCTAGTGCACCATAGACGTCAATGCAAAGCACACAGTCAGCATAAGGTGAGCAAAGTTAAACAAAACAGAATTCTAAAGCGTCACCTATTGCAACCATTCTAGCTCTAGCCTGACTGAATATTAATATGGCCTAGTCTAACATGAAATCATCAGATGTGGCAGAACAAATTAGTTACAAAACAATGGAAGACAAACATGTGACTAGCTACTGGTAGGAAGAGCCTTTGAATGTAACAGAAGGATTCCACCATTTTTCCGAGAGCAACATATTGATACAAAGCATTGAGGGCCATATTTATGGCCTGGTGTGCCTCACTCTTGCAGCAAGGACTGCAGTGCAAGAACGACGCAAACCTTAAGTGAGATTTATTAAGCCACACAAAGGCACCTTGTGTGGCCCTGCATTGCTTCATAAGTCTCAAGTAATGTAATGCAGCGCAAATCGCTGCAATACATTAATCTGCCCCAGGGAGGTGTTTCCATGGGTGTTGGGTGGTTGTTCCCACTCAAAATCTATGGATTATGATGCATTTCCAGATTTACTAGAACTTGTAGACCTTGGAATGTGCCAAACAAATATGCCACCGCAGGAGAGGCGTAATGTGTTCATTTCACCTGCCTTTTTCCACTTTCTATGTGTGCTGCATTCTGTAGCACACTTAGAAAGAGGTAAAAACTTATCAGTATGGGTTTTGTGCAGGAAGATCCCTTGCTGCAGAAAAACAATCCTGCATGCAATGCAGGCATCCTTGCAGCATGGTGGCAAACAGGGTGCCAGTGCAGGGCGAAAGGACAGGAATATGCAGTATTGGATAAATACTGCACATTTCTGCCCTTTCCCTAGAATGTAGCGCAGCAAGGTGACTTGCTGTGCTGCACCCCAAAGCCCATAAATATGGGCCTACAAGAGCATATTTTGTTTACATGAGTTGAACAGATAAATTAGAACACCCACATCATCAAGGCTGTGTTCAGAAAAATATTAATTTGAGGCCTAGTTGGCCTAGTCCTGCCAAGCGAGGAAAAATTAGCGCACAAGTGTTCAAAATGCTAAAACATGTTTTTATTAAATAAAAATTGGGTTGGCATGTCCTAGAATGTAGTTGATTGTGGTTCATTTTGGAAAATTATAGGTTGTGTGAGAGGCACATTTCTTAATTTAACTTTGTCACTGTTCTGGTGGACTTGACAGTGACTTAAGCAGCTTGACAATTATCAAACATTATCTGCTAGATAGCAACCACATATGTAACTAGTTACTGTAATAATAACCACAATGGAAATAGTTTAGCCTGTTGACACTGCACTAAGAAAATGAAAAGAGGTACTGGTCGGAAAAAAACATAAACCATGAGTTGAAATTTCTCGAGGTGAAAGCACTTACTTCTGGGATCAAGTCCTGATATAGTTGTCATCTCACAGGTGCGAAAGGTATATACAATCTATGGAAAGCCATCAAAAAAGCCTGCAAGACTATTACTATGCTTTCCTAATTAAGCCCTTGGCCTAGCACCCCAATCCATCTTTGGCAAACACAGATATGGAGCAATCAATCAAGGACACTAACTGTACCTCTCTACCTGTATGAATTAGGAATCTTGTGATTCATAGAATGTTTCTAAACCCATTATGAACTATAATTGTTATCACAAATTAGTGACAGAACGCAATTTCCAATTCCCTTTTTAATTTGTGCTGTTGTATTTTTTACTTATACATCTGTCGTGTGGGCTCTCATTATTCTAATGAGACTACTGGATTTGGGCGGCAGAATCACCTGCACTTCAGGGGGCTGAGTCTTATCCACTACAGGTGATGCCTGTCGGCCTAATCTGGGTTTTGCTCCAGCTAACTAGCAGTGCCTCATCTCTACCCAAGGGCAGGGATGACTGGGCAGCCGAGCGCATGACACAATTGACTCCTCAGGGAAATCGTGTTCACTCAGAATGCATCTATTTCTCTCAGTTACATTAGTCTCACACATATAAAGACAATCAGAGGCAGTATATGGTACAATAAGGTTTTAATGAAGCAACTGCATCTTAAATAATAAAGCATGTACTGCAATAACCAGGACGATAAAGCATGACAGGATTAAAATAGTGACGAGGAGAGTGAAGCATAAAAATAACGCATGTTGTCATTATAATCGTTAAAATAATTCCTACCTAGGCTATGTTAAAGCACAGCATGTTAAGCTCTAGTGTTACTCTTCAGGTTCCCCTGGGAAGACATCATCCGTCATACCTGAATCAGAGGCCTGTAGTCTACATAAGCAGCTGTAGCGAAGCGTTCAGCAATCAGCATATAGTTGTGGTCATCTGTCTGGAATCTCCCTCCAACATGTATATGACAGAGAAGTGTTTGTATAATAAAACAGCTGATGTTCTGAGAAAGTGTCCCTACCTAAGGATGTGTATGTTTCTATGAACACTAGACACAAAGCGTTACCACTTTTACCGGCAACCTATCTTACTGCAGCCTTGAGAAAAGCACAGAGTGAAAGAAATGCCTTGTTTAAGAACACAGTGCTGGCCTAGGCAAACAACAGCTAGATAGAAAGAAATAAAACAAGACTGCAAATGTGGCTATTGTTAAAACAATAAACAGAAAGACAAACAGAGAATATATCTAGGTTAAAGTGCACAGCGGCAAGCCTAGTTTTGCTAAATAACGTGTATGGAGCTATAACTAAAATTGCTACTCAACACATTGGTGGTCATTCCAACCCTGGCGGTCAGTGTTAAAGCGGCGGCAAAACCGCCAACAAGCTGGCGGTAAAAAAAATGGTATTCCGACCCTGGCGGAAACCGCCAACAGATACCGCCACATCAACACACCGCCCGCCACGGCGGTACAAACAAACAGCGCGGCGGTCACCGCCAACAGACAGGCGGGAGTCAATGTACCGCCCACAGTATCACAACCTATCCAATCCGGCACCTTTTCCGGGGCGGTAGCCCCGCCGATAAAAACACGGCAGAAACAGCCATTTAGAATGGAAAACGCTCACCTCCATACACCCCACGAGGAATACGGACAGCATGGAACCCGAACTCCACATACTCCCAGCGATAGTCTTCCTGCTCTTATATACAGAAATGTCCAAGTCCGAGCATTGTAGCAGGCATTGTCCATGGACCACTGGGCCCAAATCACATGGGCAAAGCCCACACAGGATACCTGAGTCCAACAGAAAGAACACTGCAGGGGCATCAGATAGCAAAACTACAGGCACCTCAGGCGGAAGGGAAGGGGGGGCACCTCAGCCAGATGAGTGCACGACACCAGATCCACGAGGGGCCTCCATGGCCACTGTTCAATCCTGGGGAGTGCAAAGCCACAGTCTCACAAGTCTATACAGTGGGTGAGCTGCCCACTGTACAATCCTGGGGAGTGCAAAGCCACAGTCTCACAAGTCCAGACAGTGGGTGGCCTGCCCACTGCTCAATCCTGGGAGTGCAAAGCCACAGTCTCACAAGTCCAGACAGTGGGTGGGCTGCCCACTGCTCAATCCTGGGGAGTGCAAAGCCACAGTCTCACAAGTGGATAACAGTCTCCACTGGTTCTGGAGGGGGCCTGGTGCCCAGAGTGCCTCGTGCAGCCCTGCCCGACACAGATGCGGGCCAGCCCCTGCCACTCATGGGCCATCGGTGCGTGCAATGGAGTGGCCAGTGTAGCGGTGCTTGAGACGGCGGTGCCCAGTTCAGCGGTGCTTGAGATGAAGGGGCAGTTCAGCTGTGCTTGAGATGAAGGGCCCAGTTCAGTGGTGATTGAGACGGCAGTGCTTGAGACGGTGGTGCCCAGTGCAGCAGTGCTTGAGACGGCGGTGCCCAGTTCAGTGGTGCTTGAGATGAAGGGCCCAGTTCAGCGGTGCTTGAGATGAAGGGCCCAGTTCAGCTGTGCTTGAGACGGCGGTGCTTGAGATGGCGGTGCCCAGTTCAGCGGTGCTTGAGCCGGCAGTGCTTGAGCCGGCGGTGCCCAGTGCAGCGGTGCTTGAGATGAAGGGCCCAGTTCAGCTGTGCTTGAGACGGCGGTGCTTGAGACGGCGGTGCCCAGTTCAGCGGTGCTTGAGATGAAGGGCCCAGTTCAGCTGTGCTTGAGACGGCGGTGCTTGAGACGGCGGTGCCCAGTGCAGCGGTGCTTGAGATGAAGGGCCCAATGCAGCGGTGCTTGAGATGAAGGGCCCAGTTCAGCTGTGCTTGAGACGGCCGTGCTTGAGACGGCGGTGGCCAGTGCAGCGGTGCTTGAGATGAAGGGCCCAGTGCAGCGGTGCTTGAGATGAAGGGCCCAGTTCAGCTGTGCTTGAGACGGCGGTGCTTGAGACGGCGGTGCCCAGTTCAGCGGTGCTTGAGACGGCGGTGCTCAGTGCAGCGGTGCTTGAGATGAAGGGCCCAAATTCAGCGGTTACGGCCATGGCGGGGAGGTCATTTGCCACCTGTCCTGTGGCTGGCGGGGCCCTCCTGCCCATCTGTCTTGTGGCTGGTGGGGCCCTCCTGCCCATCTGTCCTGTGGCTGGCGGGGCCCTCCTGTGCAGCTGTGCCGGGGCTGTTGGTGGCCTCCTGCCCACCTGGGATGGGGCTTGCGGGGCCCTCCTGGCCAGCTGGGCTGATGGAGGTCTTGTCGGGCGTGCTGCCCTTCCCAGCCTTCCCTGATTGCCTGTGGCCCTTCCCCACCTTGGGTGGTGTGCCAGCTGTCTCCACACTCCCTGCCGGAGTCCTGGTAGGGGTTTTAGTCCCTGGTGTTTTCACCCTCTCGTGCCGAGCACTGCCTATCTTGGGATGTTTCCCCTGGGGTGGGCTGCCCGCGCCTTGGCTTCGCAGCAAACTGGCTGGCCTGGAGGGTGGGGCACTCCACAGTCCCTGGCAGACTGTGATGACAGGGGTCGGTTTTGTCGTGGCTGAGGTGCTGACTGTAGCCCTATGACATGGACGGGGTGGGGGAGTTGGTGGAAAGAGGTTGCGTTTGGATAGGAAAAGCTTTTTAGGAGCAGTGGGACGGGTAGGTGTAGTGGGTATGGGAGTGGAGAAGGAGGTTGTGGTTGTAGGAGTTGTAAGTCTGGTGGCTTTGGGTGCAGGTGCTTGGGCTGGAGGCTGTCGTGAGGTGGATGGCTGTTGGGTGGGTGGCTGTCTGCGTTTGTGTATCTTGGAAGAGGGGGTCACAGACACACTGGGAGAGGACACAGGGGACGTGTAAATGGCAGTGGGGGTGGTGACTGCACATGTGCGGGGGGTTCTGGTGTGTGTGCTGCTGAAGGACGTAGTGGTTGAAGATGTTGTGCATCCAGGTGTGAGTGGAGACGTGACAGGGAGGGTGGAGGGAGACGAGGAGGAGGGGGACACAGTGGAGGCAGTGGGTGTTGGTATGTCTGTATGTGGATGTTGCTTGTGTGAGTGCCTGTGTGATGTGTGGTGCTTATGTCTGGCTGAGCTTCCCTTGGGTGTTGAGGTGTGTGCAGGCTGGTCTGATGGTGTGTCTGGGATAGGCAGAGGTACAGGTGATAGGGTATGGGTGGAGGAAGTTGGAGGGGGGAGGCTAGAGACAGGGACAATGGCTGCCATCAGTGCCGAGGCCAGAGTCTGGAACGATCGCTGAAGGGCCACCTGACCAGAATGAATGCCCTCCAGGTATGCATTACTCTGGTGCACCTCCCTTTCTACACCCTGGATGGCATTCAAAATGGTAGACTGCCCAACAGTAAGCGTCCTCCTCACTGAGGGCAGCAGGGGTGACAGGGGCAGGGCCTGAGGTGCCTGGGGCGAAGGAGATGCCCACCTTCCTGGGTGAGCGTGCACAGGCCAAATGCTGAGGGGCTGCTGGGAGGGCGGTGCTGGTGCGGTGGGTGGCGGCCGTACCTGTTGTTGAGGGGGAACGGATGTTGCCGCCACCACAAGCGAACTCCCTTCAGAGGACGAGTCGGTGTCACTGATGTCTGCCCGAGTCCCCACTGTGGAGCTCGCCTCGCCCTCTGTCCCACTGGTGAATTCGGAGTCCATTGCGTGGCCCTCCATGGCCATGTGGGATGCAGCTCCCTCGTGCTCCGATGCCACTTCTCCTCCGCCTGATGATGCTAATGCACACATGAACAGGAAGACCACAAAAAAGGGGGGGGGGGAATAAAGACATGTTGAGTGCATGCATTGGCTACACCGTTGGCGGACAGGACAGACACAGAAGCCCCCTGCACTACGCCGCGCTCTTGGGGTCGACTACTCAATCCGTGGGACATGGACTACAAGCATATGGACGACATCTGCACACATAGATGACACAGGCCCATGAATAGCTGTACTTGGCACCCTACTGAGGTGGGGGGCGGGGCACAGGGCCATGCCTCACGGAGGGGCCTAGCCTACAGAAATCACCCTGGCCTAGGGATACCCACAGCCCTCCTCCCCTACCCAGACACCTCCACTGCACGCAAAGTCAGCAGTATGAGGTTGTACTCACCCCCTTGTGTCTGCTGTGATGTCCTCACGTGCCCATCCAAATCGGGGTAGGCCACCGCCAGGATCTGGGACATAAGGGGGGTCAAAGTCCGACTGGCACCCCTCCCACGTTGGGAGGCCATCCCCAGCTGAGCCTCCGCCGTCTTCCTGCTCCAGCGGCGGATGTCCTCCCATCTCTTCCGGCAGTGGGTGCCCCTTCTGTGGTGGACCCTCAGGGTCCGGACGTCCTTGGCGATGGCATGCCAAATATCGATCTTCTGGTGGGCGCTGACCTATATGAAATGTACAGGGGGAGAAAAATAGTCATCACCTTCTGCATGCTCAATGTGAGTGGCCCCATATCCCTACCCTTGCCATGTGGCACATGCTCTCACCGTCGTTTGATGCATGCCTCAATCGCTCCCCTCCCCCCCATCTTTCATCCACCCCACTCAACACAGGCATAGCCCATACAACTTGCACCCTATGTACTCACCTGTTGGTCTGGAGGACCGTAGAGTAGCGCGTACTGGGGGAGGACCCCATCCACAAGTTTCTCCAACTCCTGAGCAGTGAAGGCAGGGGCCCTTTCCCCAGTCGCATGAGCCATTGTCTCTTCCAGACCGAGGTCACAGCAGCACTTGCAGTGTAGGTCCTCTCCTGTCGCAGATCAGGTATCGAGTGATTAAGCAGATAGAAAATGGCAGTCACGCCCACGGCGGTGCGTACCGCAGTGGTGCGTACCGCGACTGCCAGCGCACATGGTCATTGGCTCCTGAGACCCATAGGGTTCAATGTTAACCAATGCTGCTTTGCGCTGCGGTCTTCGACCGCCTACCGCCACGTTGTGCAACGCCAGCGCATTTACCTCACATCCCATTGTCGCACTTTACAGGTCAGGCAGCCCCCATTTCAGGGGCCCACATGGCTTACTTTTTACTGCGTCACACATACCTAGGCCTTGCATCAACACTCATACAAACCATTCAATGGATTGAGAATCGTGTTCTGTGCTAGCTGTGGTTACGTACCTGTGGGTTGATTGACTCTGTGCTCGCTGTTGTCCTTCATAGGCACCGTCCGCTGGGACATGCGAGGAGATGGAGGCATCCTCCGGTGTGCAGACCGCTGGTGGACCTGTCGACAATGGAGGAAAGACATGTCATACTGACATACAGGCTTGACCGTGCCACTATTCATGAATTGTGTGCCCAGCTGGAGCCAGACCTGATGTCAGCAATCCGCCAACCCACAGGGATCCCCCCTCAAGTGCAGGTGCTGTCAGTGCTCCATTTCCTAGCAAATGGGTCATTTCAAACAACAGTGGCCATATCATCAGGGATGTCCCAGCCTATGTTTTCCAAGGTGTTGTCCAGAGTGTTGTCTGCCCTGCTGAAACACATGCGGAGCTACATCGTTTTCCCTGAGGTGGGGGATTTGCCTACAGTAAAGGGTGATTTCTATGCCCTTAGACATATCCCCAACATCATAGGTGCCATTGATGGGACCCATGTGGCTTTGGCCTCCTGAAGGCCAGGTTTCGGTGGCTCCATATGACAGGTGGATCCCTATTCTACTCACCAAAGAAGGTGTGCCAGATCATCGTGTCCTGCTGTATGCTTCACAACTTGGCTTTGCGACGACAGGTGCCTTTTCTGCAGGAGGATGGTCCAGATGGTGGTGTTGTAGCAGCTGTGGAGCCTGTGGAGAGTGAAGACGAGGAGCCGAAGAAGATGACATAGACAACAGGAACACAGTAATACAGCAGTATTTCCATTGACACACAGGTAAGAATACACACCGGCATATTACATATACTTAAAGACTACTACCTCTCTACTGTCTGTCCTTTTCACCCAGTGTATGGTAACTGAGTTGTGACTTTCCCTTACGATTTCAGAGATGTGGGCCCCACTGTGTGACATCTGCTTTGTTTCTCCATGGACTACAGCTGTGTGACATTGGTATGTTGGAATCACATTGTAAATAAGCATTTTGGCACGGTAATGTCTAATACATTTGTTAAAAAAAAAGCCAGACTCCTGATTGTTTTGTGCAGTAACTGTGTTTATTACAGTGCTCTATATTGGTGGGTGTTTGCAAATTGTTGAGGGGTGATGGTGGAGGAATGTCCATGGCAGAGTTCAGACTATTAGTATCACAGGTGCATTGTCCAAATTCCTGTGGAAAGTGGAGCAGGGGCAGTTTAAGGATGGACAGGGTGACAATGTGGGACAGTGGGATGACAATCAGGGAGGTATCCTTTCCTGGCGGGGCTCTTGGCATCTTACTCTGTCTTCTTCCTGGATCTCAGGGACTGCTTGCGGGGTGGTTCTCCTTCTGTAGGGGGTGGGGTGCTGGTGGCCTGTTGGTCCTGTGGCGGGGCCTCCTGTCCACTAGCGCCGGCAGAGGTGGTAGGAAGTTCTTGGTCCATGCTAGTGTGAGGGGCCCTTTGTGGTGCCACAGTGTCCCGCAATGTGGTGACTACCAGATTCAGAGCCCCTACAATGGTGCCCAGGGCGGAACTGATGGTTCGTAGTTCCTCCCTGAACCCCAAATACTGTTCCTACTGCAGGATCTCCTGAAACCTGGCCAGTACCGTCGCCATCGTCTCCTGGGAATGATGGTAGGCTCCCATGATGGAGGAGAGGGCCTCGTGGAGAGTGGGTTCCCTGGGCCTGTCCCCCCCCTGTCACACAGCAGCCCTCCCAGTTCCCCTGTGTTCCTGGGCCTCTGTCCCCTGGACCGTGTGCCCACTACCACTGCCCCCAGGCCCCTGTTGTTGTTGGGGTGGTGGGTTAACCTGGGTGCCCTGTAGTGGTGGACACACCGCTGATAGACGTGTCCTGGGAACCGAGGTATGGGCCCACTGGGTGGGTGCTGTGCTGGTGTTCCCAGAGGGGGGAAGGTCTGCTGTGGCCTGTGGCTGTCTGAGGGGAACCGAATGTCCCGAGGTCCCCGATGGGCCGGGCTGGTCATCTGGACATTTGTGGACCCTCCTGCGCGGTGACGTGGCGTTCGGGTCCTGCAGGGGTATAAAGGCATGATTATTGCACCTGTGTGTGGCATGGTGTGCAATGGGTGGGTGCCCGTGTACCCCAGTGCTTGCATTCCTGTGTGGGGGCTTTAGTGACAGTGGTTTGGGGGGGATGGGTATGTACAGTGGGCATGCTTTGGTGATGGGTGTCCATGCTTTGTGGTCGTATGCAGGGCTTGTTGTTGGGATGGGTGGGTTGTGATGGTGAGACATTTGCAAGGAGTAGGAGTGATGGGGGTGAGGGTGTGGGTGGGGGTATGAGTTGGCATGCTGGTGGGGTGTGGGGGATGAAGTAGTGAAGATGAGACTTACCAGAGTCCATTCCTCCAGATACTCCGCCGAGGCCCTCAGGATGCAGGATCGCCAATACCTGCTCCTCCCATGTTGTAAATTCTGGGGGAGGTGGTGGGGGTCCGCCGCCAGTCCGCTGAACCGCGATGTTGTGCCTGGATACCGTTGAACGCACCTTCCCCCGTAGGTCGTTCCACCGCTTCCTGATGTCATCCCTATTTCTTGGGTGCTGTCCCACAGCGTTGACCCTGTCGACTATTCTTTGCCATAGCTCCATCTTCCTGGCAATGGACGTCTGCTGCACCTGTGTACCGAAGAGCTGTGGCTCTACCCGTACGATTTCCTCCACCATGACCCTGAGTTCATCCTCAGAAAACCTGGGGTGTCTTCGCGGTGCCATGGGGTTGTGTAGGTGATGTGTGGGGTGGATTGTGTGGTGCTAAGTGTGGTGATGTGTATTGGTGTGTTGTGTGAAGTGCGTGGAAATATTGCTGGGTGATGGTAATATGCGCGTCTGGGTGCTCGGTTCTTTATTTCTCTGTGCGTGGTCTCGATTCTCTAGGAGTGGGGGTTTGTGGGTGATGTGGGTGTGTGTTTTATATTGTGTTGGGTGTGTGGGAGTGGTGTTTGTATGTGTATCAGGTGTGTGTATTTCGAATTGTCCAATGTGGCTGTGTTTTGTAGATGTGTGTGTATTGTGAGCGCGGCGGTGTGTACCACCAATGGAATACCGCGTTTGAAAGACCGCCGCGTGGATTCGTGGGTCGTGAAAGTGTGGGCGTATTTCAGTTGGCGTGACGGTGTCGGTTTGGTTATCGCCAGTTTCTCGCTGACCTTTGGTGTGGTGGACTTTTGTGGGTGTCTGTATTTTGGCGGATTGCGTGTTGTGGGTCAGAATGACCGTGGCGGTTTACCGCGGCTACGGCGGTGTGTTGGCGGTCTTCTGACAGCGGTATGCGCTTTTTACTGCCAATGTTGGAATGACCCCCATTGTTTTTATTGTCATATTGTGTATGAGATGCATAACGAAATATTCAGTTTGACTGAATTAATATTTTGCTAACCTGGATTGAATGAAATACCTTGATGATTAACTGATGTATTGCTTTTGAATATTCTTATTACACAGTATGTTTAGTGACTATCACATGAATAACCTTTTTGTCGTATTACAGTGCTTCACAACATCCACCGAACTCCCAGGACTCCATGGCTCCAGTGATCGTGGATGTCAGCCAAGCATCAGTCAAACTCTTGAGTCCAGAGAGAAGAGAAAGAAGAGAGCGAGAGAGGGAGAATGATGTGGAGGAATGCTCTAAGATTTAGTGCGAGCAGACAAAGACAATCTATTTCTGAATCATCTTTCGCACGAACACCATTACATTTTTATTCATAGAACGTTGTAAGTTAGTAAAGGTACACCTTGAATAATGCATATCTTCTTATCACAAGCTTAATACAATCACAGGATTTTATGTCTTACTAACTCATTCATGACCCCACCATTCTAATGTTTTGCTAACTTGAACTCATGGCATAGTCCCTGAAATGGAAGTCAAAATACTTCAGCATGGCAATTTCCAGAGATGAAACCCAAGGGCGTCCCTCAAAGCAAGGTGCAGTATTGTTGAGCTCCCAACAAAGCTGTTCTTTGTGGTGCCAAATGCTCATCTTGGAACAGAGCTGAATTCTGTAGATGCTGAGGTCGGTATAGAAGTTGGATAGATTGCACGCTGCTCGTCTGTCTGAGAGGTGTACCATTTTGATGCATTCCCAGGTATGCAACTCTTTGTAAATCTGGGAATGTGCCAAACTCTATGGGTGGTTAGGTGGGACCCCCCACACTCCAACCATAGAACAACTCCCTGCTGACTCCCTGCTGCAAGGTAATGTAAGGGAGCCTAATGCACTATCTTGTGTTACGTTGAATTTACTAAACCACACAGATATACGCAAGGGCTTGTAAATCTGGCTCCCATTCTCTTTCTGGCCAGGTCTCCTGCTGGGCTGAATCCACTGTGGTGAGGTAGACCATCTTGATGTTAAATGTTCTTCTACATTTTGTGTCCATGAAGTAAGCAGATAGGAGGCCAATCACTTGACCATTGGAGAGCAGTTCCAGTCCCTAGGTGTCAGCAGTAGTCCAGAGTCAGGCATGTTTTAGTCCTTGAGTGACTCTTCTTCTTTCAGCAGAATTATAATTCTTCTTTCTTCCAGCAGGTCCTTCTTCTTCATATGTAGTCATTCAGATCCAGAAATGTTCTGAGAAACACAATATAATACAACCACTACTCATTACCAAACTCCCACCAATTTTTTTTTGTGTCAAGCTCCCTCTTGGCGCTAAGATCCTCATTGTACCTAGGCTAGTGTGGCCCAACAAAATGTATTTCCACCGGCCTAATAATGTTCATATTACTGAACAATACCACAATGTTTTCTGGGTGTGTCTTGTAACATATGCTGTCACAGATGATGAAAACCCCTGTCCATGTGTCAGTATTGGTGGGTACTCTGGAATGCCTAGCCATTTCCACTTCTTTAGCTTTGGATGCCTTTTTGCTCTGTGGCTCCCACTACAGCAGTTTTAGTGTGCCTACATACTCACTAGTCCAGATCTTGTCTCTTATGCTTGTCAGCAAGTGGTTCCCAAAGAAGTGGCTGGCCCATCTGTCCATGTCTTCTGTTTGTTTGTATCCTATGTTTTAGCCTGTCCTTTTGTACCTCCTACTTACTGTCCTTGCCACACTGCACTTCGTGACTGCCACTCATCACCATGCACTCCCATCACCCCATCTATGCTGCCCTAGGCTACGTTGTCCTTCCTCACCTGCATTACACCACCTTGATTGCTCCCTTGCTCTGTCTCTGATTCACCTTGTTCGCCAAAGTATTTCCTACCATTCCCACCAATTTATCTCTAATCTGTCAGATGAGAAAGCACCACTGTCTTACTCTTCATAATTCTTCCATTCCTGCTCCCCCTCTTCTCTCTTCTTTTGCCACTCTGCCCACCTTCATATTCACACCTGATGCTCAGCACTTCATAGCTGTAAGAAAATGAGGTATTATTTAAGGGGAGTGTTCACCTGCCTCAAGTAATAATTACAACCCTTGTCAAGGTAAAGCACTAAAGTCACTAAATTAACCTGAAGTCAACTCCATGGTAAGTAAAATGTCACAAAAAAATAAAATAAATAAATAAAAATAGCACCAAAAAAGCATTAAGAGAGACCGTGGTCAGCTGAGCGTGGTAGACAGGGACTTAGGCATGACTTGCTGTCAAACGCAATAGAATGCAGGTTGGCTACTGCAACCAGTTTCAACCTGGTCCGCAGTTTTATCTTGGGACGTAGTTTCAAAAATGGAAGTCCAAAATCTTCAGCCAGGTAAGACAGCAGCTTGTAACTGAGGAGCACTCCACAAGGTCTATTAGTTGTAAGATAAGATTGCAGTGAAGCCATTGTTTTTTGGCAGGAAAGCTCGGACTAGGAGAATTTCGGATTGGGTGCCTAACGAAGGTCCCTCACAGCTTACACTGAGTCAAGATTTGTTCATTCATGCTTAATCACTTAAGTCATTTTTAGGAGCTTGGATTGTTTCAGCTAGAAAATGCTGAAGGCTGTAGCTGATGAGAGCTCCACGAGGCTGGATACTTAGCAAGAGGCACTTGAATCTTCAGGCTCATGACACTGCGCTTTGATCAGATCTGTTTGGAGGGTTTGTCCTAATCCTCTGGAGTTCTGTGAAGCCAAAAATATTCTAAGTCTCAAGTTTTCAGGGTTATAGGATAAATTCAGCCAGACAGCCAAGGATTTCAGGACCGCAGGAAAAGCACTCAGGGGTCACGACTCACTACAGCAGAGGCCACCACCAGTGTCCAGGGCAGGTCCAGTTGGAACTGGTCAGCAAGCAGTGGAAGAAAAGGGGTTTTGTTGTTTCCCTGTAGCTTGGACAGGATTTCATTCTTATGACCCTTGGAATCCACTTATATGTTTTGCGTACAAGAGCAAGCAGGTCCAGTTGTTCAGGTCTCTCAGGTCACAGAAAGCATGTTTGGCCCTCTTCTGATCTTCTACATTTCCAGTTGTGTTAGGAAAAGTGAACATGGGTCAGGGGATGCCATATATATGCCTTCTACCAACTGGTGAGTGGTATGACTTCTGGCTCCTTCCTAAAGAGCGATATAAAGTAACTGGGGCTTACCCAACCCACTATTGTCACATTTCCTGTGTACTGTACTGTAAACAATCATCCCACAATGCCCCTGTCTACCTCTTCCCAGATGGTTAAATCCTCCTCCACTTAATCAGAGCCTTTATGCCTACCCTTGAGGTGTGCTCAGGGAAATGAGAAAAACATCCCCTGTGTTCACTTCAAACTATGGAGGGGGGGAGTCTTCTATTAGGACTGGAACCTGACTGACTGGCGGAACAAAGTAATAGGCCTGTTCAGGTGTCATCTGATATCTACATTTGGTTGGGAAGTTAATTAAGTTCCTGGGCACTACCCAAATAGTCATCCTGCCAGAGGAACTGAAGCACCTCCCCACACCCAGGCCTTTGTCTCTGCTTTGGGAGTATTTTGCACACCTCATTGAGGGTTTTTCATGGCATCAACCTCCTCTAGGGTCTTGGATGTTTCTGCCTGTCCTGTCTCCATCTCCATTTTGGTCTACTCTCTCTATGTTGTGCATGTGCTTTCCTGTCCCACCATGGGCGTTCCCCTGTGCTTGGGGGTCCACCACTGTGGCCCTCCTCCTTCTTTCTTTGGTGCTGTTAAGCTCACCTTACTCATGTTATAAAAACTGTGGTCCCTTGAATCAGGGGCCTAGTCCGCCCCTCATTCCCAGATGTGCACCCCCCAATGAAGACCATTTCCTCTTTGTAGTTTTGCTCACCCTGACCCTCATCAATTTTCCTCCTAGGGGACCTGTTGCTGGTTCTGGAAGTCCACCAGTCCTCCACCTCCTGGGGAGGTGACCGAAAGCAAGCCTGGCATAACAACTGAAGACACTACAACTAATGACACCATCTTGAATCTTGAATCTCCTGACCTACACAGACACCAGGGTGGAGCCACTGCCAATCATTGGCTATCTCCTTGATGCTCTTAGAACTTCCTTGGTGGCCTGAACTGCCTTTTTCAAAGGAATAGAATTTGTGGATGCCACACTCTTCATTGTGAATGAAAGGATTTGTAAATAGGTTCTGTGCATGTGTCCTTTAGCAGTGACAGTGTGACAAAATGGCTACCAATGTCAAACACTTGGCATCTTCCTTTTAGAAACTGCCTAAAACCTGCTCAGAGAGGGTTGTTCCCTTCCTAGAACATACTTGTTGAAACCATATTAGGCCCTACATTTCATCATCCCTCCTTCCTTACCCATGACAATATATTATTGAACAATGGATTTGGAACATTATATACATTTGTTTGAACTTATTTTAATAAAAAAAAACAGTGGACATTTACTGAAAATAGTTTCACTAAACCCAACAAAGGCAAAGCATGGATACATCAAAGTATGGTTGTGATTTAGTTTACCAATTGAACCTTATTTCTGGAAAGTGTGGACTGTTGCAATGTGGATGTGAATGAATGTGTCTGCATTAGTAAACACAGAGATGAGTGAACTGATATTTGATCCTCTTCTGAGTTATTTTGAGGTCTGGGTGGAACTCGCAGAGTTGTGTTCTGCATAGTTACGTGGAGCTCCTTAAAAAACTCTGCAAAAATCTGCCTAACTCCTTGAACGGGTGGAATTTTGCTCAACTGCCCATTCATGCTACTTGGTGCCAGTAGCGCATTCTGTGTTGCAAGGTTAGTACAAATGGCAGTGTCAAATGACTCAGTCATCATAGCTTTGCCCCTTTGTTAAGTTTTTGCTTGCCTACCTGGTTTTTCGAACATTGTCAACGAACAAAATGCCCAAAGTGATATTTGCAATTGAAGAGAAGATACTGTTAACCGAAACCTAGTGAGGGGCCCTCTGCAATCCGTCTCCTCCAGCCTTTATATGGTGGGGCTACCACCATGTAATCACCACTGGAGAAGGGACTTGTAATTAGGGCCACCAGTGGAGGAGAAGTGGTACCTTGAGTGGAGAAGAAGTGGCAGCCCTGGCAGTCTTAAGAACGTCAGAGTCATAATGAGGCCCAAAGTGTGTTCCCCTTCCCTCCCAGTGGCATATCAGTGACCTCTTAGTAGTTCTCTCCTTTATTCTTTCCAAAGTTCTGTCCCAGCCTACCAAAAACAATGAAAAACCCATTCCTGGCATGTGCCATATTTTTATGGCCAAGTGGTTCATATTTTTAATGGCTTTCATAATGGATTCACACCTGTTCAATATTTTCCCTTTTGACTTTTGTCAACTACAGCGGCTGACTAAGCCAAAGCTTAGGCATATGATGATGATCAGTGACACCCCAGATTTCTATAGCAAAACCTCTACCTACCCAGACTAATTCCGCTAAATTACCCTGGAGTAGAGTAAGTTAAGTTTCCTTTCCTTACTGCTAATGAAATATGTTTGTTGAAAATAATTTGTGTTGGAGGGGGAGGCTAGGATTGAGTAAAGTGGAATTAAGTGTCTGATTTCATGTTTTTGCGGATGTGATACTCTGTGACAAACATGTCTAAAAAAAATCGATATATCCTGTTCCTTTACCAGTTTTGCAGTGCATTGTTTTTCCCACTGTCTACTTACAGCAGACACAGTATCCATCATCTGCATGTCATGCAAAACATGTGTGACATATTACTCATGTGCCTCTTTTTATTTAAGGTAGAATTGAAAGGCATTTGTAGAAGATCATGACCATTGGAATTAAAATAGGATAATTGTCCATTTCAGCTGTGACAGCTGCAGACTGCAGAGCGTAGCAAAGTAGTACCTGATGTGCTACCTAGCATGCCTCCATTAATTTAGCACAATAAGAATACCTGTACTCTATAGTGAATGATGCCTTATACATAAATGAGAGTTAATTTAGTTTTATTTTTCCACATAAAGTATCCGTTTGTTTCTTTAGGAAATCCTTGACAAGAAAAAACAATTCACTCTGTTTTTTTTAAATCTTGTGTTATGATGCCTTAGTTCCTTTCAGCCAGTCAATGATTTTATGTTTGGCATGCATAGGTAAAATCATGTCCCTGTAACTCTCCTAATCATCACATAAATAATCCAATGGCCCTAGGGTGCCAGCAATGTACTGCTACTGTGCTACTATATTATTGTAAACAATTGTTTGCACAAAGCATGGTTTACAATTTGTCTTTTTTATTGTTTTCCTCGATATAGTTGCTCCTGCAGGTCCACCGCCACCACTGACACTGCAGGAGATAGCAGCCCAGCTGTTTCAGCATATATGGGAGGACACTCAGGTAGAGTATCAATTGCTGGAGGAAAAGGAATGTGAGGCACATGCACCCCCAGTTCCTCCAGCCACCTGAGCCTCCATCCTTCAGGGCACATCAGCGCCAGCACTACTGGCAGCCACCTGCTCCATTACCACCACTGCTGCCCCTCCTCAGGCTGCCTGTTACATTGCCGCACGCTGCGTGAGCTGGTGCACTTAGACTGACGGATGGCACGTCTCGAGGCTCAGCTACAATAACTGTGGACACTCATGGAGAATGTCCTCTTTTGAGCCCTTTTTTATTTTTTGTTTTGGTGAGAGGGAGTTTGTTGGGAGTGGAGAGGGTGGGCATTGGGCAGGGCAATTACTTTTGGACTTTTCCTTGAACATTTACTTTTGGACATTGGTTGGGGTGATATTGTTTGGGGAGAGGGGTGGGCCTGTAGTGGATGGAAAGGGTGTTATGTACTTTTGTTGTTTGTTGTTTTTGTTGGGTAAAGGGAAAAATGTCTATTATACTTCATGCCTGAAGAAGTTGTTTTGAGTTTTACTTTAACTTTGCACGGATGCCTTTTCGTGCAGCCTGTTTTTTAAAGTTGCTTCTTAAAGTGTATACCAGGTATTATTAATGCTAGACGTCATTATGCCTCTACATGTAACAAAAGCAAACTTGAGTATGAAGAGGGGCTCTGGAGCAATTTACTTGAGGCAGCTACAGTCCACGACTCCAAACGGTTCTGGCTTCTGGTTTCTTGCAGCGATCAGAACCGAGCACCTTATCTGGAGTCTCATATTTGTCCTGACACCTGGCTCTCTCATTTCAAGGAACTGTATGGCCTTCCACCGGCCAGTGATATTCCAACCCTGGGGGAGTCAACAACTCTGGGTGAGCCCATGCCCTCCTTGCCTCCCTTTTCATTGAACGAAACTGTGCTGGCCATCACTGCTCAGAAAGCAGCAAAGGCCCCTGGGTCGGATGGGATTCCTTCCGACATGTTTAAAGTGGACCAGAACATCTGGGGTCCATATATCAATAGGCTCTCCAATGCCATTTTGACTACCAGAATTTATCCTGATTCATGGAAAGAGGCAATTATTGTGCCCATACACAAGAAAGGAGAGAGGAACATCCCGGGAAATTACAGACCTATCAGCCTCCTCGACAACCTTCAAGAAATATTCTGCCATCAGTTGTTGAGCAGGCTGAATAAATGGATAGTAGAAAACCAAATCCTAAATCACCTCCAAGCGGGTTTCAGAGAAAAAACTAGCACAATAGATCAGATATTCCGCTTTATTTCTATTAAATGGAAAGTTGTCGATGTAGACTTAGGTCATCAATATGTAGCATTCGTTGACCTAAAATCGGCCTTTGATCTAGTACCCTGCCACAAACTGTGGGAAGTCTTGTCCAAAATAGGAGTCCCTTGCTCTAATTTAAACATTATCAGAGATCTTTATACTGGCAATTATGGAAGAATCAGATGGGGCTGCCAAGGCGAATTGACTGAAATTTTTTTTACCGCTCGTGGTGTAAGACAAGGCTGCGTGCTTGCCCCTATTTTATTCCTCCTTTTCATAAACGCATGTATCCCTTATCTTATGGAGTGTTCCAACGATGCCCCCAAACTAGGAGGGCAGAAGATTCCCTGCCTCCTATTTGCCGATGACACCCTGCTGATATCCCAAACAGCCACAGGTCTCTCAACTCTGCTTTCGAGGTTCATGGATTTTTGCAATGACCATGGCCTTGAAATTAATCAATCAAAAACCAAGTGTATGGTGTTTGGGGACAAAAAAGGCAGGATGCGACGACCTATCTATCTAGAGGGTGCTACGCTGGAAAGAGTCAGCGACTTTGACTACCTAGGCTTGAAATTAGAAGACTCGCATAAGTGGCACTGTCATATCCAGAAGGCCACCCTTCGATTGAAACAGCGAGCGAGTGGCATTATAATATTCGCAGCTAGATCTCCTAGCTTTGCCATGACGCCCGCTGTTGAAATCTACAAATTACAAGCAAGAGGGGGGGCCATTTATGGAGCCGAACTGTGGGGCCACTGTAGCTTAGATGATCTGACAAAGGTGGAAAACTCCTTTTTAAGGTCGTTGCTAAGAGTTCCTTCCAGCACCCCAATGCTCCCAATACAAATGGATTTAAACCTGCCCCCCATTAGCCAGATCGTCGCACTTAGGCCCTTGTTATATTGGATTTGCTTCTGGTCATTAGATTCTCTCACCCCCTATAGATGTGGGCTAGCTAATGTGATGGCCAACAACACCAGTCCAAAAATTAAGTGGTGTGTATACGTAGCACGGACCTTTTCACTACTTGGCTTGGGGTCTTATTGGAAGGACCCGCTATCTATCCCAAAAAATGCAACACAGATATTAAAGGATGCATTTTGGCTCTATGTCCAACTTTTACAATTGTCTGCTGTCTCGCCATCTTCCATGACGGGCAACTTCCTACAATTCAAAACCCACTATGAATTTGTACAATATATGGACATAGTTTCTTCCCCGTATGCACGTGCATTATATATTAGATTTAGGGTAGGCTCTCTTCCTCTGCGTACCCTTACATATAAATGGTCTAACTCTAGTTGCACTTCTAAGATGTGTCCGATGGGCTGTGCCAGAGAAGAATCTATAACCCACATCCTTTTTCAATGCCCCTCATACCACAAACAAAGAGTCCGCTGGATTATTCCTCTATGCAGGAAAATGGGTTTTAAAAACTGTTCACTGGCTCTGAGAATTTTTAAATCTGACTCATCTGTTTTAGTGGCTTGCTGCCTGGCAAAATATCTAGATTCAATCTGGCACATTAGACTGAATACGCTTAAAAAAATTGAGGAAAAGTTAACAACGGATGTGGGGAGCAGTCATTGATGAACCTATTTTTGTATGCACTTACTATTTTACATTGCCTAGATGCATCTCCTCTCCTCCTTTTTTATTTGTTTTGTTTAGATACTTTTACACTTTTAAACAGAAATGTTTTATTTTATCTGATATGTTTGGCCAGGTCTGTATCAGATTTTTAATACCTACTATGTATGTTTACGTAAATCTATAATAAGGTGTGAATTTCCAGTAGGGAAATGCTTATGTCTAAACACTTTCTTAAATCTTTTACGACCGAAACTGTCTTTTATGCAGTCTGTTGTTTTTTTGTTTTTTTTTAACTATGAAATTGTCAAATGTGATGTGCTTTTATGGTATTTATATTTACCGAAATAAAGCTAATGAATGAATGAATGGTATACCAGTTAATTATAGTTAGCTATACCCTTGTCCTACTACCCTCTGTAGTGATATTGACTGGTAGGGGGATATGCTGCCATTCCCTATATTTCTCACAGCATCCTAGATAAACAAGCACTTATCTGCAGTAGACATTAGTTACTTACTAACTAAACCAGTTCACTTCACTCCTTAGTTTTCTTACCTGAATAGATAAAGTGATGGCCGCTACCACTCTCAATCTTCTAAAATCTTATTTTAAGGTTTCCCATAGTGCCTTCTTAATGTTGGTGATAGTGCGCTAACAGGGAAGGTATCATAAGTGAGGTCCTATTCCCACCTAGGTGAGCTCCAGCTGTAGGATTAACCAAAAGGATTATCCATCACAGACAACTAAATTGAAAGAAAAACACAGAGTTAGTGGTTTATACATTTATATCATAGATTTAGAAAGACTGAGACCAGACTACTACCACCATGACACAGCAATGAATACCAAATATTATAACAAAAACTAGCGTTAGTAAATTATTCTGAGCAATGGGGAGCTTGAAATGTAATAAAAACTGAAGTTACAAAATCCTCAATTCAGGAAAAGTGTACTCTAAGTCGGGTATGGACAAGGTTGAGCATTTATGCAACACAATGCCAGAATGATGTTGTTCTTCTACATCTAAAATATATGGATCACTTTTATGTGTGGTTGGGTAAGTGGGCTGGTGTATAAAAGAAGATCCCACAGTGAATTGGTGCCTCATTTAATCACATCTGTCCCACCAAGTGGGTGATCCATTTGGTGTAAATTAAGTCACACCTCAATAAATCTCACAGCCCGGGAGAAGAGGGTTAAGGTTTGATGAATGGATGGGAAAGTGGATTTGGGGAAAGGAGTGACAAAGACAAACACTATACAACACAGCAATAACATTCGTTAGTGCCATGAGAAGCACATCATCATCAATATGTTGTGTAAGGAAATGAAGGAGTGAGTATGACACAATTCTAATAACTGCATTGCAAACAATCCTTCAACTCCAGAGACCCCAGTAATCATTAGATATCAAAATGTTCTGTCATCTAGGTTTGAAAAATACAAATTATGGAGGAGTGAAGGCAACCCACACAGTTCTAAATATTGTGATTGTCAAAAGAAAAATTATTCGGTATTGACTAAATGGGTGGTGCATCTGCATTTTTCTGGGAATGCCTGTCACTCTTGGGTACCTGGCTGAGCTGGTCAGGTAGGTAAGTAGGAGTGTTGGGCTTTTGCCTTTCATGCAGGAGAGGAGAAGGCCTACTGATTGAAAAACAGAAACAATATTGTAGAAGGTAAGCTTCGTGAGGAGTGTGTCAAGAAGACTCAGAGGCAGAGCAAGAACATAAGAGGAATTTCACATTGAGCCAGAAGTGCAGCATACAGACTCAGCAGCATTTCCAAAATCAGTGCATCTCTCTCCAGTCCATAGAGCTGAGAGGCCTCAGAGATATCATCTTCATGGTTTCCCTTTGAAGTAGATAACTTCCTTACTCTGGCTGTTGGGGTAGTCCCACCCTGAGTCATTTCATCCTTCTCCTGACTCTGAGTAACTTCCTCCCACTCCCAACCCGTACGAGATAGACCTGCAGTGCACTGCTGTTGAAGAACAAGTAGAGAAAAAGAATTTGAGTAGTTTATTTAGATTTTGTTTGTTAACTAAAGTGATTTGTCTGGTCTCTGAAGAACAAGAAAAAAAAGGAGGATCCAGCAGGTAAATTTGAAAGGGCCGGGCACCTTCAGGAAAAATTATCAATCATCAGGCCCCAAGCGTTGCAAATCATCAAAATCAAGTTTACAAAATAGTTGAACACCCCCCCACCCACTGTCTGCTACCACATAGACCATCAATCATCACTCAAAATCACTCAATGATATATCATCACTCATTGGTGCAATAGTTAACTCTTCCAATCAAAGCATGGTGGTAGGTACACAATTGTATCTCCTATTTGATGCAAGCGACACTTTGGAATTTGGTAGGCTTAGAAATCAATGATCTTCTGGGGCAGCCCAGCTAAGCGAGAAAAAAAACTAGGCATGAGAGGAGATAGGTATTGTCTCCGATGCCCTGAATGGAATGGGGAGGCTTTTTCACTGCACACAGGTCCAACTCCAATTTGGCAGTACATGTGCCTAAAAACAGTGGGGCAGCATAAGTCAGATACAAACATATTTTTCCACTAGCTATATCTTTTTTTTCTTTAATATTTGTCAAATAAAGAAGTTTGATGATAAATAAGTAAAAGTACTATGGTAGTCTTCTCAGTCAGGTAGACTCAACTCAAACTGAAGTGGTTGACCCAGACGTTGATCAGCTAAGACATTTGAGCCTGACTTATTCTCCTCTTTCTTCTCCTTTGTTTTTTTAGGAACAGTGTACTTTTGCGGAATGAAGTTTTGGTTCAGTTTTCTAATGGTCAATCTCTCAACTTTGTGAGGTGAGAGACTGGTCCTCCTCATTGCAACAACTGCGCCTCACTGTGACAACTGTGCCAGCTGTGCTGAACACATGCTCAGCAGACCCACTGGCTACCAGACAAGCCAGATACTTTATTGTCACCCTGCTGAACACTGGCAATTTGTGCATCTTCGCATACCAATACATCAATAGGTTTTGATCCACATACAGTATACCTTTTTTGGGTCATCTGGATACTCCTTGAGCATCCTCTCAATGGTCATTTGTGCCACTTGCTGAATCTCTTTTGCCTTCACCTCTGCACTGGACCTAAGACCTGCCACATGATAGCAAGCCAATGCAGACATTTGGGCGAATTCTTCTGTTCCTGTTATTGTGGTTGTTGTCAGTGTTCTTGTTGTTAGTGTTGGCTGCCGTGAGACAAGACTGTACTCCCTGGCATTAGAAGGCGGGATGCTAGAACTTCTGCCTAGGAGTGGGACTTTAATTTCCAGCTGTTCTTCTTTCAGGTCTCTAGCTTCCACAACAATCCACATCTAGTATTTTGAAACATCTCCTTCAGAAAAAGGAATGAAACTGGCAGCAATCTTTTGTACTGTGGATCAAGTAATATGGAACATATATACTTTTGGGCAACATGGTGTCTCTTTGGAGCCTTGTATTAACAGCCAAGTGAAGGATTAAGCTCTCAACCAAGGCATGCACTTGTGCATTTTTGTCCTCACCTGTGAACCTTTCAGACACCTTTTTAAACTGGTCCTGTGGCTGATGCAACAACGGTATAGCTTAGCCCATTGCACTGTCCTGCTTGCTGTATTCCCATGTGAAAACCTCAAAAAGTAAGTAGCATCTATGTCAGGCATTTGACTAGGCCCCATTTGTGCGCATTCATGGTCATGTTTTTCTCAATTGCATTCTTCCCTCTTCTAATGATTATTGATCTTTCTTTACTGCTCAAACAGATGTTGCAACATATAATAGGTTGAGTTCCAATATTTTGGCACCTCCTGTATGAGGGCTTTAACTAGCACTCTATTAGCATGCTGAATGAGCCTCAACTGCATCAGGGCTTTAGAAGAATGGCTGAAATGACTGCAGATTCTTGTGTAGGTGGCCAATATGTTGCTGACCATGTCTTTTTTTTCGAGAATGTCCTGCACAGGTTAATGCAATGTGCCAAATACAGGACCCTGAAATAGCCACTGTGGCCTTAAATATATCACTGCCATTGTCCGTGGCAACAACTTCTGGGTCACAGCCATTCACACACTTTGCTGTTAAAGTCTTCCAAGATGCTTGCAGCTGTTATGGATTTCTCTGTGGTGGACATGGGTATTGTTGCAATCCATTGAACTCCCTTAAAAGTATCTTCAGCACTGAGACCAGTCATTATCTGCTGCCTAACTCTTGCAAAAGAGATTCAGTGTGCAGTTATACACATGTAATCAGTTGCTTGACAAATGGACCACATGTCTTTTGTCAGATGGATTGCATGAAATCGTCAGGTGGATAGTGTGAACAGCACTTAGCTGCAAAGATTGTTCAACCAATTGCAGCATATCATGATGGAGCACTGGAAGAGCAACAAGGGCAAAACCAGTCAGACAGGTAATCTTCCATTTCTGGCAGGTGGCTGCCACAAATTCTAAAAATCCTACTCCTTCCACAAATGAAAAAGGTAGGAGGTCTAGCACTAACATTTTACACAGCTTCTAATTGTACAAATGTTCTGTAGGGTCGATGCCGTCATAGGGCATCTCCTGCTCAAACATATCCATAATAGTAGCTTGGATTTGTTTCTTTTCTGGGGCCACTGATGCAGCCACATTCTGAGAAGCAGGCGGTGGTAGACTGAACGTGCACCTTGGAGCATTCACAGTATGCTGCGCTGTCTCCATTTGGCTCTTCTGCCATTTTGAGGTTGCTAAGTTAGGTGATCCTGGCATACTGTTGGGGTCAGGACTGCTTTGTTTAAAGTTGTTACCCTTTTCTTCCCTATCACCTTCACCTCCTACGTGATCAGAGCTGATTCACACTCTCCTGACCTTCAATTTTTTTAAGCTGCTCCTCCCACCAGCTTGTGTGATGTTTTTTCAAATGGGTTGTTTAGCCTCCAGTACCACAGTGTGAACAATGTTTGGCTTGATGAACATTCGCATGGCAAATGTAGCATATTTTAATGTTATATTCTTACTTGCTAATAATAAAATAGTCCCAAACTGGGGAGTAGAACTGTCTCACTGTGCCAGTGCCAATGACTGAAGAGAAACTGGAGGTAGGTAGGTATTTCGTTGATTGCCTCTCTGCAGAGCATACTTCTACTGAGGTAAGGGTTGATGCAGGTAGCAGTGGGGGCCTTACAAATATGGAAGCTGGTGCTGGTTGTGGTACCAGTGGCACATCCCTCGCAGCACATTGAATCGGAGGGGTAATGTCAGTCTGGGCCAGCTTCCGTGACAATGACTGGCTCCTCCTCCTCCTCAACTACTTCCATAATTCTAAGGCTTTCAGGAACTTTTCTTTTCCATTGACTCTCCTGGCGCGCCTCAGGCTCTGCTGGGCTCCATTCATGTCTAGATCATCAGAAGGGGTGCTTGTAGAAGATGTGGAGTACACTTCCTTTTATTTGCTGGAGCTCTGGGAGCCAATGATTCTAAAATAAGAGATTCTTGCTCGACAGGAAGTGCAACCTCCTATTTTGGTCCTACTTCAGGACGATCTACTGTTGCTGGCTGCGGCTGCTGACCACGTTTCTCAGTTTCATGCAAAGATTGGGTACTACTTTGTGAAACGGACAAATCCAATTTGATGTCACTGCTTGTCAGTGTTGCCACAATTGCAGTGGCTGTCTTCTAACAGGCATGGGCTTGGGCTTAGGTTGGAGTGATGCCGTTGATGTGGGAGTACTGCTCCCAGCTTCCTCCCCAGAGGCTGGTGTGGGTGGCACAAGCTTCCAGAAAAATATTGTGGTCGGAACGCCCGTGGTGTAAAGCCACTTCTTCTTATTGGCCACTTTCTTGGCAGTACCTTTCTTTGGGGCCATCTTGAAGCTGTTAGTTGGCAGTGGCACTGATCTGCACAAGCATAAGAGGTTGGAGTACTCATGTCATGTGTTGTGTGGTCACAAGTCTTTACAGACCCTCTGTTTGGCAGTTCTGTGGGTGATGTCCCTTCTCTTGTGCACCTAAAAGTAAACAAGCAAGAAAAACATTTAGTGTAAATGACATATACAACCATTTTAAAGTCAAACCACAGCACCATAACATAAATTATTTCCAATCAGTATAACAACATACAGATGTTACTCTTTGCTTAGGTGCACCTATTCTAAGGGAGACACCTGTGGCAGTCAGGAAGGTGCATGGGAAAATGGAATAATCCTTACAAAATGAAGGCTGGTGTGTGTCTATGGCAGGCAAGGGAGTCTGTCGAAATGGAATAATCCTTAAAAAACATAATTATACTAGTGTGTGTGTGCAGTGCACCTACTATAGCAGGTAGGGGGTCGAGGGAAAATGGAATAATACCTAAAAATATGAATGCTGTTGTGTGTCAGTGCACCTATGGCAGTCAGGGGGTGGATGGATGGAGGCAAAATGCAAAAAAATAAATGAAATACAAATTTTACAAAAAAATACATAAAAAAAAAAAAAAAAAAAAAATTTAAATTAATCAATAAAATAAAAAAACATGAAAGTGAAAAATGTAACAAATATATAAAAATAATAAAAAATAAAATTAATCGCTTATGACGTAGTACATGTAAAGCATGAGAAACCCTTTGGAGGCAAGGAGGTGCAGGTGAAAATGCAAATAAAGCATGTTCATCATAATCACATCCATAACATACATATACTACAATGATCTCCAAGCGTATTGATAAACTGATATCAGGAAAAAGTAAAAGAATAAACAAAAACAAAAAGGCATAGTCCTCTCCTATAAATATACCTAGAAAATGGCTTTGAAAACTGTAATAAAAGGTGGCTGCACAAAATGGCCACTGTCCACATGGTCAAACCTCAACAGCAAGCAAGGGGGCATGGAGAACAAGGAACACATGCAAGCCTATGGTATAGCATAGTGGCTCACTACACAGAATGGCCACTGACCACAATGTCAAGCAACAAAAGCAAACAAGGCATGTAGAACAAAGATCACATGCAAGCCTACGGCAAAAGCACACTGACTGGCTGAACAGAAGGTTGCACAAAATGGCCTCTGGCCACATGGTCATACAACAACAGCAAGTAAGGAGGCATGGAGAACAAAGATTACATACAATACTATGGCAAAAACAACTGACTGCTTGAACAAAATGACCACCAACCACATGGTCAAACAATAATAGCAAGCAAGGAGGCATGGAGAACGAAGAACACATGCAGGCGTATGGCAAAAACACACTGGCTGGCTACACAAAATGACCACCAGCCACATAGTCAACCAACAAAAAAGGAGGCATGGAAAACTAAGAAAACACTCATGCCTATGGAAACCGACTACACAAAATGGGCCCTGGCCACATGGCATGGAGAACAAAGACTAATGGTGGCCTCTGGCAAACACGCTCACACACTGGCCAGACAAAGAAGACATGGCAACACTGAAGTAATTACTACAATTAATTCAGCAATACCAAACATGAAAATTAACTGAGCTACAAAAAAATTACAACAACACACATCCTACCATGGCGTCAAATAATACCCCACCAACACAATTTCTACAGAAAGAGAATATGAAATACAAACAATAAACCACATTTTTAATTTGATCCAATGCCATTCCTGCCGTAATTTTGTTTTTTTATAAATCACATATACCACAGAAACACAAACTTCATGACTAGTACTGGGCCTACTGGCTGGAAGGCTCATTGGTAGACTAAGCCACATTGTGAAATAAATGAATATTTCAAATGTAACAAACAAGGAGAAAATGTACTGAACTGTGCAGCATTTTCCTTTACAAAAGATGAAAAATGAAATTAAAAACTCCAGCCCACCCACCACAATGAAATTTGAAAATCAAATAAAAGTACAAAGAAGCACTGGTGCATGCCCTATCAAACAAGCAACACCCTTCTACAATAGCTTTTGTACTGCCAGCCATGCGATGGCTATGACCACCACATTACGAGTTAGGCTGGCGGACCCAAATGAAGACCACAGTCCTCGCTAGGTTCATAGATCCTGATGGGGTGACAGCAGTTTTGGTTGTAGTCCGCCAGGACAGCACTAAACTCAACACTTCCTGGCTGATTGCAACCTTGTTCTCTGACAGCCTTTTAATGGCAGAGACCCCACCATGAAGAGGCTGGTGGAGAACAAGTGCTGGAGGCCACGGGGAGGCACCTGCACTGCCTATGGCATGGGCAGTACAGGCTCCCCCCTGCCCAGAACCCTGTTACAGTTTGCATTCCTAGAAGATAGCACTCAGCTACTTTAAGGGAGCCAAATGCTATCTTGTAGCACTGTACCCTTTAGTCTGACTGGGACACAGTGCTTTGAGAACAGTCTATTTCAAGGTTATCGCTGGTCAGACCAGTAGAAACCCTGTAATTGGGCAGGTGCACCACTGCCATAGCAGTGGCGTCCTCCCCACAAGGTTGGCGGTCCTGTGGTGGAACCGCCAAATTCCTAATGAGGCCGAAAGTCTTTAAATCTACTGGTAAATAAGTAGTAGACAAGGAGTATGATCCTTCCACCTCAAAAGCCAAGTGAAAAGTGACCCAGAGATGGACAATGCACTGGGAGGCGCCTAATAGACAGGAACAGGAAGTTGGAGTATCTGGAGCACTTCCTTCCTGTTGAAAAAAAAGTTCTAAAAAGGCTTTGTGTACTAAAATCAACTTGAACAGTCTGCTGGAGTAAAATGTTCTCACAAAAATATCCTTTCTAGTATATTTAGCTGCTTCTCAAGTAGAGAACTGATTTGAGGTGGAACCGTGGTCACTCACAGTCACTTGGTCTTACAGAGGCACGAAAAAGGCACCAGAATCTTGCGCTTGCAAGTAGCCTAAAAGTATTGTTGCGCTCACCAGTGTGCATCAAAACAAGTCTTGCATGCTCCAGAGGGGAAAAAAAAATCCGACACACACTGGATGGGGGACTTTAACGGGAATTCTGCCAACTTTGCAAGCGGAATTATTTTTTCTGCCCATCTCTAGTTATTTTATACTCAAGAATGTAGAATATGAAACATTCAGAGCTTTGTGGTCTATATTCTAACCGTCTTTTAAAAATGAAGGTAGTGATTATTTTCACTCAAGACTCTAAATAGAGCTAAAACTTGGATTTCAGAAATTAATTGGAGCATCCCCATCTACTGATCATTTTCAGTGAGTATCTCCCATCCACAGATCAGTGTCTTGTAAAACTGTGAAAGTAAACCATTGTTATTTTTAATGGGTAATTTGAAACATAAGAAACTGAAACATATTACTTTAGTAAATACTTTATTGATGTCTCAATGGAGCCAACTCTAGCATTCTAATTTTAACTTATTGTTTTGAAGGAGGCTACCTTGGGGCTTTTAGTACACCAGTCGCTATTTCTTTTGTACTCTCCAGCCTCAGTGGGTACTGACGTCTACTGTAATTGGGCTCATCATAAAAAGGTTCTGTGCCCATCATACACATGGCAGGAATCACTATCAATGAAGTGGAATTGGTCATACACTGTTCTGCAGACATTTGTGAAGTCATCATCTAAGTACCAAAATCACATTTCGCCTACAGCCTGATCCTGAAGAGCCACAATGCTAAGAAAAACATCAAGAATGTAATTAAACCTTTGAACAATTTCTGAACTAATACATGGCGTCTATATCAATTTTCACTTATTATATTATTAGTGTCATCTGCATGTTGCCTTCTTCATCTGTTTATCTTACATTCCTGTACATTACATACACACATATGACATATAACATAAAGAGGGTCATTATGAACACAGCTGTGTTTACCGCCGTGTTCAAGCTGGCGGTCATTTCACTGACCGCCAACCCACCTGGGACCCTGCCGGCTGCATAATGAACATTCTGCTGGGCCGGTGGGTGGAAATATTGTTTCCACCCACCGGCCCAGCAGAATGCTTGGCCGGGACATTGCCGGCGGCTCCACATGGAGCCGCCGTCAATGCCTCTGTGCGGCGGCTGCAGCTGCACCTGTCGCGCAGATCACTGCCTGTGAATCAGGCAGTGACTTGCACGATGTGGCACTGCACAGGGGCCCCTGCACTGACCATGCCAAGTGCATGGGCAGTGCAGGGGCCCCAGAGAGGCCCCAGAGCACCCCTTTCGCCAGCCTTTCCCTGGGAGTGGAACCCGCCAGGGAAAGGCTGGTGGCAGAAGGGATCATTATCCATGACGGCAGCCTGGCGGTGGAGGAGGGCCGTATATGGTGGCTCTCCCTGTGCTGATTATATGGCGGTCCAGACCGCCATGCCGGTGGTGGTCTTTTCAGCCGTCACCGGCATGGCGGTGTGAACCGCCATGTACATAATGAGGGCCAAAGATCTGCCAGACAGAAAAACTCTCCAAAGGCCCATCATGGTATGTGAGATAGCCTAAAATGCACTTTTTTCCCTGCTGGTGACATCCTTCCTATTGAGCATGTAAAACCAAGTAGTGAGCATGCCAGGAGCAGTGCAAATCTTGTACTCTCGATCTGCTTATGGGAGCTTTTTGATGCAGTCATATGGACTCTCGCAAAGTAACAAGTCTACTGGAATTGGGGTGGCATCACCTCTGCATTGTAGACAACTGACTCCGTCCTTCACCAGGTGGCAGCTGTTGGCCCAACCCTCTCGGCTCACTTGCAGTACCTCACTGAAGCCCAACCGGCAAACGTAATTGGTAGCAACCTTGCATGGACTCTGCAAACCTCTCAAGGAAATCATGGTAGAAACAAGTCTTACCCTTTTCTCTCCACATACAAGTCTCTTACATACACACAGGTAAAAAACAGATGCAGGACATTTTTCAATACATTCATTGAAAGGACTGCAATCTACGATAAAGTGCATGAGCTGCAATGATTAGGATAATGAGAAGTAACAACATTAGTATTGTGAAAATTAGAGATGTGACTATAAACAACCTCAACATATTTGTAATAACATGAATACACAATCCCTACCTGAAATTCTAGCCCCTATGCAAAATCATGGTGATGTAAGCCAAATATGTCTGTTCAGTGTCCATGAGAAGCACACACCACTCCTGTTACCTTGGTACAAGGTCCAGCCAGCCAGTCTCCAGATCAGGATCTTTGCAGACACAAAGGCTGAGGTCTACCAAAAACCGGCATACAGAATGGATTGAAATCCTGTCGGAAGCCCCTCAAATGCCTTTTGTCTTACAAGATGTTTTCATAGGGGACATGTTTATGTTTATGCACAGAAGCCTGACACGGGTTTGTACCTAAGCGATTGACTGTTTATACAGTCTTGGGGCTGTCAATACAAAATATTATTCTGTGTGCCTCGCATTCTGTTCTTGTAATTTTGAGGAAAGAACATGTTAAATAAAAGCATAGCTAAAAACTTACATAGGAGTCAAATTTCTAAGTTGACAAGCCCAGCAGGCCAACTGACAAATTAAAAAGCAACTTGGTGTCATGTTGTAATTTTGAGAAAAAAAACAATGGTACATTTCTTTTTTTACAATAATTGTGTTCCTGCAAAAAGCCTACAATGTCATCAAGGGAGATCGACGTCAAGAAGGATTCCACTTCGGCAGATGGCAGATCAAAGTATTGGCAGAAGGATCCCCGTAGCTTCAGTGTGCAGGAGCCTCCGGTGCAAGATTGAACTGCAAAGGTAGCACTATCTATTGTGCCAGAAGTCATTGGAGCCAGCAAATCCACAAGAGGTGGCTCAGAGAACGCCTCACGAATCAACCGCAGTCTCAAGGGGCATGTCCTTGAATGAACCCTCATTGTGAACATTAACAGAGCCTTATCCACAGGAGGTACATGCTGCACAGCAAGTACATTGGAACAGTCACCAGATGCAATGGAAAACTGACTGGACACATGTCAAGATCGGTCTGACTGTCAAAGACCAATCTACCTCCAGCTCCCAAGCAAGGAAGCTCCGAAGTATTGCATCATGCTTTCACAATACAGCTGGACTGATGGTAGCTCCATCACTCCATTTCACTGTGAGAGAATAGCCACTGCACATTTAAAATAGCAGCCGCAGAATTCTGCCAATTAATGCCAAAGTTATGGGGAACCCACCAAAGACACTCAAAAAGAGTGTGTATGACTGCAGTTATTACTCCAAACACGATCTGGAAGGTGCTAACAAATCCGAACGCAGCATCCTTAAAAAGTGCACAATCCATGCAGTATTCAATGCATTGAATATTCTGCTGACCAATTCACTAAAATGCTTTGGGAAGTTGGTATTTATTGGGATCATACCTCAGCTGGTGATCTTGCTGTCTGGAGGTCTTACGTCAGTCTGGCCCATGTCAGGGCCACATCTTTTTTTTTATAATAACACCTTTAGTCTGCTGAGCTTGTCAAAGTTTACACTAAAAGTATGAATGTGGGGCCATAAGTCTGCCACTTTTATCTCTTGTGTGTGTGCGTGTGTGTGGGGGGGAATAAAACATGGCTGCAACAAGTTACCATTTGAGTAACTGAAAACACATAAGCAATTCCTGGCCTAATTCCGCAACAGCTTTGATTGTTAAGAACTACATTACTTCCATTAGAATATATCTGAAATACTGTGGAAATCAAAGAGACAGGAGTACCCTTTAGAAATTATGCCAAATTGGCAACCACTGCATTGCACAGGCCATGCAAGGACACCTACTTGCATATCATAAAATGACTAACAGTAGTATCACATTAGCTTCCGCTAAGAAAGACATTTCGTGTATGTAGCTGTCTCCTAGCTGCTCAAATCTGCCTACTGCAAAATGCTTTAAACATTTTGCGAAATGAAATGTGGAAATGGGCAGATTTTTTACTCCATGTATTAGTGATACAGGCGAATGAATTTGTGCTACAGTGAAAGGCAACTTTCTCAGTATTAAGCATGACGTAACTCGCTTCTTTTAAGCCATTATCTGTTGTTGTCTGGACAAATTAAAAGTGAAAAACAATTGTGTAATGTGAACATGCTTCCACGGTACGCAGCCACTTTTGCAAACCTGTAGTGTCCGACTTAATTGCATGATAGAGCGCAGCTGGCTTTGTCCATGTTGTATAAACAGAACGTCATTCTGAATGATATAAATTGTGGATGACACAATATTGTTTGAGGTAAAAATACTGTTGGACAAAGTGTTCATGCCATTATCAACAATAGCTAAAGCCTTTTACATGTTTTACTTATCAATCTGCCTTAAACGTGCAGCAGCTTCTATCTGGGATAGCTTCCGGATCTTGTTATATATGGCATTTAGGAAGAGCTTTGAGCGTGGCTTCCAAGGACCTAACAGGAAATCTTGCAGAAAAATCTTGTAGATTGACTTCCTCGAACAGGAGACTAAGGGGTTCATTTACAGATTTTAAGGTAGAGGAACTCAGCCATCATTGGCAGTGTTGAGTTGAGATAAAGCAAGAATCTGGTTGGCTTTTTAGTGAAATCCTCAGAGGAGTTAGCAAAATGTGCCTGGCACTCATCTGTGTTCACTGGCCACAATAACTACCTGCCAGGACTGGAAAGTGAGGAATTAAAAGTACCATTCTAAACCCAAGCAGTTAGATGTTCTTCAGTGAGATTTACAAATGTTTGCCAATTGTGAAATTTAACAGGTGAGGGGATACTGGGTGTGCTCAATTGTTTTTTTTTTTTTTTAAACCTAACAGGATGTTTGTTGGACAGTGTCATTCAAAAATATCTCTACCCAGTATTTCCAAATCTTTTGTTCCCCATAAGCTTTTTAATTCCATAGTGTTTTCCACTATTCACAGCCTTCCATAGCAAGACGAGAAACAAAGGAATCTGAGTACATTAATTTTGTGTCGGTTAGCAATAACTTCCTCATTCTGGAAGGCAGCAGTTTAAAATAATACGATACAGCATTGCTGGTGTCATGCCCAATAAAGTATGCACACTTATTTGCATATGTTTTGGGACTCCCAACTGCGTTTAATGATAAACTAATCTTGGCATACTGGTTCGGTGCAAAAAGGAATGTCGATAACAGTGGTAACAAAACATTTCCCAGTAATTCACTGTGTTCATATACACATCTTCACTTTCAAAAACAGTGCAATATCCCAGATCAGATAGCATAGAATCAACTGTTTTAACATCCCAGTCATCGGAAACAATATCATGTGTAATTACATCAGTCATTAAAAATGTAAACACATATGGAATTTGAATGACCTCAGTAGGACAGTATTTTTCAAATAGTTATTTGTCCCATACAATCCCATCTGGAATTAGAACTGTTGAAATGTTCACAAGGGACAAGTCTCTTCATACCTTATGGGAAGATAGGTAACGTGTCAAAACCTCATTCACTGGCTCAATGGCAGAGCATCCACAAAGATAATGACCATTTATCAGAAGGAAAACGACAGTGAGAAAACCAATCCAACGCAGAAAGGCAAGCAATGTCAACAGTATCCACAGATAAACACAGGATCCGGTGCAGATGTGGTGGATGGAACCATTTCTGGTGGTTCATAGTAGACAATGTCATCCGTCTTGGTCAAGTTGGAAAATTAGCATTCCACATCTCGGACGGTGCTGACAGAAATCAGCAGAAGCCCATTCTTCACCTTCCCCATGCACGAGGAGGCAACTGTTGCATTGGTTCTGGCAAAGATGTTGTTTACTGCTTGTAGAGGTATATCCTGTTGGGTAGTGAGAGATGAGCAGATGCTACCCAAAGGACCTCTAGGTCTTCTGTGCAGAATCGCCACATGGTGCAATTTGACATTGTCAATAGAAACAAATCTGTTCTCCCTGGAACCAGGCAGCGATGGTATGATGGCAGTTCTGATACCTTGTATCCCAAGGAATGGAACTGGTGCTCTGTAGGATAGGCCACATTCCTTTTTCACAGCAATCTTTTCACATACTTCACATACTAGATCCCCTTCTTTAGGAATCCAGCCTGTAGATGTTGTTGGCAAATCCCTTATTCTCAAGGTGGCTGCACAAATGGATAAATTCTCATCACGAAAATGCTGCAGTTCCTGTAAAACAGTGACACATTCATTTATGTCAAACAGTGTTTCTGCCACCGCCGCGCCAGTACTATCAAGATCAGGGACATACATAGGTATCCCGAAGAGGACCTCATAGGGGGTGCAACCTCCCGAAGACAATCTGGGCCGATTACATTAGTACTCTCTAGACACCATAGAGGTGATAAAGAAACTACGACCTCAACCTATAACTCTCGCTGTTAAGGACTGCTTTAGGTCTTGATTCTTCCTCTCCACTACACTTTTTCCCTTTGGATGATAGAGAGAGGAATAATGAAGCTGAACATCCATTGTTCCCATAGTGTCCCTGAAAGCCCTTGAGGCAAAAGCAGGGATCTGGTGTGAGTGTAATGCTGAAACCGCATATGTACAGATAAAAAACAACACATCTTTAATAACAGTCACAGCGTCAGTCAACCATTGTGGCCATTCCCACAGTAATATAGGACAAGAATCAACAGTGACTAAGATGTATTTGTATGCACAATCAGGTTGTAAGGGACCACAATGGTCCAGGTACACACATTGTAGTGGCTTATTGGAAATTAGGAGGGATGTCTGCAGTGGGCGTTTACCAATGAAACCTTTAATTTGTTGACAAATGTCATAGCAAAGGACATGTTTTGTTTTCTTGAAATTGAATGTCTAGCCCTGGGTGGTGAATCCTAATACAAACCGATCCACCCTGGTCAGATGTATGTTGACATCGTTACCTGTGAGATAATTATCATCCACATCTCATGTAGTATTGATATTACTTGTGCTGAAAATAATCCAGGGCTCTTCTCACACCCCTGAGGTAATCGGTAAAAGTGAGGTTGCAAACCTAAACATCTAAAAGCGCTTAGATCCTGACCTTCATGCCCTTGATTTTGACAGAAGAAAACATTGGAACTATCTAAGGTTGTTTCGTATTTGCTCGCTATGTTGTAAATTAGTGCTGTGTACATTTTGTACTGCATAAGTGCATATGTGACCATTTAAGTGTCTGTAATCTAACACTAATCTGTATGAATGAGCTGGTTTAGCAACAGGAAATAGCAGGTTGTTCATTGCAGAGACAGGGTTTAATTACTGCCTGGTACTCACGTTGTGTGAGAATCTCTCTCTCTGGAGCTTTGGTCTCCTGTTTAATAGGATATTTACTAAGGTTGAGGCTGTGGTGAAGAACTGATTAGTATTACATGGTAGGGGGAACCTTTATCACGTCCCACATGGTTGTGATACAGCACAGGAGCCTGTGTCAAAGCCCAATCGGTGGCATAGGCTTCATTTACCGCGTCTGGAACGAGGACTGAGGAAGAAGGCAAAACGTCATCTTTCTCATGTGGGAGCTTGCAGACAAACTCTGCTGGCCAATCATTTTCTGCCAGTAGAGTATCACAGTTTAAATTTCCCAAAATATTGCTTCAATAGTGCGCTCTATGTCTCCCTCTATTAGGATATTTAATTCATAAACCCTGTCAGGTGGGAAAACGCGCCTTCCGCTGTCTCTTTGATGAGAAAAACATTAATTGCTGTCACATGGTCTATAAGACTCTGACAACAAATTGTGCCTTCTGCTGTGCTGTGTAGCAGAGTTGCTGCCCATATCCTTTTCTTCAGCAATGTACTAAGCATGACTGGCATTTTTGACTGAAATTGCAGCCACCTTTTTCTTTTTGAATTGGGGTTTCTGTTGAGGGGATCTGTTCTCTTTTTTAACATAGGCTTCAGAGGAACATTGTAAGTCCTTCTTTGGCTTTGTGTAGTTACTCCGTGTTTCAGACCATCCCAATGTCTCACTCCGTTTGTCTGGTGTGTCCTGAAAGGAACGAGAGGAATGTGTATCAGTATATTGGTATCTATCAGGGTTTTTTAAAGTTTCTCTATTTTAAAGATTATGGGCCTCATTATGATCTTGGCGGTCTGGGCCGCCATGCCGGCAGTGGAGTTAAATACCGCCATCCGGCATGGCGGCACAGACCGCCATATAATGACCCGCCCAAAACCCCACAGTGGAATACACTGCCAGCGGTAATGCTGGCAGGGGCGGGGCGGTGTACTCCAATCTAACAGGGCAGCGCTGCCCTCCAGATAATGATACCCATTCTGCCAGCCTTTTCCCAGTGGTTCACACTGCCAGGGAAAGGCTGGCGGAATGGATCTCTTAGGGCAATTTGGGGGCCCCATGTGGGCCCCTGCACTGCCCATGCTCCTGGCATGGGCAGTGCTGGGGCCCCTACGCAGTGCCCCATAGCGCAGGTCCCTGCCCGATTTATGGGCAGTGATCTGCCCGACGGATGCAACTGCACCCTCCGCACAGAGGCATTGACGGCGGCTCCATGTGGATCCGCCGGCAATGTCCCGGCCAGACATTATGCTGGGCCGGCAAGTGGCACCAATCTTTCCGCCCGCTGAATGACCGCCAGCCTGAACACGGCAGTAAACACCGCCGTGTTCATAATGAGGGCCTATATCTTCTTGCAGAGGTCTCTGGATGCGGAGAATCTCCTCTCTGAATTTGTCTGTCTTTATTTTGTTTGTGTTTATCCCAGCATTTCTTAGAACCTTGTTGAGCTTGTTTGGTACCTCCTTTAGGAGTGGTACTCTGTAGCTGTGGTTTAGTTGGTCTGACCTCCAGACTATCCCATCCTATACTAGTGTAGATGTCGGAAATAATCTTTGGCAGCTCACATACCTGTTCCTGTTGAGGAACTTCTCAGAGTTGCTGGTGAATAGCAAACACTAGGAAACTGTTAAAAATTATGCATCAGTTTCATCCCAAATTCCAGGGCTGTGGTAGCCCCATGTTTGTTCTTAATTTGTCTCAACACTTCTGGTAAATTGGCAAGCATCGGGGTACCATGTGTGGTAGTCTAAATTGTGGTGAAGACTGAACCCCAAGTTTATTTTTATATCTGTTCATCAATATTCCCCTCATCCTTACAGCTAGTTTCTTAAAGCGGCTCAGATCGCTACTTATAACACTTGCCTAACGCACCACAGGAGCGAAGGTGCATGCAAGCTACCTGGCATTCCCTGTCGTGCCACTGACATTCCAAGCACTTGAATTACTGTACAGGGCCTGGCGCCCCATAGGCTTATCACCGGTTTGTATGCCAGTATGCAGGCATCTGCACCCTTGGCGATCCACACGTCTAGGTCGCAATGGGAGACGGACCTGGGTGAGGTCCTCCCTGACGATGTCTGGAGATATTGTTTTGCACATATGTGAGACCTTTACCCCCATTACAGACTGCGTTTAATCCATTTTCAGTTCCTGAACCACATATACTATTCCCTGAAGCGTCTTTGGAGGATGGGTGTTAGAGCGGATGCAAGTTGCATTAGATTCTTGGCACCGGATGCGTATTTCCTGCACTCGGCGTGAGCTGCGGTGGGTTGAGGAGCTATTGGAAGGAGGTGCTGGGCTCAATTGAGGAAATGACTGACACAAAGTCACCACGCAGCCCCAAATTCGCTGTCCTAGGCTATGTAGAGGAGATTCCGCCTGAGTTCAGGAAGTTAGTGGGCTTGCTGTTGGTACTGGAGAAGCGCAGAGTGGCTATGAGCTGGGGAAGGAGTCAGGCACCTTGCAGGATGGACTGGTTGAGAGATGCAGCGTACTGTCAGGAGCAACTGATGGCTTATTGGGAGATGATACCACCAGGCTCTCATCTAGTTGATGTGTGGGCACCCCTCCAGATATACCTTACGACTCTAACTTAAACCTGTGATTTAGCAATCGGTGCGGAGATGTGCGGTCCGCCATGCTGGATCTTTCCTGAGTGATGGGCTAGTGGTACACCTCTTGTCTGATGTTGCTGGCAGTGTGGAAATCCGTCACACCCCTCCTCCCTTCCCTTAACTTGCTAGATTTATCCCTTTTTATTGCCTTGTGCTATATGGAGTACTGTTGCTGGAGCACCCAGGTTCTGGACTAGATACAGATGTACAATGTCATTTGAAGCATAGGGTGAACTGCTGCAATGTTGTAGATAATGTAAACTTACCTGTGAATATTGGTCATGTGTTGTTGTTTTCTTAGCAAAAAACTCAATAAAAAATAATAAAATAAAGAAAAAAAAGACTGAACCCCAAGTGTTACAGTCCTCTATTGAGGGAAACAGAGAACCATGACAAACGGCTAGCACATGGTGAGAATTCTCTGTTTGTCCTGGGGTCCCACATGGGAAAACACAGCTTCCAACTGATTTGTTTTTTGTACAATCCAGAATGGAATCTTCTCCTGCTCTCTGGGTGCTTTTCCCATTTTTGAGTGTACTGTTAGTGGATTAATTCCTGGGACAGCCAACTGATGAATAGCTGGAGCAGCCCTTGCTGAGGCAGTGTTCAAGGGCACCATTAAATAGGTTTTGATGTTCCTAATGAGAGAGAGGTATCTCCAAGTATTGGTAAGCTCTGTACTGTTGTGGTACATTTGCTATTCTGTATGCAGGAAATGTATATCTATTTGCATCTACTTCAAGAAAGTTAACCAAGGAGTGCAATATTTCTGTCTGATATATGTTTTGGGCATCCACGATTAATGTGACATCCCACCGTCTTCTGTTAAGCCATTGGCAAAAAAAAAAAAAAACTATGTGAACAATTGTCTGCAGTTATCCCTGATATTCACAGGATTTGCAATATTTGAGAATAGCTGTTCGGGATCACCAACGGGGGAAAGACCCTTTTATGGTTCAAGCCTGAACAACCTACAGCCTAGATATATGCTCTCTATTTAGCTGAGGAGGATTACCCATAAAGCCAAGAATGTTTCTGTGTAATGGTACTTAGGGTACTTTTAGTGTGTGGGAGACAGAGATACTCAGGAAACTCGAAAAATTAGTGCTGGCACCATTGTTGGTGGTGCCTTGTCATATGGACTCTCGCAAAGTAACAAGACTGCTGGATTTGGGGCAGCAGCACCTCTGCATTGTAGGCAACTGAGTCACTCCTACACCACATGGCAGCTGTCAGCCCAACCCTCCCAGCTCACTAGCAGTACCTCACCAAAACCCAACCAGTAAAGGTGATTTGTAGCAGCCTTGCATGGACTCTGATAACCTCTCAGGGAAATCGTGGTGGAAACAATTCTTTTCTCTTCACACACATAGGCAAAAAACAGATGGAGGAGAGTTTTCAATAGATTTATTGAAAGGACTACAAATTAAGATAAAATGCATGAGCTGCAATGATTAAGATAATGAGGAGTAACAAAATCAGGATTGTGAAAATCAGATATAGTTGTAATAGCATGAATACACAATCCCTTCCTAAAAGCCTAATCTCTAGCCCATAAGCAAGAGCATGGTGATGTAATGCAAATCTGTCTGTACTGTGACCATGAGAAGCACACCCCACCCCGTTACCTTGGCACAAGGTCAGGCCACTAGTCTCCAGATCAGGATCCGTGGATGCACAACAGCTAAAGTCAACAGAAAACCGGAATGCAGCATGGATGGAAATTCTGACTGGAACCCCCACAATGCCCTTTGCCCTAAAAGATGTTTCTATAGGGGACATGTTTATGTTCATGCACAGAAGCCTAACGCGGCTATGTGCATAAGCGCTGGACTGTTTACGCAGTTTTGTGGCCAGCAGTACAAAACATTATTCTGTGTGTCTTGCATTCTGTTCTTGTAATTCCGAGGAAAGAACATGATGCAAAGTATGTCATCCATAGCACTGATAATGACGCTTTTGCAGAATAGCAGGTGATAATAACATTAAAGCAATGCCATTAAAGAAACAATATTAAAATGCCTAAAATTGAATACAGAAATACAAAGCATGAATACTAGATAAAAAGTCACAGGCCGCACGCCTAAGTTAAGTGAGTAAGTGTGACCGGGAAATATAGGCCCTCATTATGACATTGGTGGTAAATCCCACTTACCGCCATGCTGACTGCCGCCAACATACCGCTGCCGCAGCAGATTACCGCTACCCATATTATGACCCACACATAGCAATCCGTCACTATTTAGCCCCACACATATGTCTGCCAGCCCAAAGGTCAGTGATAAACTAATGGTAGCAAAACACACACCGTTACGCCAACAGAACTACGCCCACGGCATTATGACTCACGAACCACTGCGGCGGACACTCAACCACGGTAAACCATTGGCGGTATATACCGTTGGCTCAAAATACATACACACACATATAAAACAACACCACATTGGACAATTCAAACTACACACACCTGAAACACATACACACACCACACCCACACACCCACACCACTATAAAACACACACCTGCAATACCCACAACTCTTTACGACTAACAAAAATTGCCACTAGAGAGAGATACAGCAAGAGCACCCACACAACCAGAGCCACAGAACACCATCACCCATACATCATCCACGCACCTCACACCCCACACCCCACACCCCACACCCCAACACATCACCCCACACACCCTCACACACACCACTCACACTACACCCATGGCACCACAAAGACACCCCAGGTTCTCAGAGTAGGAGCTAAGGGTCATGGTGGAGGAAATCATCCGGGTAGAGCCACAGCTATTCGTATCACAGGTGCAGCAGACATCCATCCATCCAGAACAAGGGATGACATCAGGAAGAGGTGGAATGACCTATGGGGAAGGTACGTTCCGTGGTGCTGCTGATGGTGGGGCTGATGGCAGAGCAGGTGTTGGTACTGCCAGTGGTGGGGGGAGGCTCCCGCCCCTCGTCTGAAGCCTCGGATGGCTGAACCGCCATGGTTGGTGGTGGGCGCTCACATTCTGTCACAGCACCAGGCCTCCTGTTCCTCCTGCCTGCAGGGGCAGGCCGTTTGCCCTTGCCCTTGCTGTGTTGTGGTGTCTCCTTGCCGTGTGGTGGTACCTCCTTACCCTTGCCGTCTGGTGGTCCCTCCTTGCCCTTGCCGTGTGGTGGTACCTCCTTACCCTTGCCGTCTGGTGGTGCCTCCATGCCCTTGCCGTGTGGTGGTGCCACCTTGCCCTTCCCCTTGTATGCTGGTGGTGCCTCCTTGTTCTTGGCAGCTGGTGGTGTATCCTTGCCCATCCCCTTGGCAGCTGGTGCAGGCACACAGCCAGTGTGCCTGCACCAGCTGACAGAGAGAGAGAGAGACAGAGGGTACACTTGGTCAATGCCAGCAACATCACCCCCTTCGACATACACAACACACAGGGAACAGCCCTATGCACTAGGACATGCACTACCAGTTACAATGCTAGTCACCAGGCCATGGAGAACAATGCCTAACGGCAATAGCAGCACACCTGAAACCCGCAGGACCCTGCCCAGTAGTAGATGCCCACTAGCATGTTTGGGTCTGGAGTGCATCAGACCCTGCACAACATGGAACCTACCCTGCCATGTTCGTCCTGGCCTAGGGTCACCCACAGGCCCACATCCCCCACCCAGATAACAACCCACCACACACAATTTGCTGAATTTGAAACTGTACTCACTGCCTTGTGGCTGCTGTGATGACTTCAAGCGCCCATTCAACTCCGGATAGGCTACCGCCAGTATTCGGAACATCAGGGGGGTTACGGTTCGACGGGCACCCCTTCCTCATTGGGAGGCCATCCCCAGCTGGGCCTCTGCCATCTTCCTTGCCCAGCTGCGCAGGTCCTCCCACCGTTTGCGACAGTGGGATCTCGGCCTGCCATGGACCCCCAGGGTCCCCAGGGTCCCCACGTCCTTGGCGATGGCACGCCAAATACCCTTTTTCTGATGGGAGCTGACCTGCAGAGAAAGATACATAGAAAAAGGTATCAGCTATACTGTCCGGCCTGTTACACTCATGGCCCACCATATCCCTCCCATCCCCTTACGCACATGCATTGACCACCATACATGTAGCACTCTGCCCAGCCACCCTCCCTTACATGAGGCTTACACACACAGCACTCCATGCATTCATGCTCCATGCATCGTGCTCAAAGTGTAATAACCTGTTGGTCTGGAGGACCATAAAGCAAACGGTACTGGGGTAGAACCCCATCTGCTAGTCTCGCCATCTCCTCCGAAGTGAAGGCTGGGTCCCTTTCCCCAGAGACTCGAGCCATGGTCGCTTCCAGACACAGGTCACAGGAGCACTTGCAGTGTAGGTCCTCTCCTGTTGAAGGTCAGGTAGCAAGTGAGTGAACAGATAGAAAATGGTGGTCACATCCGCGGCGGTGCATACCGTCACGCCGGCGTACATCACCATTGCCTACTGTAACCCATAGGGCCCAATGATAACCAATGAGGAGTTGCATGGCGGTCCTCGACCGCCTCCCGCAACGGCGCACGTCAGCGGAATTACCTCATTTCCACTTGTATCTCCACACAGGTTAGGCGGCCGCCATTTCAGGAGGGAGCAGGCTATGGCACCTAACCGCGTCACAGCAGACATAGGCACATTTACGGGACTACACGTTAACATACTGTTTCTGTCACAACATGCAAGGCATTTTACTCTGAGGATATGTTTGAATATGACCAGCTGCTCACCGTTTTTCACCCTGGAGTACAACCACTGAGGATGAATAGGAGATGGAAACATACCCCTGTGTACAGACCCCTGGTGGAATTGGCAACAATGGAGGACAGGCACATTATCCTTGCCTACAGACTTGATAGGGCCACAATCCAAGAGCTGTGTGCCCAATTGGAGCCAGACCTGATCTCAGCTATCCGTCACCCCACTGGGATCCCCCCTCTTGTGCAAGTCCTATCAGTGCTTCATTTCTTGGCAAGTGGCTCCTTCCAAGTGACAGTGGCCATGGCAGCAGGGATGTCACAGCCTATGTTCTCAAACGTGCTGACTAGAGTGTTGTCTGCCCTGATGAACACATGCACAGCTATAACGTTTTCCCCCATGTGGAAGATTTGGCCACAGTGAAGGCTGACTTCTATTCAATGGGACATATCCCCAACATCATTGGTGCTATTGATGCTACACATATTGCCTTTGTCCCCCCCCCCCCCCCCAGATAAATGAACAGGTGTACAGAAATCGAAAGAGCTTTCACTCTATGAATGTAGATAGTGTGCCTAGCGGACCAGTACATCTCCCATGTGAATGCAAAGTATCCTGGATCTGTGCATGATGCCTATATTCTGAGGAATAACAGCATACCATATGTGATGGCTCAACTCCGGAGGAACCAGGTGTGGCTAATAGGTGAGCCCATGGTCCATACCCAGTGTATGTTGGTATATGTGTGTGGGGTTGGCCCTAAGGGTGAGTGTCTGGCTAACAGGTATCCCTCGATATTTGCAGGTGACTCTGGTTACCCCATCCTCTCATGGCTACTGACCCCAGTGAGGAATGCCAGGACAAGGGCAGAGGTATGTTACAATGAGGCACATGGGCGAACAAGGAGGATTATTGAGTGCGCCTTTAGCCTCCTGAAGGCCAGGTTCAGATGCCTCCATCTGACAGGTGGATCCCTGTGCTACTCACCCAAGAAGGTGTGCCAGATCATCCTTGCATGTTGCATGCTGCACAACCTAGCCTTGAGATGCCAGGTGCCTTTTTTGTAGAAGGATGATGCTGGAGATGGGCATGTGGCAGCAGTGAAACCTGTGGACAGTGACAAAGAGGAGGCAGAGGAACAGGATGTGGACAACAGAACAACTATCATACAACCGTACTTCCAGTGACACAGGAAAGACACTGTAACCTCACCTTCCATTGCTGTTTTATGTAGTGAATTGTATCTGGCTGGCTGCTGTTCCCACTACTATGGCCACTTATTGTACCCTTTAACATGTCTATTTGCAGATATTTGTGCCCAACTGTGGATCCTGGTATATTGACTGCAGCACATTACAGGTCATAACTATGTATACATAACTGTACAGTCTATTTGCAGTGTCTACAGATTGTTAAATGACTACATCCTTCAATCATTTGACATACTCCATAGTTGTATTTTCCCAAGGGTGTTTATTTCATTGCAGAGAAGTAATTGGGGATGTACAATGGGCTTAGGTGATGGTGGAGGAAAGTCCAGGATAGAGTCCAGTCTATCTGTATCACAGGTACATTGTCCAATGGGGCGTGGGAAGTGGAGCAATAACAGTTCATGGTGGACAGGGTGAAAGAATGGGACACAAGGGTGACAATCAGGAGAGTCTTAATTCCTGGTGGGGGTCTTGGCAATGTTCTCTGGCTTCTGCCTGGATCGCAGGGACCGTTTGCGGGGTGGTTCTCCTTCTGCAGGGGATGGGGTGCTGGTGGCCTTTTGTTCCTGTGGCAGGGTCTCCTGTCCACTAGCGTCAGTGGAGGTGGAAGGCTGTTCATCAGTGTGGCTAGTGTCACAGGCCCGCTGGTGTGCCACTGCCTCCCTCATGGTGTTGGCCATGTCTGTCATCATCCCTGCAATGGTGACCAGGGTGGTGTGGATGGCCCTCAGGTCCTCCCTGATCCCAAGGTACTGTGTCTCCTGCAGCCGCTGGGTCTCCTGCAACTTGGCCAGTATCTGGCCCATGGTCTCCTGGGAATGGTGGTATGCTCCCAGGATGTTGGTGAGTGCCTTGTGGAGATTCGGTTCCTTGGGCCTGTCCTCCCCCTGTCATACAGCAGTCCTCCCAGCTTCCCTGTTGTCCTGTGCCTCTGTCACCGGAACCGTGTGCCACTGCCACTGACCCCAGGTCCTTGATCGTCCTGTGTTTGTGGGGTTTCCTGGGGTCCCCGGAGTGGTGGGCACACTGCTGATTGACGTGTCCTGGGGACAGTGGTATGGGCCCGCTGGATGGGTGCTGTGCTGGTGTTTCCAGAGGTGGGGAGGCTCTGTGGTGGGATAGGACTGTGCCTGGGTAACCGTCTGTCCAGAGATCCCTGATAGGCCAGGTTGGTCATCCAGATCCAGGTGTACAGAGCTGCTGTCATCACTGTGGGCCTCTTCTGAGGTGGGACTGGATGTTGCTGCCATCTCATCTCCGGTGACGTTGTGTGGGGGTCCTTTGGGAATGTAAATTCAGTGTTATTGTTTCTGCATGTGACATCTTGTGCATGGGTATTTTGCCCTCTAAGATTGTTGTTACCATGGCAGCTTTGCCTTGTGTGTGAGTTGTTATGTGGTTGGCTAAGTGATTGTCTCTAGTGTGCATGCAGTGGTGATGGTTTTCCATGCAGGTCTGTGATAGGTGTCTGTGCATTGGTGCTGCATGCAGGGCTTGGTATTGGGATGAGAGGGTTATGATGGTGCTAACGCGTCCCTTTATGATAATCTATTACACATCAGGACTCGTTTTAGGCCAATGAATCTTTTGACCCAGTTGAGAGACACCGTAGGACAAGATAGCTAATCAATATATCAATCAATACATCAATAATGTCATCAATATTTATCACAACAATGCATTTCACTTCAGTCAAAGTCATTAATCAATTTGAAAACGCTACCATGACCTTTCAGCCATGAATGACCACACCTTGTTTAGTAGATTTTTATGAATTGTATTCCCTATTATTTACAATCTAATAGCAAATGCGTTAATCTCAACACCAAGAAACATAATAGAATAGTCACGATATGGTAACTTTGATATGATTTCATTAAAGCGAGAATCACAAACATCAGAACATAACACGGCGTGAACATAGATCAAGTTTAGCAGAATATCAATATTGCGTCAGTTTCAACAAAGCATAGTCTCGGTCGTTTGTCTAATATTGCGTCAGTTTTGGTGAGCACCTGTCCTAACCACTGATTAGCATTCGCATGTTGGGCGTCATGCAAAACAATTTAGAACACCAATTTGGAAAACATTTAGCTAAGGTCTCTGTCAAAAGCAAGCAGTTGGTACCTAGAAAGGAAAAGCAAACAGACAAATCACAAATGTATTGTCATAATTACCCTCCAAGGATTAGGTCAGCACACAGGCTCAGTCTTCGTCTTCAGGACATCAGTTGAATCGCCATCAGTCAGAACTCAGCTCTGGGGCAAAAGGGCACTTCCCTCATAAGGAGGTAAAGTGTAAAATGGACAATCTAAGAGCGAGGATGGTTTTAAGTAAACCACCAAGTCACCAAACAGAGTGACAGAGTTTCTGGATAAATCAATAGCATTCCCTAACCCACCTAAGTGACCTCCCTGTGACATGGGTTTTTATCCCTTTTTCATAGTACATTCCCCCAAAATTCAATTGGACATTTGCTATACCCCACTATCTTTAACCTATCAAATTGAACATTAGGTATTCCTAATCTTCACCCCATATTGGTTTACAAGTCTTTGATTGGTCTTCATAATTGACGTCTTCAGAGGTGGCACATCCGGTGTGACCTCATCCCTTTGTAATTCTTTGTGCATCTTTTGGTCAGCAGTTCCATTGCCTTCTCCGATTTGAATGACCTTGTACATTATGTTGGAAAATGGGTTATTGGTAGGGCAGGTAGGTACCTACACCTAGCAACAAGCCACTAACCTCCACATAGGTACAGTTAGGTCTCAGTAAATTAATCCCAGCTCAACCCTTGGTAGCTTGGCAACGAGCGTCAAGGCTTAACTTAGGAGACAAAGTGTAAAGCATTCAAATATCACAAAACAGTAATTAAATAAAACACAGGAAACAGTTTAAAAATCCAAAACCAATTTATAAAAATAGTTTATATTTTTATCTTTAAAATGACACAAAAACGAATAAAATCGGATAAAGGGAACCGGAGATATGAATTTTTAAAGAATTATTACTTTTCTAGCGCTTAGAAACAAAAAGCGCCAATCGGGTCATCTGGTTGCACCTCGACTGGGGCAAAGTCAAACTTTCAGGCCGACCGCGATGGAGCCCTGCTCGGCTACAGGTCGCGGGAGGCCTCGGTTAAAAAGTTACCTTCTGACTTAGGTGGTCATTCTGACCTCGGCGGTAAAAGGCGCCTACCGCCGGTCAGAAATCCTCCATAATCCCGCCGCGGTCGCGGAAACCCGCCACGGTCATTCTGACCCGCAGAAGGCAAACCTCCGAAAATCCGACCGCCACAACAGACCGCCAGACCAGCGGTCGGCGGAAAGGTGGAGGTGACCAAACCTCCACCGCCACGCCAACAGAAATACGCCCATGCCATTACGACCCACGAATCCACGCGGCGGTCATTCAAACGCGGTATTCCATTGGCGGGACACACCGGCGCGGTCAGAATACACACAAACGAACAAAACTCACCCACATTGGACGATTTGAATCCCACACACCTGATACACATACACACACCACTCCCACACACACAATACAATATAAAACACCCACCCACATCACCCACAAACCCCTACGCTTAAAAATTCGTAAAGAAGACAAGAGCGAGACACCAGCATCCAAAACATAACAGCCACAGCCACTCAACACCATCACCCACACACTATCCACACACAAAACAACACACACCACCACACTCAACTCACTTAAATACACATACTCCACCCCACACATCATACACACCACCCCATGGCACCCCAAAGACAACCCCGCTTCACAGACGAAGAACTCAGGGTTATGGTGGAGGAAATCGTTCGGGTAGAGCCCCAGCTGTTCGGCACACAGATACAATACACCAGCATTGCCCGGAGGACGGAGCTATGGCAGAGGATTGTCGACAGGGTGAACGCAGTGGGACAGCACCCCAGAAATCGGGAAGACATCAGGAAGCGATGGAACGACCTACGGGGGAAGGTGCGTTCCATGGTATCCAGGCACAACATCGCCGTGCAGAAGACTGGCGGAGGACCCCCACCTCAACCCCCACAATTCACATCATGGGAGGAGGAAGTCTTGAACATCCTGCATCCTGACGGCCTCGCAGGAGTCGGCGGAGGAATGGATACTGGTAAGTTGAAGCTTCAATACTGCTTCCCCCCACCTGCATGCCAAATCAGACCCCAACCCTCACCCCCATCCTCGAACCCCACCCTCACCCCCACCCCCATCCTCACCCCCACCCTCACCCCCACCACCATCCTCACCCCCACCCCCAGCACACCTATTCCCCGCCAATGTCTCACCATCACAACCCACACATCCCAAAACCTAGGCCTGCATGCGTCCACTAAGCATGGACACCCATCACCAAAGCATGCCCAAAGCATATACACATCCCCCCCACAAGCCACCCTCACCAAAGCCCCCACACACGAATGCCAGCACTTGGGGACACGGGAACCCACAGATACACCCATATGCCACACATTGAAACTATAACCATACCTCTATACCCCTGCAGGACCCGACCGTCAACACACCGCGGCGGAGGGGCCAGAATTATCCACACCCCCCACCCAAGAGGCCGTCAGCGATGACAGCAGCTCTGTCGATCTGGACACCGATGACCAGCCCGGACCATCGGGGACCTCTGGACAGTCGGTTCCCCTCACACAGGCACAGGCCACTATAGACCCTAACCCCTCTGGGAACACCAGCACAGCTCCCACCCAGCGGGCCCATGCCTCTGTCTCCAGGGCGCGTCAATCTGCGGTGTGTCTACCACTACAGGGCACCCAGGATAACCCACCACCCCAACAACAACAGGGACCTGGGGGCAGTGGTAGTGGGCACACCGGCCAGGGGGCAGAGGCCCAGGGAAACAGGGCAACTCGGCGGGCAGCTGTGCGACAGGGGGGGGAGGAGAGGCCCAGGGAACCCACTCTCCACGAGGTCCTCACCACCATCATGGGAGCATACAACCGCTCCCAGGAGACGATGGCGACGGTACTGGCCCGGTTCCAGGAGATCCAGGTGCTGCAGGAGGAACACTATCGGGGGTACAGGGAGGACATCAGAGCCATCAACACCACCCTGGTTACCATGGTAGGGCTGCTGCAGGACCTCGTAAACAGCAGGGCGGACACTGAACAACACCCAAGGGCCCCTGCCACTAGCCTGGACCAAGAACAGCCATCCACCTCCGCCGGAGCTAGTGGACAGGAGGCCCCCGCACAGCAGCAGCCCACCAGACCCCCACCTCCTGCAGGAGAAGAACCACCCCGCAAGAGGGCCCTGAGATCTCGCAAGAAGACAGAGTAGGATGTCAAGACCCCCGCCAGCAAAGGATACCACCTGATGTCATCCCACTGTCCCACATTGTCACCCTGTCCATCCTTGAACTGCCCATGCTCCATCTCTCCACAGGCCTCTGGACAATGCACCTGTGTGACTGTTACTCTGGACTCTGCCATGGACATTCCTTCACCATAGCCCCCACCCACTTGAAACCACCCATCCCATTTTGAGCACTTCAATAAACACCTATTTTGCACCAAAATATCAGGAGTCTGGCTGTGATTTCAATAGATTGTAATTGACATGACAGTGCAAATATGTCCTTGTACATGGTGAAGTCAACAAACAGCTGCCACAAAGCTGTAGTCCATGGGGAAACGAAGCACAGGACTCGTAGTGGGGACCCCAGATCTGAAATAGGGAGGGAAAAGCCAAAACTCAGTCATCATACACTGGGGCAAATAGACAGGCAGCAGAGATGCTGCAGAGTAGTTAACATTTACTAAATTATCTTTGAAATGTTACCTGTGTCCTATTGGAAGTACTGTTCAATGATTCTGTCCCTGTTGTCTGTTTCAGCCCCGTCGTCTTCCTCCTCGTCACTCTCCTCAGGTTCCACCGCTGCCACAACACCACCGTCTCGACCATCCTCCTGCAGGAAAGGCACCTGGCGGCGCAAAGCCAGGTTGTGAAGCATGCAGCAGGCCACGATGATGTGACACACCTTCTTAGGTGAGTACATTAGGGATCCACCGGTCATATGCAGGCACCTAAACCTGGCCTTTAGGAGGCCAAAGGTGCGTTCGATCACCCTCCTAGTATGCCCATGGGCCTCATTGTACCGTTCTTCTGCCCTGGTCCGGGGATTCCTTACTGGGGTCAGTAGCCACGACAGGTTGGGGTACCCAGAGTCCCCCACTAGCCATACACGGTGTCTCTGTAGCTGTTCCATCACGTAAGGGATGCTGCTATTCCTGAGGATGTAGGCGTCATGCACTGACCCTGGGAATTTGGCATTTACATGCGAGATGTACTGGTCAGCCAAACACACCACCTGGATGTTCATTGAATGGTAACTTTTTCTGTTCCTGTACACCTGCTCCCTGTCTCTTGGGGGAACCAAAGCCACATGGGTCCCATCAATGGCACCAATTACGTTGGGAATATGTCCAAGGGCGTAGAAATCACCCTTCACTGTAGCCAATTCGCCCACCTCAGGGAAAATGATGTAGTTCCTCACGGATTTCATCAGGGCAGACAACACTCTGGATAACACCTTCGAAAACATGGGCTGAGACATCCCGGAAGCAATTCCCACGGTTGTCTGAAATGACCCACTTGCCAAGAAATGTAGTACTGACATGACCTGCACCAGAGGGGGAATCCCTGTGGGTTGGCGGATGGGGGACATCAGGTCGGGCTCCAGCTGGGCACACAGTTCATGGATAGTGGCACGGTTAAGACGGTAGGTCAGGATAATGTGGCGTTCTTCCATTGTCGACAGGTCCACCAGCGGTCGGTACACGGGAGGATTCATCCGTCTCCTCGCCCAACCCAGCGGACGGTGCCTAGGAAGGACAACATGGAGCACACAGTCAGGCAACCCACAGGTACGTACTCACAGCTAGCACAGTATACGATTCTCTATGCAGTGAATGGCGTGTCTGAGTGGCTATGCAAGGCCTAGGCCTGTGTGACGCAGTTGAAATTGAGCCATGTGGGCCCTGGAAATGGCGGCTGCCTGACCTGTGAAGTGTGACAATGGGATGTGAGGTCAATGCGCTGGCGTGGCACACCGCGGCGGGCGGCGGGCGAAGACCGCGGCGCGAAGCCGCATTGGTTAACATTGAAGCCTATGGGTTTCAGGAGCCAATGGCGAAGGGCGCCGGCGGTGGCGGGACGCACCGCTGCGGTACGCACCGCCGCGGACGTGACCGCCATTTTCTATCTACTTATCCACTTGCGACTTGAACTTTCACAGGAGAGGACCTATACTGCAAGTGTTGCTGTGACCTCGGTCTGGAAGGGACAATGGCTGCTGCGACTGGGGAAAGGGCCCCTGCCTTCACTGGAGAGGAGTTGGAGAAACTTGTGGATGGGGTCCTCCCCCAGTATGCGCTACTCTACGGTCCTCCAGACCAACAAGTGAGTTTAATTCAATATGGATTTGGGGCCACTGGCTGGCTTGGGGGCCTGGCGGGGATGGGGGGCATGTTGGGGCTGGCGGGGGGCCTGGCGGGGGGCCTGGCGGGGATGGGGGGCATGTTGGGCATGGCGGGGGGCCTGGCGGGGATGGGGGGCATGTTGGGCATGGCGGGGGGCCTGGCGGGGGGCCTGGCGGGGATGGGGGGCATGTTGGGGCTGGCGGGGGGCCTGGCGGGGGGCCTGGCGGGGATGGGTGGCATGTTGGTCCTGGCGGGGGGCCTGGCGGGGATGGGGGGGCATGTTGGGCATGGCGGGGGGCCTGGCGGGGGGCCTGGCGGGGATGGGGGGCATGTTGGGCATGGCGGGGGGCCTGGCGGGGATGGGGGGCATGTTGGGCATGGCGGGGGGCATGGCGGGGGGCCTGGCGGGGATGGGGGGCATGTTGGGCATGGTGGGGGGCCTGGCGGGGGGCCTGGCGGGGATGGGGGGCGTTGGGCCACTGGAAAGGAAAATGCTGAGTAACTTGAACGTGGTATTTCTCCCTCCCTGTACGTGTCACATAGGTCCGCGCCCATGAGAAGATCGGGATTTGGCGTGCCATCGCCAAGGAAGTCCGGGCCCTGGGGGTCCACCATCGACGGGGCACCCACTGCCGCAAGAGGTGGGAGGACATCCGCCGCGGGACCAAGAAGACCGCCGAGTCTCTGCTGGGGATGGCCTCCCAACGTAGGCGGGGTGCCTGCCGTCAACTGAGCCCCCTGATGTTCCGGATCCTGGCGGTGGCCTACCCTGATTTGGATGGGCGCGTGAGGGCAGCACAGCAGACACAAGGGGGTGAGTACAAGCATTATCTACTCTGTTGTCGCGCAGTGGAGGTGTCTGGGTGGGGGAGGAGGGCTGGGGGTCCCCCTAGGCCAGGGCGATATCTGTAGGCTGGGCACCCCCGTAAGCCCCTGTGTCCCCAGCCACCACCCTCAGTAGTTTGTCAGTACAGCCATCCCTGGGCCGTGTCATCCATGGGTGCAGTTGTCAACTCTAGGCGTGTAGGGCATGTTCCACGGAATGCGTAGCGTACCCCAAGTGCGCAACTTAGTGCAGGGGGCATCTGTGTCTGTCATGTCCGCTAACTGTACCGGAGATCCATGTACTCAATATCCCTTTATTTCTCTCTCCCCCCCCCTTTTTGTTTGTCTTTCTGTGCTTGTGTGCATCAGCATCATCAGGCGGAGGAGAAGTGGCATCGGGGCAGGAGGGAGCTGCATCTCACATGGCCCAGGAGGGCCATGCCACAGAGTCAGACTGGACCAGTGAGACGGAGGGCGAGGGGAGCTCCACGACGGGGACAACTGGAGCCTGCAGCGACACGGACACGTCCTCGGAAGGGGGCTCCCTTGCGGGGGTGGCACCATCCGTGCCCCCGCCATTACAGGTACAGCCGCCACCCAGCGCACCATCTCCGCCCTCCCAGCAGCCCCTCCGCGTTCGCCCCGTGCCCGCTCTGCCAGGAAGCCGGGCATCTCCTTCGCCCCAGGCACCTCAGGCCCTGCCCCTGTTACCCCCGCTGCCCTCAGTGAGGAGGTCATTGACCTCCTCCGAACGCTCATTGTTGGGCAGACTACCCTTTTGAATGCCATCCAGGGGGTGGAGAGGGAGGTTCATCGCAGCAATGCGTACCTGGAGGGCATTCATTCGGGTCAGGCTGCCCATCAGCGATCGTTCCAGGCTCTGGCCTCAGCACTGACGGCAGCCATTGTCCCTGTCTCCTGCCTGCCTCTACTAACTCCCTCCTCCCAGTCTCCTGTTCCTCTGCCTGTCCCACCCACACCATCAGACCAGCCTGCACACACCTCAACACCCAAGAGAAGCTCATCCAAACATAAGCACCACAGATCACGCAGACATTCACACACGCAACATTCCGATGCAGACATGCCAACAGTCACTACCACCTCTGTGACCCCCACCTCCTCGTCTCCCTCCTCCCTCCCTGTGACGTCTACACTCACACCTCCATTCACCTCACCATCAGCCAGTGTTTCCATCACCAGCACACCCTCCACTCCAGTCCGCACACGTGCAGTCACCACCCCCACTGCCATTTACACGTCCCCTGTGTCCTCTCCCACTGTGTCTGTCACCCCCTCTTCCACACCACACAAACGCAGCCACCCACCCACCCAACAGCCATCCACCTCACGACAGCCTATCCCTCCTGCACCTGCACCCAAAGACAGCAAACGTGACTCACCTACAACCACATCCTCTCCCTCCACTCCCATTCCCACTGTACCTACCACTCTCCATTGTCCCAAGAAGCTCTTCCTCGCCACTACTAACTTCTTTCCTGACCCTGAGCCCCCCCTCCTTCTCGTCGGGGTAAGAAGAGCACCTCAGCCACCACCAGCCCTGCAGCCCCCTTGACAAGGGTGCAGGGGTATTGGAGCCCGCCAGCCCGCATGTCTGGATCTTCGCCCAGCAGCAAGGGGACAGCCAGCCCACCCCCTGGGAAGAGGAGCAGAAGGCGGAAGGGGCGCCGCAGGAGCCCGCCTTCTACATCCCCCCCGGACACCACCCAGAGACAGTCACCAGCCACAGCTCCAAAGGGAGGAAAGGGCCACAGGCCGACGACCAAGGAGGGCAAGGGCAGCAAGTTGGAGAGGTCAGGCAGCAGGCCTGCTGCCCAGGAGGAGCCCACAACCCCCATAGCCGCTGCCCCGGGAGGAACCGGCACAGCTGCCCCGGGAGAGCCCACCAGCCCCATAGCCGCTGCCCAGGGAGGACCCAGCCCAGCTGGCCAGGAGGGCCCCACCACCCACAGCCCAGGTGGGCAGTGAAGGAGCACCATCCCCGCTGCCCAGGAGGGCACCACCAGGCATTTAGCAGTTGGCCATAGACCGTCCGCCGTCTCAAGAACCGCTGAACTGGGCCCTTCAAGGCAAGAACCGATGAACTGGGCCCCGCCGTCTCAAGAACCGCTGAACTGGGCCCTTCAAGGCAAGAACCGCTGAACTGGGCCCTTCAAGGCAAGAACCGCTGAACTGGGCCCCGCCGTCTCAAGAACCGCTGAACTGGGCCCCGCCGTCTCAAGAACCGCTGAACTGGGCCCCGCCGTCTCAAGAACCGCTGAACTGGGCCCCGCCGTCTCAAGAACCGCTGAACTGGGCCCTTCAAGGCAAGAACCGCTGAACTGGGCCCCGCCGTCTCAAGAACCGCTGAACTGGGCCCTTCAAGGCAAGAACCGCTGAACTGGGCCCTTCAAGGCAAGAACCGCTGAACTGGGCCCTTCAAGGCAAGAACCGCTGAACTGGGCCCCGCCGTCTCAAGAACCGCTGAACTGGGCCCTTCAAGGCAAGAACCGCTGAACTGGGCCCTTCAAGGCAAGAACCGCTGAACTGGGCCCCGCCGTCTCAAGAACCGCTGAACTGGGCCCTTCAAGGCAAGAACCGCTGAACTTGGCCCTTCAAGGCAAGAACCGCTGAACTGGGCCCCGCCGTCTCAAGAACCGCTGAACTGGGCCCCGCCGTCTCAAGAACCGCTGAACTGGGCCCTTCAAGGCAAGAACCGCTGAACTGGGCCCTTCAAGGCAAGAACCGCTGAACTGGGCCCCGCCGTCTCAAGAACCGCTGAACTGGGCCCCGCCGTCTCAAGAACCGCTGAACTGGGCCCCGCCGTCTCAAGAACCGCTGAACTGGGCCCCGCCGTCTCATGAACCGCTGAACTGGGCCCTTCAGGGCAAGAACCGCTGGCCCTTTGGCAGACGTGGCAGGGCAGGATCTATCTCGGGCAGGGCTGCAGGATGTCCTCTGGCCAACTTGCCTCCTCCAGTGGCAGTGGGGTCTGTTATGGACTGTATGGACTGTGGCTTTGCTCTCCCCAGGATGGCCCAGTGGGCAGGCCACCCACTGTATGGACTGTTTGGACTGTGGCTTTGCTCTCCCCAGGATGGCCCAGTGGGCAGGCCACCCACTGTATGGACTGTATGGACTGTGGCTTTGCTCTCCCCAGGATGGCCCAGTGGGCAGGCCACCCACTGTATGGACTGTATGGACTGTGGCTTTGCTCTCCCCAGGATGGCCCAGTGGGCAGGCCACCCACTGTATGGACTGTTTGGACTGTGGCTTTGCTCTCCCCAGGATGGCCCAGTGGGCAGGCCACCCACTGTATGGACTGTATGGACTGTGGCTTTGCTCTCCCCAGGATGGCCCAGTGGGCAGGCCACCCACTGTATGGACTGTTTGGACTGTGGCTTTGCTCTCCCCAGGATGGCCCAGTGGGCAGGCCACCCACTGTATGGACTGTGGCTTTGCTCTCCCCAGGATGGCCCAGTGGGCAGGCCACCCACTGTATGGACTGTATGGACTGTGGCTTTGCTCTCCCCAGGATGGCCCAGTGGGCAGGCCACCCACTGTATGGACTGTATGGACTGTGGCTTTGCTCTCCCCAGGATGGCCCAGTGGGCAGGCCACCCACTGTATGGACTGTATGGACTGTGGCTTTGCTCTCCCCAGGATGGCCCAGTGGTCATGGAGTCCCCTCGTGGATCTGGCGTCGTGTACTCAAGTGGCTGAGGTTCCCCCCCTTCCCTTCCCCCTGAGGTGCCTGTCCTATTTTCTTTCTGATGCCCCTGCAGTGTTCTCTCCGTGGAGTTCTTGTCGTGGGACTGGGCCTTGCCCCTTTGCACAGGACCCCTGTGATCCACGGACAGTGGTTGGACTACATTTAGTAGCTGTATATATTTTGTACATAGTTTATTTATTTATTGGGATTAATGGCGTACATATTTCAATATATCTGCCCGTTTATGATCTCTTCTTTTGGTCTTTGCATTATTTCGGAGGGGGGTGGTTTGTGGGTTGTGACAGTGATCTGTGGGAATGCATTGATGTGTGTGTTGTAGTGGGTGTGGGTGGGTGGGTGTGTGCCGGTAATCTTTTCCCTCCCCTGTGTCGTAGGTGCAGTACTCACCGATGTCTTCCGCGCCGCCGGGCGTGCTCCTGGTATATGAGGAGGAATAGGAGTGCGGGGATGACCTGTAACTCTGGCTCCATACTGCCGGAATCTCGCGTGGAGTGCGTAGAGGTGAGCGTTTTCCCGTTCGTAGTCTGTTTCCGCCGTGTTCTTATCGGCGGTGCTCCCGCCCCGGAAAAGGTGGCAGATTGGTGGGTCGTAATAGGGTGGGCGGTACTTTGTCTGCCGCCGGGCTGTTGGCGGGAACCGCCGCGCTGTTTGTTTGTACCGCTGTGGCGGTCGGAGTGTTAAGTTGGCGGGCTGTGTTGGCGGTTCCCGCCAGGGTCAGAATTGCATATTTTAGACCGCCGGCCTGTTGGCGGCTTGGCCGCCGCTTTATCACCGACCGCCAGGGTCAGAATGAGGGCCTTAGTCTTTATTTTGAAGATTTTTCTTCAGCGGGACGAACCTGCCAGTCGAATCCGACCTCCTGGAGCCCTTGTCCGGATACGCGATGTGGGTTTCCTCGGTGGAGACTTTTACCTTCGGACTTAGTCGTTTTTTCGAGATGAAAATCCTTCGACCGGGGTAAACCTGGATCTTGATCCGACGTCCATGGAGCCCTTCTCGGATACGATGGCTGGGAGGTCCCGGTCAACTTTTTACCTTCGGACTTAGTCTCTTTTTCGGAGATTTTTCTTTACCGGGACGAACCACCAAATCAGGCTGGGTCGCGTTGAGGCAAGCCGGCTAGAATTTCCGCGGCGGGTCGGTCCCTCTATGGAGCTTTTTTTCAAAAATTCTCAAATCTTCTCCAAACTTCTGGGGCTTCACCCAGATGTCCTTTTAAGGTTCTTTTGGGGTCCACAGCTCACCCCAAGGGTCCAGAAGTTCTGTGATGGTCCTTGGGGGGTGCGGACTTCAACTCCCAGAATGCACCTGGCGCAAACTCCTTTTTGGCCACTGGACAGTGGTCAGCTGGTCGCTTTCTTCAGGAGTTGGTGCAGGGGACTCTGGTTAGCAATTTTTCACCTGTAGCAAACAGGGAGTCCCTCCTTGAACCAGTTGAAGCCAGGCAAAGTCCTTCTTGTGGTGAAGCCCAAGTGTGCAGCTGGTGCAGTCCTTCTGAGTGCAGGGTCCAGGTGCAGGCCAGGGGTCCAGCAGGGCAGTCCTTCTTCTTCTTTAGTTCCTTTCTTGTTGAATTCTGGAGGGGATCTGAGGTGTGGGTGCAGGTCTGCCAGTTTTATCCTTGCTCCTGGGTGAAAAGCAGGGGGGCCCTGGTTCTCCGATCAGGGACAGGGTCGTCCCCCTGTGATGACCACTTCCTGGGAAGTGTGGCAAAAATCCATCCCAGAAGGCAACAGTCTCCAAAAATCCAACATGGATGAATCTGATTTTTGGAGGTTACATCTGGCTGAGCCCACCCACTGGTGTGGCTGAAAATCATAAACACACCCCTCTCCTGCCCTCTCCTAATCTAATCAAGGGGGCACCTAGCTGTCTGGGGTTGCAGGATGTGGGGGTGTTGCTGGGTGCTGCAAATGTCCTTCTCTGCCTTTGAAGACCAGTTTGGCAGCCCTCCCCCTTCCTGCCTCACCATCTGCTGAGGGGAGATTCTCTCCCCCAAGCACATTCCTTTGTGTGAAGCCTTGCCACTTCACACCTCATCAAGGCAGCCTGGCAGAAGCTGCTGCAGGCTGGCCAATCAGAGCACAGCAGCAAAAACAATGCAGAGCTGAAATTGGCAACTTTTTAGGTAAAGTCTAAACTTTTTACCTGAACTAGTTATATTAAATCCAACAACTGGAAGTTGTGGGATTTATTACAACAATCAATTTGATACCAAATTCTTGGTATGCAACATTTAAGGAGACTTTAAAATTTAAAATAAAGTCTGCCCATTCTAGCCTATGAAGGCCATTTACTTCAATGAGGGAAAAACGAATTTGGCTGTTTTTACCTCACCAGGGCTTATAAATCTATTTTTATAAAGTCCCTGCTTACAGTTACATGGCACCCAGCCCTAGGGGCACATAGGGCACACCTTAGGGGTGACTTATATGTAAAAATAAGGTAGTTTAAGACTTTGGAAGTACCTTTAATTCCAAAGTCGAATTTGCATATAACTTTAATTTAAAAGCAGCCAGCAAGGCAGGCTTGCTTTTAAAATGACACTGGGCACCTCAGCAGTGCACCTAGGTGTGCACCACCTATGCTGTGGTCCCTAAACCTACATGCCCTACCATATACTAGGGACTTATAGGTAGGTTAACTTAGCCAATTATAATTAGCCTAATTTGCATATCCATTTTACACAGAGCACAGGCCCTGGGACTGGTTAGCAGTACCCAGGGCACCATCAAAGTCAGGAAAACACCAGCAAAAAGAGGAAAATGGGGGCAAAAAGTTATGGGGCCTCTGCAATCAGCCCTGTTTTCTCACACATTAGATTAATCTACACTGTTTCAATTCATTTATAACATTTATTTTGCAAGACGATGAGAAGCAGTGGGAAACTGATCTACATGGTTACATTCATCTTCCAAGTTTGAAGAAAAAGAACAAGCAGGGTCATGGCCCCTTGTGAGTCAGCCCACTGAAAAATAGAAAAATGCATTTAATATGAGAGCAAAACAGCTAAGCTGCAGCTCATGCTAACTTAAGGCCTATGAGGTTTTCAATACAAATTTAATAACGCAAATGTTAGTATAAGCTCATTTGAACGCAACATAAACATTTTGATCATCATTATTAGTTTGCGTATACATTGGTGGCCACTCTTTGTGGTCACAATTCAAGCGCACGTCTAAGCAAAATTGCTATTATTATAGTTTTCTATGCAGCAGTATCACACCTTAATTCATAAATATTTCATGTTAATATAGATTATATAAGCTAAGCTCTCTCAATGGTGTGGTATATGGGAGGTGGTGAAGTGATGGGAGTGAGGGTGACGGTGAGGGTGACGGTGGGGGTATGTGATGACCTGCAGGTAGGGGGTTGAAAGTATTAAAGATTTGACTTACCAGAGTCCAGTCCTCTTGCTACTCCTGCCAGGCCCTCAGGATGCAGTATTGCCAAGACTTGTTCCTCCCATGTTGTTAGTTGTGGGGGAGGAGGTGGGAGTCCACCGCCAGTCCTCTGCACAGCTATCTGGTGTCTTGCAACCACGGAACGCACCTTCCCCAGTCAGTAGGTAGTTCCACCTCTTCCTGACGTCATCCCTCATTTTGGGGTGCTGTCCCACGGCATTGACCCTGTCCACGATCCTCCGCCATAGCTCCATCTTCCCTGCAATGGATGTCTGCTGCACCTGTGATCCGAATAGCTGTGGCCCTACCCGGATGATTTCCTCCACCATGACCCTTAGCTCCTGCCCAGAGAACCTGGGGTGTCTTTGTGGTGCCATGGGTGTAGTGTGTGTGGTGTGTGTGAGTGTGTATGGGGGGATGTGTTGGGGTGTGTGCTGTGAGGTGCGTGGATGGTGTATGGGTGATGGTGTTCTGTGGCTCTGGTTCTGTGGGTGCTCTTGGTGTGGCTCTCTCTCTGTTGTACATTTTTTGGAGTTGTAAAGGGTTGAGGGTAATGTGGGTGTGTGTTTTATAGTGGTGTGTGGGTGTGTAGGTGCGGGGTGTGTATGTTTGTCAGGTGTGTGTATTTTGAATTGTCCAATGTGGTGTTGTTTTGTTAGTGTGTGTGTATTTTGATTGCGGCGGTATGTAGCGCCAATGGTTTACCGCAGTTGAATGTCCACCACGATGATTCATGGGTCATAATGCTGTGGGCGTAGTTCTGTTGGCTTAACGGTGGGGGTTTGGATGCCGCCAGTTTATTTTTGGGCTGGTGGACCTGTGTGTGTCTGTATAGTGGCAGATTTCTATGTGTGGGTCATAATACGGGTACCGGTATACCACCACGGTCACGGTATGTTGGCGGCAGTCAGCATGGCGGTAAGCGGCACTTATCACCAATGTCATAATGAGGGCCTAAGTGTCTTTTGATACAAGTGCCTATCACTCACTGAAAAAATACCAAAAAATAGTGTCCCAAGAGAATTGAAACCACTGTGACCTACCAAACCATAATGCTAGTGGCAGTTCAATGACCATCATAAAATGAAAGTAACAGTATTACATTCTGCCTAAATATTCCAAGGTGCACTCAATGCTCTGTGTGTTGTTCAGGTGTTCTAGATTTTTCTTTAACACGCATGTCTGATAAATGATAAATTATGTTGACATAGACAGTGGATAGTCATTGTGCAATGGACATCTCTCTATGGCTATGGACTGTTCCTGACTAATGATCAGGGAATGTATTATCCCCAGACTATTTCTTTTAAAGAACAATGTAAACAACCATCAAGTTGTTGATCCTGACAATATGCCAGTGTTTCCACTGCCACAGTATATTGAGAACCATAGCAACACCAATTTTCACTATGTCTCTGTAAGTGAAGGAATACCCGAGGATAGCTAGTGTCTATGAAGAACTACTATGTAAAGCAGCATAGCCACATCAGTTTTTTTTTAAATGACGCAATAAGCAACAACATTATCAGATGAGTGTCATTTTTCGAACCATTATACCTATTCCTGGATCCATATGGTCCCTGTGAAATAAAATGCCCCTTTTTGCTTGGACTTCCCCTCTATTTTTTCTAAATTTTATTGTTTGTGTTTGGACCTTGCTCACTATGAAACTGCTGTCCAGTTCCCAGTGCATTTGCTTTGACACCTAAAACATGTTGAAAATGGATATACTCCTAATTGGCATATTTAACATACATTCAAGTCACTAGTGTATGGTACAAAGTGTACCCAAGGCATGCAATCTAAATATCCTTAGTGGACTTCAGCACAATAGTGTTATTTATGAAATTGTTGAAATGTGTGCTTTTAGCAGTGGGGAAATGTTTTGGGAGGATAAAAATGAATATATTAATGTATATTTAATGTTCATTATTTTAATGTTATGCAAAATAATACTGTATAGTTAAAAAAAAAGTTTTACATTAATAACTAGTAAAAATAATACATAAACAAAATGTATTACAAATATAATAAACGTAAAAAATATTATTTTATAGTAAATATATAAACAATATTTAAATTAAAAATACAATTACAAATATTTTAAAAGTAATTTAGTGAAGTAAAATATTTTCAATTATTAAAAAATTAAAACTATAATTTGAATAATTTGGCTGAATTTTTAAAAATAGCTAAAATACTTTTAAGCTTTTTATGTAGGAATTTGTAATTTAAAAATGGGTTTTATTTTTTGTTATTTTGTCATTGTTAATTTTGGATTATGATTTCATTTTTTATTTTATGTTTTTAAGTTTAGGAATGATAGTAAATATTTAAAATATATTATTTACTATTACTAATAAAATATACTTTTCTATGTTAATGTTTAATTATGAATATATAACTTTGTATTTATGGTTTGTGACATTTTATGTAAATTTTAGTTTATTTTATAGATAAAAAATTATGTGTGAGTATGCAGTAGTAATTGAGACTGTCACCTTTTAGTGTCCAACACCTTCCCCAACTTTGTATAGATTGGAGTGGGAATAATAAATATTACTGCTTTAGTACCCAACACCGTCTCCAAATTGGTATAGATTGGAGTTCGAATAGTAAATCCCTTTGTTGTCCAAGTGTAATTAGTAATTATCACCCTTTTAGTGTCCAACAACTTCCCCATATAGGTATAGATTTGAGTGGGAATAGTAAATGTCACTCCTTTACTGTCCAACCTTTTCTTCAAATTGGTATAGATAGGAGTGGGAATACTAAGGGTCTCATTCCGAGTTTTGCGGTCCAAGGACTGCCAGCAGGCTGGGGGAGAAGAGTGCCAAATTATGGCATAGTTGATGATGCATACAGAATCTTGACAAAGCACAGCCGACATCGCCAGTGTGGTCAGACTGCCTAGGTTGATTGGAGCAACCATCAGTCCAGTGGAGACCATGTTTCTGCTGGACTCAGTGGGAAGTTGCACACCGTTGAGATTTCTGCCACGGTTGGACTACAACGGCGCACCAGGCAGAAACGAACAGTATAAAAGGAGACACTCACCTCAAGGAAGCAATACTCGTCTGGAGCTGCCATGGAACCACAACTAGACATCATCTCGCTGCTCCTACTTGCAGAGTGACAACGGAATCATCACCGACAAGGATGACAACAACCGTACGAACACATACTCACCTGTTACCTTTGTAAAATAGATAAATTTGAACTGTTACATAACATACCATAGGGAGGGGGGTTCAAGAGCTATACTCACATGTAATAGTAGAGTGACACATATATTCACATACAGCAACAAATACACCCACACAAACACAGCATGCACACTGCACCCAGCACACATACACCAGGCTTCAATAACACACAGTTATGCACAGCATCACAGCAGAAGCCCACCTTCAACAATTTATATACAACATACAAACTCGTAAAAACTACACTCACAACCGACACTGGCCAGGGACTCCACACACATACAACACAATATACAGCCATCTGTGATAAAAACCACACAATTACACCATCATACCTACCAATCGATAATCATATCGCACACACACACACACACACACAGTACCCCAAACCGATTATGCCATGAACAATACACGCAGACTCGAACAGTCTAAACACACAAAGCCACACTGCACTACAACAAACACAAACCAACACTAACACAACACACCACCATGACAACAACATTTCAGATACATACACATAGCCTTCACACAAAACACACCCTATCCCTTTGGGATAAAAGCACTGCACACAACCTCACAGACTGCTCGTACAATACCGGAAGCATCAAGCATCACACGCGCACAAATACTGCCACACAACCAATGTCAGCCAGGGACAACTAGGAAAGGAAAAGCAGGACAAAGTAACCAGAAAACAAACAATTGGTTGGTTTAATTTTTTGAAAATAATGGAATTGAAAAGATTGTCCAATGCCATAGGCCATTCCATTGTGCTGAAATACAGCACCAAAGGCACTAAATGGTGCCCGTGCCTGACTCCTGAATGGCATGTAACATCCGAAAGTAGGGACATCAAGGGAGCAGGCACCTCAGAGATCCGTGAGGGGTGGATTGGGGGATTTTGCTTAGGCTTGGGAGGGAGGGTTTAGGCTTTGCCTTGGAAATGGTTTGGATCTTTTTAGGAGGGGTGGAATTCTTTTTGGTGGAGGGAGGGGCATGGGTATTGCCAGGGTGGTAGGGGAGGCCTTGGAGGTAAAAGGGATGGCGTTGCGGAGGGAAACAGTTCTTTCAGGTGTGTCATGGGGGGAGGATTTGGGAAAAGGTCAAACTGAGAAAGGGAAATTGTTTTATACCCGGGGGTGGTCATCAGAAGGGGGTTTGGGTGAGGAGGGTGAGGGAGTGGTTGTCTGATGTTTATGTGTGGATTTTTTGAGTGCATGTTTGTGGAAGATGTGCTTGTGGGTGAGTGCTGTGGGATGCCATGGAGGGTGGGTGGCTGCCTGTTGAGGTGCTGACTGCGGGTAAGGTGGGTGTGCTGCATATAGATGTGTCAGTGGTTATGGTGTCTGCGGGTGTGGTTACTCGGTGGATGTCTGAGGGTCTGCTGGGGTGCTGTCTGCAGGTAGGATAGGTGTGGTGTGGTGGCTGGATCACTGAATGTTGGTATGGTGTCTGCAGGTGTGTCAGGTGTTGTGTCTATGATGCTGGGGGTAGTGCCAGGGCAAGTTATGACTGTTGCTGTGTCTTCAGGTGGATGTTGACTGTGTGTGTACCGGAGGTGTATCCTGTGATACTTATGTTTGTCTGCGCTACCCTTGGATGTTGAGGTGGATGCTTGCCTGTCTTTTTGTGTGCTTTGGCTGGGACGGGGGGATTCGGGCTGGTAAGAGGAAGGTGGGGGGGGGGCCGTAGACAAGCAGTGACTGACTGCCGTCAGTGTGGAAGCCACATCGTGAAATGATTTCTGTAGGCCAGACAGTGCACCGTGAATGCCCTCCATGAACGCATTGGTCTTTTGGATTTGAGTTGCCAGTCCCTGGATGGCATTCACGATGGTCGACTGACCCACAGACATCAACCTCATGAAGTCAACAGCCTCCTCACTGAGGGCAGCGGGGCTTACAGGGCCTGCGACGAAGGAGACGCCCACCCTCTTGGATGGGTGGGCACTGCCAACTAGGTGGGGAGCTACAGGGCGAGCACTGATGGAATGCGGGGTGGTGGACAGAGATGGTACTGGGTTAGTCCCAGATGGGTCCAACACCACTATGGAGTGGCCACTAGAGAAGGATTCCAAAGAAGAAGTACTGGATCCAGTCTGCCCCGGGGCACACCCCTTGCCCTTCGGGCCACTAGGTCCCTATCTGTCAGTGTTCTTCTGACTGGAGGTCCCGTGGCCAGAAGCCTCCCTACTTGGCTGTGCCCCATCTCCTTTGCCTGCCGGTGCTGATGCTGAAAGGCCGAAAGTCAGGTATGGTCATGACATTCACAAGGTAACACTTCCATCATACAGTACACATAAGTCTCATTACATCCTGTGCACCAATACCCCCAGGTAGTACCAGTAAAGTACCTACATCATGTCATAACAAAATAAGATGTATGTCCCTCAAAATGAACTCTGTTAAACACCAGCTAAGCTACCTAACTTAAACCTTCAATACCATGAATGACGCTGACACATCACACTGGCCATTCCCAAACTTTTTGCCTCCCTCCTCCTACTTGTCCTGACCTTTTTATGTTGGCTTTTGAACTCTGAGCACTTTACCACTGCTAACCAGTGCTAAAGTGCATATGCTCTCTGTGTAAAGTGCACTGTTAATTGATTTATTCATGATTGGCATATTTGATTTACTAGTAAGTCCAGAGTAAAGTGCACTAGATGTGCCCAGGGACTGTAAATCAATTGCTCCTAGTGGGCCTGCAGCACTGGTTGTGCCAACCACATAAATATCCCTGTAATCATGTCTCAGACCTGCCACTGCAGTGTCTGTGTATGCAGTTTTAAACTGTAAATTCGACTTGGCAAGTGTACCCACTTGCAAGGCCTAACCCTTCCCTTTTCCTACATATAAGACACCCCTAAGGTAGGCCCTAGGTAGCCACCTGGGCAGAGTGCAGTGTATTGTTAAGGTAGGACATATACTAATGTGTTTTATATGTCCAGACAGTGAAATACTGCCAAATTCGTTTTTCACTGTTGCAAGGCCTATCTCTCTCATAGGTTAAGCTGGGGGCTGCCTTTAAGCATGATTAAAGCGTAGCTGCCCTTTGGGAGCAGATAAACATGTGGAGTTTGGGACGTCTGAACTCACAATTTAAAAATACATCTTTTAGTAAGGTTGATTAGAAATTGTGTATTTGAAAATGCTGCTTTTAGAAAGTGGGCATTCACTTGCTTGAACCATTCTTGTGACTCCGCCTGTTTGTGGATTCTCTGTCTGGGTTAGTTTGACAGTTGGGCTATTTGCACCTCCCTCCAGACAGTGACACAAAGGGGGCTGGGGTGTAGCCTCCATAGTCCAATGAGCCATCTGTGCTAGGAGGGAGGGGAGGAGTGGTCACTCGCACCTGGATGGGCTGCGCCTCCCCTTACACAATGCAGACTCCAACCCCCTGGTGTGTGTCTGAGGCCTTGCCTGGGCAAGGCAGGATTTCACAATCAAGTGAGACTTTGCTTTGAAGTAAGCCTACTTCAATGGCCAAAATGGGCATAAGAAGAGGGCCCAAAACCACAGACTTTAGACACTTCTTGGGGAAGACACTCTACCTCACAGACACTTCTGGACAAGAAACCTGCTGGTGAAGAATCCCTGAACTAGACCTGCCAAGAGGAACTGCCTGGCTGCCCAAAGGACTCACTGGGACTGCTTTTCTGACAAGGGCTGCTGCCTTGCTTTTGCCCTCTTCCTTGCTGCTCACTGGCTATGCTGAGAAATGCTCTCCAAGGGCTTAGATAGAGCTTGCCTCCTATTCCCTGAAGTCTCAGGACCAAAAAGACTCCACTCCTGCAACTGGACTCCTTGTGCGGTGAAAATTCGACACACAGCGTGCTAAAAAAGATGCACAGCCTGCCCCGTGGTGAGAAATTCACTGCACACCGAACTGGAACGACGCAGCGCTACTTCGCAAGGAGAAATTGACGCGGTGCCTGCATTGCAACCGGAACTTCAACGCATGGCCCACCGGATGGACGCACAGCCAACCTGGGATGACGCAGCCTAACTTCCAGGGAGGAATCGACGCAGCGCTTGCCGTGCGGGGGAAATTTCCACGCAATGCCCACTGGATCGACGCAGCGCTTGTGACATCGCTCCACAAGCCCAGGATTCCACGCACAGTGCCCAGTGCCCCAGTAATCCCCGCAACCCGAAGGGGAACAAAGTCTGCATGCCGGAAATCGACGCAAAGCCTTCCCCGGTGTGGAAAATAACGATGCAAGTCAGTGTGCGAAGGTGCGAAACCGACGCACACCTCCCCGTTTTCCACGCATCACCTCCTTGCGGTCAATTGTGGAGATTTTGAACGTGAACCAGGTACTTTGTGCTTGCAAGAGACCTTTATTGTTTTTTTGAGAGAAAATGATTTGTTTTGCAAAGACTTAAGACACTTTATATCACTTTTACAGTGATATCTCAACATATACTTATTGCATTTTAATCGTTTTGACCTGTATCTTATCAGATAAATATAATATATTTTTCTAAACACTGTGTGGTGTATTTTTGTGGTGCTATATGGTGTTAGTGTAGGATTTATTGCACAAATATTTTACTCATTGCCTTCTAACTTAAGTCTGACTGTTCAGTGCCAAGCTACCAGAGGGTGGGCACAGGATAATTTGGATTGTGTGTGACTTACCCTGACTAGAGTGAGGGTCCTTGCTTGGACAAGGCGTAACCTGACCTCCCACCAAAGACCTCATTTCTAACACTTACCGAATCATGCAATAAGTCCATCAATAGGCCACTGACTGATTGGATATATCACTACGTACACATCAGACATGGCAAGCCTTACATCTGCCTGTGGAGGTTTCTTAGGGCCAAAGCACATGTGTTACTTACACAACAGGTACACCTACTATGATGCAAGCCACAAGCCTCGATACACTTACAATACTACTCACATGTGTACGTGAACTACCAGACCTGCACCACATAGGTGTCATTGCCAACATTAGATTAGGTCTATACTTACTCTCCGTGGCTGCTGTACTGCCTTCAAATGCCCATCCAACTGAGGGTAAGCCACTGCCAAAACGTGGGCCATTAGGGGGGTCGTGGTCTGATGGGCACCCTGTCCTCATTGGAGGGGGTATCCCCAGCTGGGCCTTTGCAGTCTTCCGGGCCCAGTGTCTCAGGTCTTCCCACCTTTTCAGATAGTGGGTGCTCTGCCGGGTGTGGACCCCAAGGGTCTGCACTTTTTTGGCGATGGCACACTAAATCTTCTTCTGATAGGCATTGACCTGCATGGATGACATAGATAACAAAGTATGTCATGTCCACATGTACTCTACTAAAACAGGCAGGGTTACTAACTAGTTAGCACAACAAGCCAAACATGGACTGTCTTGAACATCCCCTCCACTGAAAGATAGGCATATGCAGTCTGGCCAGATGTGAGGTGGAAACAGGCAGACAACATGCATCTCCAGCACCAGCTGTCATGTTATCACATTTGACTAGAGAGCAAACAAATTTGCAAATATGGTATTTCAGGAATGGTCTGCTAAACCAACTCCACTGACCTTGTGCAGCAGTCATAAGGTGGATCAGAGAACATACATCAAACACTTACCACAATGTCTCAGGACTCAAAATCTGTCACCAAACATAGGTGCATGATGAGGAACTCATCCCATTCTATCACAATTTTGGCACTGTACAGACTTTAAGGACACAACCAGAAACATTGGCGAGTATAGTAGAGCTAATGAAATATTTGTGCACATGGTGCACTTACTTGCTCCTCTGGTGCACCATAGAGCTGTGCATACAGGCAAAGGACCTCCTCCACCAGCTTCTCCAGCTCCTCAGGTGAGAAGACAGAGACCCTATCACCTGTAGGAAATGACATGATTGCTCCCAGAGGCAGTACTCAGCAGCTCAAGTAATGGATTACTGGCAGCAGTATCAGGAGTCAAGTGAGAGATGAATTATGAAATCACGGTCATGTCTGCCACGTAAGAGACTACCACCACTGGCAGACATCACCGTTGGCCCAAGACTACCAAAGGCAGCAATGTGTTTCAACAGCAATATCCACTATGGTAGTATCCGCCTACCACCATGACAACTTTCTCCAGTGGATATAGGCCATTTCCTAATGTCCAGTACAGTAGGTCAGGCATCTGCCATTTTGAGGTCCTTAGATGGTCGGAAAGTTAAATTAAAGATGTGGTACGAGGTCAGAAACATATCCACGTCATAGTTTTCAGTGCTGGCTTTGAGCAACCATGTATTTAAAATCCGATTTTATAGACATGTTGTAATATTCATGATATGTGAGTAATGTATCATTAGTGGTATAGCCCGCACTGTCATGGCAATTGGATAGATGGTATTTCTGTCTATTATATGTGAAACATGGTAAGAATGTCATTTTCACTGAGACTTTCAGTGACATGCGTATCCATTTCATAGTCATAATCAAGGTAAGGGGATGACATTACAGCAATTAGCCATTATTTCCATATGTATGTCCTGTGCATCATGTTTAACTATTTCATATGGCATGTCCAAGCATCATGTGTGACATATGCAGTTTCACACTTTCAATGGACACATTAACTGATAGAGATACCTTCTTGTATTCCTTCATCTTGTTACAATGGAATGAGAAGGGTCAGACAACCTCCAGTGTACCGTCCACTAGCAGACCTGCAGACCATGGAGGATCGACATGTCATCCAGATCTACCTCCTGGATAGGTAGAAAATCATGGATCTCTATCTTAAGTTGGAGCCAGATCTGATGCCTGTCATTCGTCATTCCAATAGCATTCCACACATTGTACACATCATGTCAGTGGTGCACTTCCTGGCCACAGGCTCCTTTCAAAATACCGTGGCCCTAACTGCAGGGATGTCACTGCCTATGTTCAGTTTGGTCTTTAAGGATGCCCCCTCAGCACTGTTGAAACACCTGGACAGCTACATCCGATTTTCACACCATGAAGATTTGGCCCATGTGAAGGCTGATTTTTATGCATTGGCATACATTCCACATGTGGTGGGAGCCATTGATGGTACCCATGTAGCATTGGTTCCCCCAAATGGCAAAGAACAGGTGTATCACAAAAGGAAGAACTTCCTTTCGATAAATATCCAAGTAGTCAGTTTGGCGGACTTCTACATCTTCCAAGTATGTGCAAAGTAGCCAGGTTTAGTTCATGATGCCTTCATCATGTGGAACACCAATATCTCACTGCTGATGACACAATAGTACACAGAGAGAGCCTGGCTGGTTGATAAGTCATATATGTGATGTGTCAGTTTCTTATGTTTGCTGGCAAATTTAAGGATGTCCAAGATTCATGTTTGCAAATATGTAGCAATTCCTTAAAGGGTATTCTGTTTACCCATTCCGTCCCTGTTTGTTGAAATCAGTGAACCCAAACACACATGGGGAAGTTCGCTTCAATGAGACCTAGGGAAGGACAAGCCATGTCATGGAGCTTACGTTTGGGCTACTAAAGGCTAGATTTAATTGCATTGATAAGTCTGGTGAAGCCCTCCTCTGTTCACCCACCAAAGTGTGTCAAATCATTGTCTGCTACATGCTCCACAACCTCGCCCTGAGACATCAGATCCTATATATACCAGAAGAGGGGGAGCCAGCAGTTCAAGTGGGTGAGACAACAGAAATGCCAAGTGAGGATGACTGAGATGAGGAAGAAGGAGGAGACATCCGGGCAACTCTCATAAATCAGTACTTCAACTGACTGTAGTTATGTGTTGTTCTGTAAAATACTTGACTCATTGGGTTATTGGGGGGATAAGAGATGTTTGAGAAGTGTCTTTATATGACCATCAGTCAGCTCATTAGTTGCTTAGAAGTAGATAGCTCAGGTGTGCATAATTGTGACTATTGTGATGATCCCCTTTGTTAATGTTTATCACACTGAACAATCAGTGTTTCTATTGTACTTAGGACATGTCTTTATAGGCCTTCAGCACCATTACCTGCTTATACCTTTTGTATTACATTTTTACTTTGCAGATTTCTTCACAAGGTCATCCTCCTGTGGTCAATTCTGAATTGTGTCACAGGGAGGTGGGATTTGCATGTCTGACATGTGAAGTGAACATGGATAGATCCAGGTACTCTAAGGACAGTGGGATGGTAGTGTTCTGTTCGCACAATAGACATGCATGCCATGTTATCTGGTTCCAATGGTGTCATATGTGTAGCCTTCTGTCACTGACACATGTCGTCCTGTGAAAACTATAACTTCAACCTCCTCATTGTATGTAGCTGTCACTGTTTCCTCATTGCGGCCATTGTGCATGTGTGTCAAGACTGACATAGGTGAGTACCATGCCTATAGATACCTGACCATGGTAAGTGGAAAGTTCCATGACTAGGGACAGTTGTACATACCTCTTTCTGTATTATGGGTTAAGGTAATTTGGGAGGTATAGTATGGGTATGTGATAAGGCTTTAGCTGATAACAAATTGAAACAACCTGTTTGCCTATTTGAATAGACAAAGACTGACATGTCCCCAACTTCGTTAGTCTATGGGGTGCTTATTATTCAAACATATGCTGAAGCATTAAATTGTGAAGCTGTACTGCACTGGATGATATTTGGCATTTTGACAACCTATGTGCAAGAAAGTGCAATACCTGGGAATAGGAGTGTGTCCATTTGTATAATTGTACATATATTTGACCCAGATTACACAGTACATGTGAGATGGGACTGAACAGATTTGGTACAAATGTGAATATCATGTGTAAGCTTAATATTTCACAGATAACTTTTCAATACAGCTGAAAAATGAGTTTCAAACATGATATGTGGTTTAGTTGTGTTTATTTACAAGTGCACAGGAAAATTCAAGGAATGGGATCAAACAATACAGTGCAAACAGTGAAGGGTTCAGTCATGAAGAGTGTAATCATCAGGGTAGCTGTTACAACATTTGGAGTCTCAAGTCAAGTGTCCTTGTGCCATTGGAAATTGGAGAGTAGTTGTAAAACAGTCATCAGGGTGTATCTGCGACACACAAGGGGAACCAATGAGTAGGGGATCATTTCCTGGCAGTGGTTGAAGTTTTGGCATCTGCTCCTCCTCGATGTTTCGATAGACGTCCACGTTTGTGGGGGGAGTTCTTCAGCTACAGAGGCTAAAGTTTCAGAGGCATGTCCTTCCCCTTGCAGGGACTCAATTCCACTGGCTGCCACAGATGTAGAAGTGGCTGATGTTACATGGCCAATAAAAGGGATATGCTGTTGTGGACAAAACCTACTCAGGGTGGTATTAATGTCTCTCAGCACCCCTGTTAGGGAGTCCATGTTGGCATTGTGAGTCTCCCGCTTTTGCATGACTTCCTGGTGGTTGTCCCTCTGCAGCTGCTTCATATCCCCGTCATAGTAGGTACCTGGCCCATCACGCCTTAGGACTGTTGCTAAGCTCCCAAGACTTCAAAGATATTAGCCCTCATTACAACCCTTGCGGTTGGTGATAAAGCGGCGGTAATACCGCCAACAGGCCGGCAGTAGAAAAAATTGAATTATGACCACAGGGGAAACCGCCAACACAGACAGTCACTTTAACACACCGACCGCCACGGAGGTAGCAACAAGCACCGCAGCGGTAACAACCAACAGCCAAGCGGAAGACAATGGGCCAGATGTAGGAAACGATTTGCGACTCGCAAACGGCAAAAATTGCCGTTTGCGAGTCGCAAATGTGAGTTTCCTATGCAGAAATGCATTTTGCGAGTCGGGACCGACTCGCAAAATGCATTTCCGACTCGCAAATAGGAAGGGGTGTTCCCTTCCTATTTGCGAGTCGGAGTGGTATGCAATACCATTTGCGACCGCGTACGCGGTCGCAAATGGCATCGCAGTTACCATCCACTTCAAGTGGATGGTAACCCACTCGCAAATTGGAAGGGGTCCCCATGGGACCCCTTCCACTTTGTGACTGGACCCACAAATATTTTTTCAGGGCAGGGAGTGGTCCAAAGGACCACTCCCTGCCCTGAAAAAATACCGAAACTAAAGGTTTCGTTTTTTTTTTAAGTGCAGCTCGTTTTCCTGTAAGGAAAACGGGCTACACTTAAAAAAAAAAAAAAAACTGCTTTATTTAAAAGCAGTCACGAACATGGAGGTCTGCTGACGACAGCAGGCCTCCATGTTTGCGAGTGCCTATACTCGCTATGGGGCCGCAATTTGCGACCCACCTCATGAATATTCATGAGGTTGGTCATTGCGACCCCATAGCGAGTTGCAGTCGGTGTCTGAGACACCGTACTGCATACCAATTTGCGAGGTGCAAAGTGCAAGTCGCATGGACTCGCACTTTGCACCTCCCAAATTTTAAAGTTGCTACATTGGCCCAATGTTCCGCCCACTGTATTATGAGAGGCCAATCCACCACCTTTTCCGGGGCAGTACCAACGGCATCAAAAGCACTGCGAAAACAGTACACAGAAGGAAGAAGAACACTCAAGGATCAACCACGACTCCATGGAGCCCAAACTACAGTTTTTAACGATGCTGGTCTACCTCCTCCTACACCAGGAATACCAACACCGGCGAAGACGACCACAGTGAGTACTGCTACCTAGCACAGCACACAGAGGAGAGGGGAGGAAAAAGAGAGTGACACACACACGCAACACGCAACCCCCCCAACACCATACACACAAACAGATGCAGTAACATTACATTTACACTCCGTAGCCCTCAGGAATAATGCAAGGACAAAATTATTTGAAGAAAGTGAGTGTTATACGTAAAAATACTATGAATAAGTGCATCAAAAAGCAAACGTATATACATATTTACAAATGCGGGGACACTGCCCAGTCCATAATGACCGTGGGCTACAGGGCCATATCACAGAGGCCAAGGCCCCACTTGACTCCTGCCTCAATACGGAGAGAACACTGCTGGGGCATCATGTTGAAAATACACAGGCACCTCAGGGGGAAAGGGAAGAGGGGCACCTCAGCAGGAAGATGGTACAACGCCGCTGCTTCTGGAGGGGGCTACATGCCCTCTGCGATGTCCTGGGGAGTGCAAGGCCACAGTCTCTCAAGTGGGTGGTATGCCCACTGATTGGTCCTGGGGAGTGAAAAGCCACAGTCTCTCAAGTGGGGAGTTTGCCCACTGCTTGGTCCTGGGGAGTGCAAAGCCACAGTCTCTCAAGTGTCATGTTTGCCCACTGCTTGGTCCTGGGGAGTGCAGGGCCACAGTCTCTAAAGTGGGTGGTTTGCCCACTGCTTGGTCCTGGGAGAGCAAGGCTACAGTCTCTCAAGTGGGTGGTTTGCCCACTGCTTGGTCCTGGGCAGTGAAAAGTCACAGTCTCTCTAGTGGGTGGGTAGTTTGCCCGCTGCTTGGTCCTGGGGAGAGCAAGGCCACAGTCTCTCAAGTGGATTCCTTCTTCCACTGGTGCTGGAGGGGGCTTTATGCCCTGTGTGCTTCATCCTGGCAAGGAGGGGATGAGTGGATGCCTTCTTCCACTGGTTCTGGAGGAGGATTTGTGCCCAGTGTGCTTCATCCTGGCAAGGAGGGGGTGAGTGGATACCTTCTTCCACTGGTTCTGGAGGGGGCTTTGTGCCCAGTGTGCTTCATCCTGTTAAGGATGGGGTGAGTGGGTGCCTTCTTCCACGGGTTCTGGAGGGGGCTTTGAGCCCTGTGATGCAGCACTCGGGGAGTGCAAGGTCACAGTCCCTCACCTGGGGGTCAGACCTAAGAGGTTTGCAGTGGGCAGGATGCATGACACTCCATGGAGGCAGGACTACAGTCCATCCGCTGGCGGTGATGGCTGCACATTGGTGGTAGTGCCTGTGCTGGTATTGGTGCTGCCAGTGGTGAGGGGAGGCTCCAGCCCTTACCCTGCAGCCTCGGATGGCTGCCCACTGGGGCGGTTGGAGGTGTTTGTCTGCTGTATTTGGGTGCAGGTGCATGGGCTGGATGTTGTTGTGAGGTGGATGGCTGTTGGGTGTCTGAGTGCTTGCGTTTGTGTACTTTGGGTGAAGTGGCCACAGACACAGTGGAAGAGGACACAGGGGACGTGTGCATGGATGTGGGGGTGGTGACTGCCAGTGTGAGTGGAGATGCTACTGGGAGGGAAGTGGACAATGAGGAGGGCGGGGATACAGTGGAGGCAGTGGATATTGGCATGTCTGATTCTGGATGGTGTTTGTGTGAGTGCCTGTGGGATGATGTGTGGTGCTTGTGTTTGCCTGAGCCACTTTTGTTTGTTTTCTTGGATGCATGCTGGTCTGATGGTGTGCTTGGGACAGGTTGGGGTTGAGTGGAATAGAACTGGGTAGAGGAAGTTGGAGGGGGGAGGCTAGAAACAAGGGACAATGGCTGCCATCAGGGAGAAGGCCAGAGCCTGAAATGCTCTCTGTTGGGCCGCCACGCCAGAGTGAATGCCCTCCAGGAATGCATTTGTTTGTTGCAAATGCCATGCCAGCCCCTGGATGGCATTCACTATGGTTGACTGCCCAACAGAGATGGATCGCAGGAGGTCAATAGACTCCTCACTCAGGGTAGCAGGGCTGACTGGGGCAGGGCCTAAGGTGCCTGGGGTGAAGGAGATGCTCACCCTCCTGGGTGAGCGGGCACAGGAAACTCACTGAGGAGCTGCTGGGAGGGCGGTGCTGGTACAGGTGGTGGCGGCTGTACCTGTAGTTGGGGTGACCACAGAGGTGTCCGCCACCACCAGGGAGCTTCCATTGGAGGAGGTCTCACTGTCCAAACTGTCCCCCTTGTCTCCGCCGTGGTGCTCCCCTCACCCTCCGTTCCACTAGTGCCCTCACCAATGGTGGATTCGGCCTCATGGCCCATGTGGGATTATGCTCCCTCCATCGCCGGTGCCTCTGCTCCTCCGCAAAATGATGCTAATGCACACAAGGACAGGGTGACAAAACAAAAGGGGGGGAGAGAGAGAATACACTTGGCCAATGCCAGCAACAACACCCCCGTTGACATACACAACACACAGGGAACAGCCCTATGCACTAGGCAATGCACTACCAGTCACAATGCTAGTCACCAGGCCATGGAGAACAATGCCTAACGCCAATAGCGGCATACCTGAGACCCACAGATCCCTGCCCAGAAATAGATGCCCACTAGCATGTTTGGGGTGGTGTACATCAGACCCTGCCCAACATAGAACCTACCCTGCAATGTCCGACCTGGCCTAGGGGCACCCACAAGCCCATATCCCACACCCAGAGAACACCCCACCACACGCAATTTGCAGAATTTGAAACTGTACTCACCCCCTTGTGGCTGCTGTGATGCCCTCAAGCGCCCATCCAACTCCGGATAGGCCACCGCTAGTATGCAGAACATCAGGGGGGTCAGGGTTCGATGGGCACCCCTTCCTCGTTGGGAGGCCATCCCCAGCTGGGCCTTCACCATCTTCCTTGCCCAGCGTTTCAGGTCCTCCCACCGTTTGTGACTGTGGGTGCTCTGCCTGCCATAGACCCCCAGGGTCCACACATCCTTGACGATGGCACACCATATAGCCTTTTTCTGATGTGTGCTGACCTGCAGAGATATGAATATAGAAGAAGGGATCAGTCATACCGTCTGGCCTGTTACACCCATGGCCCACCATATCCCTCCCATCCCCTTATGCACATACAATGCCCACAATACATGCAGCACTCTGCCGAGGACCCCTCAATCCCCCCCTTACATGAGGCCTTCACACACAGCACTCCATGCATTCATGCCCCATGCATTGTGCGCACAGTGTACTCACCTGTTGGTCTGGAGGCCCATAAAGTAATCGGTACTGGGGTAGGACCCCATCCACCAGTCTCTCCAACTCGGCAGCGGTGAAGGCAGGGGCTCTTTCCCCAGAGACTTGAGCCATGGCCGCTTCCAGACACAGGTCACAGCAGCACTTGCAGTGTAGGTCCTCTACTGTTGAAGGTCAGCTAGCAAGTGAGTGAACAGATAGAAAATGGCAGTCACGTCTGTGGTGATGTGTACCGTCACCGCCAGCGTACATCACCATTGGCTACTGTACCCCATAGGGCCCAATGATAACCAATAAGGAGTTGCATGGCGGTCGGCGACCACCTCCCGCAACGGTGCACAATGTCAGCGGAATTACCGCATTTCCACATGTCCCTCCACAAAAGACGTGCGTCCGCCGTTTCAGGGGGGGCAGGCCATGGCACCTAACTGCGTCACAGCAGACATAAGCACATTTAGGGACTACACGTAAACATACTGTTTCTGTCACAACATGCAATGCATTTTACTCTGAGGATATGTTTGAAAATGACCATCTGCTCACCGTTTTGCACCCTAGATTACAACCGTGGAGGGATGATTAGGAGATGGAGCCATCCCCTCGTGTACAGGTTCCTGGTGGACTTGGCAACAATGGAGGACAGGCACATTATCGTCACCTACAGACTTGATAGGGCCACAATCCAAGAGCTATGTGCGCAATTGGAGCCCGAACTGATCTCAGCTGTCCATCAGCCCACTGGGATCCCCCCTCTTGTGCAAGTCCTATCAGTGCTACCATTTCTAGGCAACTGACTCCTTCCAAGTGACAGTGGCCATGGCAGCAGGGATGCTCCAGCCAATGTTCTTAATAGTGCTGACCAGAGTGTTGTCTGCCCTGATGAAACACATGCGCAGCTACATCGTTTTCCCCCAGATGGAGGATTTGGCCACAGTGAAAGCTGACTTCTATGCAATGGGAAGTATCCCCAACATCATTGGAGCAATTGATGGTACACATATTCCCTTTGTTCCCCCCAGGAGAAATTAACAGGTGTTCAGAAATCGAAAGAGCTTTCACTCCATGAATGTGCAGATAGTGTGCCTGGCGGACCAGTACATCTCCCATGTCAATGCAAAATATCCTGGGTCTGTGCATGATGCCTATATCCTGAGGAATAGTAGCATCCCATATGTGATGGCTCAACTCCAGAGGCACAGGGTGTGGCTAAAATGTGAGCCCATGGTCCTCACCCAGTGTATGTTGGTATATGGGTGTGGGGTTGGCCCTAAGGGTGAGTGTGTGGCTAACATGCATCCCTCGGTACTTGCAGGTGACTCTGGTTACCCCAACCTCTCATGGCTACTGACCCCAGTGAGGAATGCCAGGACAAGGGCAGAGGAACATTTCACTGAGGTACATGGGCGAACAAGAAGAATTATTGAGCGCACCTTTGGCCTCCTGTAGGCCAGTTTCAGGTGCCTCCATCTGACAGGTGGATCCCTGTGCTACTCACCAAAGAAGGTGTGCCAGATCATCGTGGCATGTTGCATGTTGCACAACCTTGCCTTGAGACTCCAGGTGCCTTTTCTGCACGAGGGTGGTGCTGGAGATGGGCGTGTGGCAGCGGTGGAGCTTGTGGACAGTGATGAAGAGGATGCAGAGGATGATGATGTGGACAACAGAACAACTATCATTCTACAGTACTTCCAGTGACACACAGGTAAGACACTGTAACTTCCATTGCTGTTTTGTGTAGTGAATTTTCCCTGGAAGGCTGCTGTTCCCACTTCTATGGCCCCATACTGTACCCTTTTACATGTCTATTCACAGATATTTGTGCCCTACTCTGGCTCCTGGTGTATTGACTGCAGCACATTACAATTCATACCTATGTATATATAACTGTAACGACTAATTGCAATGTCTACATATTGTTAAGCAAATACATCCTTAAATCATTTGCCATACTCCATACTTTTATTTTTTCAAAGGGTGTATATTTAAGTGCTGAGAAGTAAATGGGGATGTGCAATGGACTTGGGTGATGGTGGAGGAAAGTCCAGGATAGAGTCCAGTCTATTTGTATCACAGGTGCATTGTCCAATGAGGAATAGGAAGGGGAGCAATGGCAGTTCAAGGTAGACAGGGTAACAGAGTGGGACACAAGGGTGACGATCAGGAAAGTCTTATTTCCTGGCGGGGGTCTTGGCAATGTTCTCTGGCTTCTGTCTGGATTGCAGGGACTGTTTGTGGGGTGGTTCTCCTTCTGCAGGGCGTGGGGTGCTGGTTGCCTGATGTTCCTGTGGGGGGGCTCCTGTCCACTAGCTTTGGTGGAGGTGGAGGGCTGTTCATCAGTGTGGCTAGTGTCAGGGGCCCGTTGATGTGCCACTGCCTCCCTCATGGTGTTGGCCATGTCAGCCAGCACCCCTGCAATGGTGAACAGTTTGGTGTTTATGTCCTTCAATTTCTCCCTGATCCCCAGGTACTATCCCTCCTGCAGCCACTGGGTCTCCTGCAAATTGGCCAGTATCTGGCCCATCGTCTCCTGGGAATGGTGGCATGCTCCCAGGATGCTGGTGAGTGCCTTGTGTAGAGTCAGTTCCCTGGGACTGTCCTCCCTCTGGCGCATCAGTCTTTCCAGCTTCCCTGTTGTCCTGTGCCTCTGTCCACTGAACCGTGTGCCCACTGCAACTGTCCCCAGGTCCCTGATTGTCCTGTGTTTGTGGGGTGTCCTTGGGTCCCTGTAGTGATGGACCCACTGCTGATTGACGTGTCCTGGGGACAGAGGTATGGGCCTGCTTGGTGGGTGTTGTGCTGTTGTTTCCTGAGGGGGGATGCTCTGTGGTGGCACGGGACTGTGGCTGGAGAACCAACTGTCCGGAGGTCACTGATGGGCCAGGTTGGTCATCCTGATCCAGGCTGCTGTTATCTTCTGTGGGGGGACTGGATGATGCTGGCACCTCCTATCCGGTGACATTGTATGGGGGACCTGTGGGGATGTAAATGCAGTGTTATAGTTTCTGCGTGTGTCATCTTGTGCATGGGTATGTTGCCCTCTATGGTTAATATTGCCATGGCAGATTAGCCTTAGTGTGAGTAGTTATTTGGTGGGCTAGGTGTTTGTCTCTAGTGTGCATGCAGTGGTGATGATTGTCCATTCAGGTCTGTGAGTGGTGTCCATGCCTTGGTGTTGCATGCAGGGCTTGGGATATGTGGTTGTGATGGTGGTTTGTATGTGAGGTGGTGGAGTTATGGCAGTGATGACATGCAGGTCGGGGTGATAGCAATAGAGAGTTGACTTACCAGAGTCCAGTCCTCCTGCTACTCCTGCTAGGCCCTCAGGATGCAGTACTGCCAAGACTTGCTCCTCCCATGTTGTTACTTGTGGGGGAGGAGGTGGGGGTCCACTGCCAGTCCTCTGTACAGCTATCTGGTGTCTTGCAACCACGGAACGCACCTTCCCCCGTAGGTCATTCCACATCTTCCTGATGTCATCCCTTGTTCTTGGGTGCTTTCCCACTGCGTTGATCCTGACACGATTCTCCGCCATAGCTCCATCTTCCTTGGAATGGATGTCTGCTGCACCTGTGATCCGAATAGCTGTGGCTCTACCCTGATGATTTCCTCCACAGTGACCCTTAGCTCCTCCGCTGAGAACCTTGGGTGTCATTGTGGTGCCATGGTTGTAGTGTGAGTGGTGTGTGTGAGTGTGTGGGGTCATGTTTTGGGGTGTATGCCGTGTGGTACGTGGATGGTGCATGGGTGATGGTGTTGTGTGGCTCTGGTTCTGTGGGTGCTCTTGGTGTCTCTGTCTCTCAGTTGTACATTTTTTTAAAGTCGTAAAGGTTTGTGGGTATTGTGGGTGGGTGTTTTATAGTGGTGTGTGGGTGTGGTGTGTGTATGTATGTCAGGTGTGTGTAGTTTGAATTGTCCAATGTGGTGTTGTTTTGCATGTGTGTGTGTATTTTGAGCGCAGCGGTATGTAGCGCCAATGGTTTACCGCAGTTGAATGGTGTAGTTCTGTTGGCATAACGGTGTGGGTGTTGGTACCGCCAGTTTATTACTGACCGTTGGGCTGGCAGACTTGTGTGTGTATCTGTATAGCGAAGGATTGCTATGTGTGGGTCATAATACGGGTAGCGGTATACCGCTGCGGTTGTGGTATGTTGGCGGCAGTCAGCATGGCGGTAAGAGGGACTTACCGCCAATGTCATAATGAGGGCCATTGTCCTGGTCAATTGTATCCGTGCAGCCTCAATCCGCTGGCCCATACGATCCCCCCCACACACCCTACCTCCATATGCCTGTGCCGTTGGCACAGTTTGCCCACTTCTCTGGTGCCAGGTCCTTCATTGTCAGGGTTGTCTAGTGGTGACTCCGGTACCTGTACTGGGGACACATGATGGGTGTAACTGTCCTTGGAACACAGGTATGGGATAAATGGTTGCTTGGGCTGTAGCTGCAATGGGGCTGAGATGCGTCTATGTGTGCAGGGTGAAGCCGACAGTTGTACACCAGTCAGGTGTCCCAGATGGGCCAGAGTCATCCTAAATGTCCACACATCCAGAGTTGTTCTCCTCATTAAGAGCTTCATCTGGGGGGGAAGTGGCTGTCTCAGGTGTCCTGTCCATGGTCACAATGGGGAGTTGACCTGTTGAAGAAATGGAACAGACTGTTACAGATTGTAATGCAACATGTGGTATCAAACTTTGACAGGTAGATATGGTTTGAGCCATGTACAGAAAGGCTTTACTTTATCCCCTCATATGACAGTGACACTGGCTTTCAAATCTGGGGTACAGCTTTATGAGATACAGGGAATTCCTATATCATAAACCTTGCTATAGGATATCAGATCAGCTTGGCAGTTGGATGTCCGTTGATAGACTCTTAGCTTGTCTGCTGTGTAGCTTTATAATGTTCATGTTACCTCTCAGTTAGCAGTAGTTCAGTATTGAGTCACCAGACATCTGCAGAATGTAAAGTGGAAACTGACCTGTCCATCAGCTTAGGAGTAACCATTCTACCTGGCCATATATATCAGGTTATACATAGTACATCACACCGCAGATATGTGTGTTCCCCCAGTGATGATGGCAGGTAAAGGGCCATTTTATCAGAAGACACAGCTGTACCTGTGTGTTGGTGGCATTGTACTGGAAGATGCCCATAGCATTGATGTCATTACCCTAGACTGTAAAATTGTGGATCATTCAGGTGGGTTTAGTCAATGCAAGGCTACTTTCATTATGGTACACTGTGCTGGTTTTCTTCATAGTAGAAGTGTCTGCTGGGAGATGTAGAGCTGTCAGTCCCTGTACTACCCACGCATAGACAGACTCTGTGCCCCAAGGTGAGTTTAGTTGACATGTGGTATGCCAGAGATGGGTATTTCGACATTTGGACACAGGGGTGGTGAGTGTGTTGGCTGTTAAGATGTCAAAAGGTGATCAATGAACATGCAAGACAGAACTTTAGGGTGACATTTTCAGTGTTGTGACATACTTGACTCCACTCCCCCATTTATTCCTGTCAAGCCCTCAGGATGCAGGATGTCCAAGACCTTCTCCTCCCATGATGTGAACATTGGTGGAGGAGGTGGGGGCCCACTACCAGTCTTGAGGACCACTAGCTGCTGTCTGGCAGCCATGGAATGTACCTTCTCCCTGAGGTTGTTCCGCCTCTTCCTGGTGTCCTCCCTTGTGCGTGAATATTTTCCTACAGAATTTACCCTGTCAACTATATTTTGCCACATCTCCATTTTCCTGGCAATAGAGGTTTATTGGAGTTATGCTCTAAATAGGTGTGGCTCTACTCTGATGATTTCGTCCACCATGACCCTCAATTGATTGTCTGTGAAGCGGGGATGTTTTTGTGGAGACATGTTAGTGGTGGACAACACAATAAGAAGAAAATGGGTAATGGGGTGTGGGTGATGTGTTGTGAGTGGATGACGGGTGGTGTCTGATGAGTGTACCACAGATAGTGTGATATGTATGATGTGCAGGTGTGGGATAAATGGTATTTGGAGTGGTGAGGGTGCCTATTCTATGGTTCCTAATTTCTGTGTGTGGCCTCTATCTTGATATGTATGGTGTTTTTGATGCAAAGGATTGTGGGGTGTTTAATAGTGCAGTTTGTAGGTGTGTAAATGTGTAACAGGTGTTTGGAATTCAAACTATCTAATGTGGTGTAGTGTATTATTGTGTAGACAGCCAACCGCCGACATTCAAACCTCATTGGTTTTTCACCATGCAAGAACCACTATTGTGATTTGAGAATTGTAATTGGTTCAATGGACTATTGACGGGCTGGCGGGGCTAGTAGGGGAACTGCCTCTTTCCCATCCTCCAGAGTCCTGGGGTGTCAGCATTTTAGCTTGGTTTATTTGGTTCTGCCTATGTAACTCGTATTGCGGGGCTCTGTGTGACTGCCATCATGGTGGTCTTTTGGTGGTCGCCACTGCGGCAGTCTTGCCGAATGACCCCCAAATTCGTAATGAGGCCCTAAATGTCATCTCCTCGGTGTCCTCCACCTTCCTCAAACTGATTTCAATTGGAGTGCCAACAGTAAATGTGGACCTTTAATTATGCAACACCTTCCCAATTTGGTATAGTTTGGAGTCAGACTAGTACATTAATTTAACCCCTTTGGTGTGGACACCTCCTCCAAATTGGTATAGATTGGAGTGGGAAAAGTAAATGTCATCCTTTTAGTGTCCAACACATTTCCTAACATGGTATAGACTGGAGTGTGAATGAGAAATGTCACCCCTTCAGTATCCAACATCTTCCCCAAATTGGTATACATTGGAGTGGGATTAATAAATGTCATCCCATTAGTGTCCAGCATCTTCTCCAAAGTGGTATAGATTGGAGTGGGAAAAGTAAATGTCACCTCTATAGTATCCAACACTTTTCCCAAAGGTTAGTTATAGTGTTGTCTGTGGGTTTTTACCCTCTAGTTATATTAATAGTAGTGTTTTTCACTAGTGTGTAGTTTGGGGTTATCATGCACTGTTTTACTAATGTATTGTTATGTTATTTCATGTTACATTGTGTAACATTGCTTATTTTGTGATGGATCAACTGTAACGTAGGTGTATTTTTGGGATTGTAATTTGTTTTTGGGTGCAATTTCCTCGTTTACTTTACAGGTTTTTTAAACAAACGTGTAATGGACATTAATACAACAGGTTGCAAAAATAGACTCTGTAGCAACACACAAGGGGACGTCAGCCTTTTAAATACGGGACTGCTAGCTTCTGCCTCCATACGCATCCACTCAACACATGCGAGTCAGAATCAAACTTGCATGTGTTAACCTGTTTTATTATTTAACAACACTGAGTCCTGATGATGGTCTGATGGACCTCTGACTGCCACCACAGGCCAAAACGTCAACATTGCCTTCTCTTTTGACAAGCTGAATTGAAAGTCCATGATCTTGCTTGAACTGGGACTGAAAACCAGGCAATTATTGTGCAGGATTGTGTCATGAGGAGGGTTATAACCCCTTCCTAGATCATCTGTTGGGATTCTATCCTGGAATCTGGGGGACTATATATAGTGTTGTTGTTTATGAGATGTACATTCGGTGGATTTGTTGTACATTTTTTTTTTAACTTCCTGAGTCCTATTGAGTAATATATTGGATTTTAACAGTATGGAGTTGTATTATTCATTAATTGAAGACTGGATCATATGTATGCATACTATAACTAAACAATTCCTCTGAGAGAATTTATTAGTGAGACATTGTCTGTATCCAGTTCCTAGGGAAATGCTGGGTTGACCCTAAGTGTGTTCACTATCAATTTTAGAAAGTGGACATTTCTCTGCTCTTTCAGCTCTGTGTGCCTGCAGCCTTCTTCCAATACACGTCGGGGGGCTCTGGGACTGATGCATTACTGCCAATGCATGGAGAAGATCAACGCATTGCTTCTACAGTGTGGAGAAACATGGTGTATCGCATTTGGAACCGCTGCACTTCAGAATCAATGCTTCGTTCATAGACCCGTTGCATTATCACAGTTGCGTGGAGAAATTCAATGTAGCACGTCACCTGCACCTGCATGGGTACCAGCGATGCACCTCACTGTTGTGATCAGGATCAAGGTACTTTTGCATCAAGGCCTGCATGGCCTTCGCTCCATTGTAGGTGGCCTGACCCTTGAGCTTGCCCTGGTCCAGTGTGGCCCATTAACTCTTTGAGCGATGTTTGCTTCTAAGTGCCATATTTGCATTTAATATTTAAAAATTCATCTCTCAACTTCTACTGGATGGATTTTTGCCGTCTTGCTCTTGTTTTATTTACATCCTGACTTATTTTTCTAATTTGGTGTGGAGTCTTTTAGTGGTGTTTCCACTGTGTTAATGTTTACGTAGTGCACAAATACTCTACACATTGCCTCTTAAGTTAAGCCTAACTGCTCTGTACCATGCTCTGTGCCAAGCTGCAAGAGGGTGAGCACAGGTTAATTTAGGGTGCGTATCTGACTTACACTGAGTAGAGTGGTTGTCCCTACTTGGACAGAGCATACTGTTATCAACTAGAGGACCCATTTCAAACAATGTTGTACATTCTTTTGGTGTGTTTGCTACATTTAGGTGCAATTTGGGTTACAGATTGTGTCATTCGTAGTTGTTGGTATCTTTTCTCTTTTTGTAATGCCTCTATACATTTGAAGAGTGTAGAATTGGTTCTGGATAGCACCTTGGGACAAGAAGCCAAATCAAGCAATGCAGTGGAAGGATGGCACAATACCTTCCAATTGAAATTCCATTGACAACCCTCAGGATGCAGGATGCCCAAGAACTTTTCGTCCCTTGATGTGACTGTTGATGGAGGAGGTGGGGGCCCACCGCCAGTTTTGAGGACCACCAGCTGCTCCCTGGCAGCCATGGAACGTACATTCCCCCTGAGGTTGTTCCACCTCTTCCTGGTGTCCTCCACTGTTCGTGGATAGCTGCTTACAGAATTTACCCTGTCAACTATATTTTGCCATGCCTCCATTTTCCTGGCAATAGAGGTTTGTTGGACTTATGCTCCAAATAGATGTGGCACTACTCCGATGAGTCCATCCACTATGACCCTCAACTGATTGTCTGTGAAGCTGAGATGTTTTTGTGGGGATATGTTAGTGGTGGACAAAACAATAAGAAAAAAAATGGGTAATGGGATGTGGATGCTGTGTTGTGAGTGGTGTCTGATGTGTGGCAAAAAGACTGTGTGATATATGTGAAGTGCAGGTATGGGATGAGTGGTATTTGGAGTGCAGAGGGCTGCCTTTTCTATGAGTCCTAATTTCTGTGTGCAGCTTCTATCTTGCTGTGGATGGCATTTTTGATGCAAAGGATTGTGTGGTGTGAAGCGGTATGTTTAATAGTGCAGTTTGTTGGTGTGTCAGGTATATCGATGTGTGTCACATGTGTGGAATTCAAACTATCCAATGTGGTGTAGTGTATTGCTATGTAGATCGCCTACCGCCCCTGTTCGCAATGCCATTGGTTTACTGCCATGGAAGAACTGCTATTGTGTTTTGTCGGTCGTAATTGGTTCAGGGGATTTTTGATGGGCTGACGGTGCTTGTGGTGGAGCCGCCTCTTTCCAACCCTCCAGAGTCCCAGTGGTGTCAGAATGTTGTCTGGGTTTAGGCAGTCCTTCCAGTGTATCTCATAATAAGTTGGTCTGTATGACACATAATGAGGAACCTTTCTTTTCAAAGGATAGGCACTAAACAATGATGAACAAATCCATATATTCTCTACAACAGAAAACCAGCTAAAAGTAAGCGAATGTCAAACCTTGATGATGGATGGGACCTTCAAAATGTGTCACAAACCATTCATACAGATATACATCATATGTGGTGAACATCAAAACATGAATATTCCTTTTATATATGCCCTTACTACCAAATAAACAAAGCAGCACTAACTATGACCTATTAAAAATTAAATAAATAAATACTACAGACAAAAAGTAATCATAGATTTTGAACAAGCTAATTCAAAACCATTTTGAAAAATGACCGACATGCAGCCAAACAAGGCTGCTACTAGCCTTTCAAACATAGCATGTGGGGAAACGTCAACAATTTACACTAAGGGCCTTATTATGAGTCTGGCGGTCTGCAGGTCGCCAGACTTGCAGTACTGCTCCCAACCGCCATGGTTTTGACTGTCTGACCATCAAATTAAGAGTTTGGCAGTTGGACCACCAAAAGACCGCTATCTCTGACAGGATCAGTGATCCCAACAGGATGACAGCAGTCGTGGTTGTAATCAGCCACTGAGGCACCGAAGTCAGTGCCACTGTGCTGATTACAGCCTTGTTCTCTGCCAGACTGGCGGTTCACCCACCATGAGAAGGCTGGCGGAGAACAAGTGCCAGGGGCTACAGGGGGGCCGCTGCACTGACCATGCCAAAGGCAATGGCAGTGCAGGGGTCCTCCTGCCCAGCACCCTTGATATGTGCACAGTCTGTGGTGCAGACAGTGTGCATTTCAAGAGTGCTGGTGCACCCTGCATGCAGCAGCATTGCACTGTCTTAATTATGAGCTGGGAACAATGCTGCTGCACCTTTCCCACTTGGCTGACCAGCAGAAACCTTGTTTTCCACAGGTCAGTCCAGTGGGGAAGTTGTAACAGGGCTGGTGGGTAGACCTCAAGCACTGTGACGGTCTCTTCATTGGTAGTTTGGTGGATGGATGTTTCCGTCCGCCAAACTCTTAATGTGCCCCTTAGTGTAGAATATGTTACAAACAGCTAATTTGCCTTTGAAATAAAAAACAATTATAGCAGTAGTCTATGTCCCTGTCACAGAGGTAGCTGACCACTACAATTTACTGATAAAAAGCCCTTTCTATCAGCAAAATGAAAACAAACTAAACCCCCTAAGGAATTGCTTCGAAGACACTTGGATTGGCAGACTGCATTGCTCTGGAAACAGACGCCAACTCAAATCCTGGAATGTCAGTGACAGCACCTTGGCACAAGAAGCCAAACCAAGCAATGCAGTGGAAGGATGGCACAATGCCTTCCAATTGAAATTCCATTGAAAGCCCTCAGGATGCATGTGTCCATTGAAAGCTACTTACCTAGGGGAAGACACATATCTGCTGTGTGCTGTAGGTGTAACCTGATATGTATGGCCTGGTAGAATGGGGACCCCTAAGCTGATGCACAGGTCAGTTTCTACTTTACATCCTGCAGCTGTCTGGTGACTCAATACTGAACTAATGCTAACTGGGAAGTAACATGGACAATATAAAGCTTCACTGCAGACAAGAGATGAGTCTATCAACAGACATCCAACTGCCAAGTTGATCTGATATCCAGTAGCAAGGTGTATTTTATAGGGATCCCTTGTATCCCATATAGCTGTACCCCAGATTTGAAAGCAGGTATCACTGTCATATCAGGGAATCAAGCTAAGCCTTTCTGTACATGGATCAAAGCATATCTACTTGTCAAAGTTTGATACCATATGTTGCCTTAAGCAGCCAATTCCCCCCTGGTTGAAGTCTTCAGTGAGGAGTACACCCCTGGATGTGAGGACATTGAGGATGAGTCTGGCCCATCTGGGATACCTGGTTAGTCTACACCTGTCAGCCTCACCCTGCCTACATGGCCCTCTCGCAGCCCTGTTGCATCTACATCCCAAGCAAACATTCACCCCAAACCTGTGTTCCAAGGATGGTTATAACCATCATGTTCCCCCCAGTACAGGTACTGGAATCACCACAAAAAAAACCCTGACAATGTAGGACCTGGCACCAGTGAGAGCGGGCAAATTGTGCCAAGAGCACAGCCACGTGGGGTAGGGTGCATGGGAGGGATGGTGTAGGCCAGCGGATTGAGACCTTCCGGGTTACAACTGGCCAGGGCACTATCTCACAAGCCTTGGGAGCCCACCAACAGTCCCAAGGTTTGATGGGCCAGGTACTTGCCATGATGGGAAAGATTAAGCAGTTGCCGAGGGACAACCACCAGGAAATCATGCAAAAGTGGGAGGCCCACAATGCCAACATGGCCTCCCTAACAGGGGTGCTGAGAGACATTCATACCCTCAGGAGGTTATGTCCTCAACAGTAGACCCCTTCCATTGGCCCTGTAACATCAGGCCTTCTATACCTGTGGCAGCCAGTGGAATTGAGGCTCTACAAGGGGAAGGACATGCCTCAGACACCCCAGCCTCTGTAGCTGAAGAACCACCCCTGCAAATGTGGATGCCCACCAAAACATCCAGGAGGAGAGATGCAATGAGGAAATACAGTAACAGCTATATACAAGATAAATAGCATCATGATCAAACCATTGAGAAGGTAGAGGTTATGGATTGCACAGGGTGACGTGTGTCAGAGACACAGACCACATGTATGACATCCTTGGACCCAGATAACATTGCATAAAGGTCAAATGTGTGGAACAGTACAATACCATCCCACTGACCTGAGAGTCTGGGCATGGAACTCATATACCACCAATATGATGCCGTATAGTGCCTGGATCTATTCATGTTCACGTCACATGTCAGACCTGCAAATCCCACCTGCCTGCGACACAATTCAGAATTGACTGCATGAGGATAACCTTGTGAAGAAATCTGAAAAGTAAAAATGTAATACAAAAGGTATAGACAGGTAATGGTAATAAAGACCTATAAAGACATGTCCCAAATACAATAGTAACACTGATTGTGCAGTGTGACAAACATTAACAAAGGAGATCATCACTATAATCATACCTCCAAGTACAATTGTGCATACACACCTGAGCTATGTGCTGCTAAGCAACTAGTGAGCTGTCTGCTGTCTGATGGTCATACAAAGACCCTTCTCAAACATCTGTAAGCTTCCCAATAACCCACTGAGTCAAGTATTTAACAGAGCAATACACACCTACAGTCAGTTGAAGTACTGATTTTTTAGATCTGCCCAGCTGTCTCTACCGTCATCCTCATCACAGTCATCCTCACTTGACATTTCTGCCTTCTCACCCGCTGAAACTGCTGGCTCCCCCTCTTCTGGTATATATGGGATCTGACGTCTCAGGGCAAAGTTGTGGAGCATGCAGCAGGGAGCAATGATTTGACACACTTTGGAGGGTGAGTAGAGGAGGGCTCCACCAGACTTATCAGTGCAACAAAATCTAGCCTTTAGGAGCCCAAACGTCTGTTCCATGACACGCCTTGTCCTTCCGTGGGCCTCATTGAAGCGATCTTCCCCTGGCGTGTTTGGTTACCTCACTGGTGTCAACAATCAGGGACAGATTGGGTAGCCCGTGTAAGGTATTGTGACGTGTGCAAACATTAATCTTTGGCATCCTTACATTTGGCAGCAGACATAAGATACTGGCACATATCACATATGTGACTTACCAACCAATCAGGCCCTCTCTGTGTATTGTCATGCAATCAGCAGTGGGATATTGCCATTCCACATGATGATGGCATCATGAACCGATGCTGGGTACTTTGCACATACTTGGAAAATGCAGAGGTCTGCCAAACAGACTTCTTGGACATTTATGGGCTGGAAATTCTTCCTGTTCCGATACACCAGTTCATTGCCATTTGGGGAAAGCAATGCTAGATGGGTACCAGCAGTGGCTCCCACCACATGCGGGATGTGTGCCAAAGCATAAAAATCTGTGTTCACATGGGCTAAATCCTCACTTTCTGGAAATCGGATGCAGCTGTCCTGGTGTTTTAACAATGCAGAGAGTACATCCTAGTACATCCTTCAAGAGTAGAATGAACATATGCTGGGACATACCTACAATTAGGGCCACCATATTTTGAAAGAACTCTATGACTAGGATATGCAGCACTGACATGACTTGTACAATGAGTGGTATGCTATTTGGATGACGAATTGTAGGCATTAGATCTGGCTCCAAATGACGACACAGATCCATAATTGTTTGCCTTTCAAGCCGGGAGATCTGGATGACATATCCATCCTCCATGGTCTGCAGGTCTGCTAGTGGACGGTACACTGGAGGTTCTCTAACCCTTCTCATTCCAGGGTAAGTAGATGAAGGAATACAAGAAGGTATGTCTATCAGTCATTGTGCACATTGTAAGTGTGAAACTACATGAGTCACACATGATGATTGGACATGCCATAGTTAAACATGATACACAGGACATACATAGGGAAATAATGGCTAATTGCTGCAATGTCATTCTCTTACCTTGATTATGACTAGGAAATGGATATGCATGTCACTGAAACTCTCAGTGATAATTACACTCTTGCCATGTTTCTCATATGATAGACAGAAATACCATCTATCCAATTGCCATGAGGGTGCGGGCTATGCCACTAATGATACATTCCTCACATATCATGAATATTACAACATGTCTATTAAATCGGATTTTAAATACATGGTTGCTGAGAGCCAGCACTGAAAACGATGGTGTAGATATGTTTCTGACCTTCTGACGCATCTTTATTTTAACTGTTCCAACCATCTAAGGACCTTAAAATGGCAGCTGTCACACCTACTGTACTGGACATTAGGAAATGACCCACGTCCAACAGTGGAAGTTGTCATGGCGGTAGGCAGATATTTCCGCTATTGATATTGCCATTGGAACACATTGCTGCCTTTAGTGGTCTTGGGCCAATGGCGATGTCGGCCAGCAGTGACGGTGTCATACGTGGTGGACGTGACTGCCATTTCATACTGCATCTCTCACTTGACTCATGATACTGCTCCCAGCAAGACGTCCACGGCTTGAGCTGCTGTGTACTGCCTCTTGGAGCTATCAAGCCATATCCTACAGGTGATAGGCCCCTGCCTTCTCACCCAAGGAGCTGGAGAAGCTGGTGGAGGAGGTCTTACCTCTGTATGCACAGCTCTATGGTGCACCAGAGTAGCAGGTAAGTGCAACATGTGCACAAACATTTCTTTAGCCCAACTATACTTTGTGAAACTAAGCAAAGGCTGATGGGCAACGTTTCTGATTGTGTCCTTAATGTCTGTAGGGTGCTAAAGTTGTGATTGAATAGGATGAGTTTCTGGTCATGTACTTATGTTTGGTAACAGGTTGTGAGTACTGAGACATTGGGAGAGTGTTTGATGTATGTTCCCCAACCCACCTTGTGACTGTTGCGCAAGGTTAGCGAATTTGGTATACCAGACTCCTACTGAAATAGCATATTTGCAAATGTGTTTGCCTTCTGGTCATATGTGATAATAGATGAGATGCATGTTGTCTGCCTGTTTCCATCTCACATCTGGCCTGAAAGCATATGCTCATCTATCTGTGGAGGGGGACTCTGTGTAATGCTTGCTGTACTAACTAGTTAGTAACCCTGCCAATTTTAGTATGGTACATGTGGACATACCATACTTTTTTATCTAGGTCATCCATTCGGGTCAATACCTATCAGAAGAAGGGGATTTGGTGTACCATTGCCAAGAAAGTGTGGACACTGGGGGTCCACAGCCGGTGGAGCACCCACTGTCGGAAGAGGTGGGAGGACTTTTGATGCTGGGCCCAGAAGTCTGCAGAGTCATCCCTACGAGGATGGGTTGCCCGTTGGACCATGACCCCGCTAATGGCCCGCATTTTGGCAGTGGCCTACCCTGAGTTGGATGGGTGTATGAAGGCAGCACAGCAGCCACAAGAGGTAAGTACAGACCTAACTCATGTTTGCCCCTTTACCCGGTGATTGGGTGAGGGAACAGAATGTTGGTTCTGACAATGTGGTAAGTGCAAAGTGTCACAGATCTCCTGTGTGCACATTGCACAGTAGCCATCTATAGCACACAGGTGTGCACATACAAATATATTTAGAGGCATGTTACTCAACTATGTTGTCCCCTCAGTACAATAGCACATAATGGTGCACATATGACTGTCATATGTGTACCACTATACAGCATTTTCTACTCTGGTGATTGCTAATACCCACCAACAGGTCAATCCTCCCAATGTCAACGTGGTAAGGTGTGTAGGTCCTTGATCTCTGTCCTCTGCAATGTCTCAAGATATACTTGTTTATGTCCAACTTAGAGCCGGATACATTCTATTCATCACTAGTTTTCTAATGCGTTCTGATATGTGACAGCAGCATGTGAGGCTGTGAAGTCCATTTGAAATGTCACATGACATAAAAGGTTAACATCTTCACACCTGTTACAAGGTAATCCCCCTTGGTAGGACAGGGATGTACATAGACATGTGTGAAGTCTCATCAGAGTACACAACATGCATGTTGGATACCATTGAGGCGTTCCAACATTTCTCTGGGCAAACATGTATTGTTATCAGCAGCTAGGAATGTTACAACCTTGCTAATGTTCTGTTAGTGGAAAGTGGGCACACAGCATTGTATTTTTCTGAATATGGTTGTAGGCATAACACATAGGCAATGGTAGCCTCTTCACAGTTACATTCTTGACAGATATGTATCAACATCATCTATCAATTGGAAGGTTACATAATGAATCAACACTGCAAATAGTTATGTCTACTGCTGTTGTTATGAAGGATGTGGCAAATGAGTCCTGGCTGTTTTTGAGCCTAGTGTTAGCAATTATACCTATGTGTTGCAGGTATGGTAGTTCACATACATAGGTTAGTAGTAATGTAAGTGTATTTGGGCTTGGGGCTTGCATTATGATAGGTGTACCTGTCATGTTAGCAACACATGTGCTTTGACTCTGAGAATCCTCCACAGACAGATGTAAGGCTTGCCATGTCTGATGTGTGTGTAGTGATATACATACTCAGTCAGTGGTCCATTGATGGACTAATTGCATAATTAGGTAGGTCTGACTCTCATTTTCCTGCACAGTATAGTAGTCCATATTTCAGGTACAACTCTTTGTGACATCTTGAGGTTGTGTGTGGGACATAGGTCAGAGCTAACTTGGCTCTTAATTAACTGATGAAGTTTTTTTTTCAGAAGACCAATGACCTAGATGACTTGGTCCACATTGTACTTCCAATTCTTGATACATAACTATTGGTGCATGTGTGTGACATGTGCTCTGAATCATTTACCTTAAATTGAAATGTATGGCAATTTGAGTTGTTACAGGTTTGCATATGTCCATTGAGTATGGTTATAAGTATGTGAAATGAAGAAATTCTGGCTTGCCTACACTAGGCTTGCTTGCCTTTGCTTTACAAGAGGTGTCATAGCCTGGTACATGACATCAGAGTAAAATATTTGTATGTGTTGAGTTTGTGTTTTTGATTAGTGATAGGCAATTTCACATTCCTAAACCATTGCTTCATTGGTGCTTGACCATGGTATTGTGGATAAGGAATTTGTATAATGTGAAAAATTCACCTTGTAATGATATGGTCAATGTGATTGGTCAACTTCAGGTATTTTAGGTGTCCGTTAGGTACCTGAGCTGGTCTTTAACAATGTTAATATTGAGGGACATACATCATATTTTGTTGTGACATGATATAGACACTTTACTGGCACTATCTGTGGGTGTTGGTGAACAGGATGTAATGAGACTTATGTGTACTGTATAATGGAAGTGTTATCTTGTGAATGTCATGACCATGAATGACTTTCTGCTTTTTAGCATCAGCTCTGGCAGGCGAAAGAGACAGAGCACCGCCGAGTGGGAAAGCTCCTGGCCAAGGGACCTGCAGTCACAAGAACATGGGCAGCAAGGGACCCAGTGGCCCGGAGGCCAAGGGCAGTGCCACAGGGGAGACAGGGTCCAGTACATCTTCTTCGGAATCCTCCTTTAGTGGCCACTCCCAATTGGTGGCGGACCCATCTGGGACCACCCCAGTACCATCTCTGCCCACCCCTCCATTTTATCACCACCCTTACCCATCCAAGAGGGTGGGCATTTCCTTTGCCGCAGGCCTCTCTGCCCCAGCCACTGTTAGCCCTGCTGCCCTCAGTGAGGAGACTATTGACCTCCGGAAGTCAATCTCTGTGGGTCAGTTGACCATTGTGAATGTCATCCAGGGATTGGCAACTTAAATACAACAGAACAATGCGTTCCTGGTGGGAATTCACAGTGCGTTGGATACCCTACAGAGATAATTTCAGGCTCTGTCCTCCACAAATACAGCAGCCAGTCACCCTTTGTCTACCGCCCCCCCTCCACCTTCCTCTACTCAGTCCGAATCCCTCCTTCCCCAACCCAGCCAAAGCACACAAACAGATATTCATCTACCTTAACATACAAGGGTGGCACAGACAAACATAAGCACCACAAGACACACTACCTACACACACACAGATAGCATCCACCTGCAGACACAGCAACAGCCAAGACTTTCCCTGACACCCCACCACCCACAGCATCACAGACACAAAACCTGGCACACCTGCAGATACACACCAACATTCAGTGATTCGGCCACCACACCTATCGAACCCACAGACAGCACACCAGCAGACCCACAGACATCCACCCCAGTCACCACACTTGCAGACACCTCAACCACTGACATGCCTACATGCAGCACATCCACCATATTTGCAGTCACCATCCCAAAAGACAGCCACCCACCAAGTGCACAACCCAGCACCCCCACCCCAGCCCATGACACATAAATGCTCTCACTCACCCACCCAACAGACATCCACCACCCACAAGCACATCTCCCACAAGCATGCACCTAAAACATGCACACCAACACATCAGACAACCACTCACTCACCCTCCACACCGACACCCCTTCAGATGACCATCCCCGAGTGCCCAAAAAAACTTTCCTTGCCGAGTTTGACCTTTTCCCTACTCCCCTGTGATACCCCTAAATGGTCTGTTTCCCTCCCCAAGGCCATCCCTTCCACCTCCAAGGCCTCCCCTACCCCTGGCTACATCCATGTTCCTCCCCTGCCAAATATAAGTCCACCCCTCCCAAAAATATCTGACCCCTTCCCAAGCCAAAGCCTACCCCCCCTCAAGCCTAAGCTGAACCCCCCGCTCTTCCACTCCCCCAAAGGATCCCTGAGGTGCCTGACTGCCCACTTGATTTTCCTTCCTGTGGAGGTTGCATGGCAGTCAGGTGTCAAGTAGGGGCACCATTTAGTGCCTTTGATGCTGTTTTTATCCAGCAAAGGACTGTCCTATGGTCATGGACATTTTTTTATTTAAAGTATTTAACATAACATTTAACCAACAAGTTGATGGCTTTCAGGTTACATCTTTGTCCTGCATTTCTATTCATAGGTTTGAGTTGTCCCTGGCTGACATTGGTTGTGTCGCAGTATTTGTGTATGTGTGTGGCTTGATGCTTCTGGTATTGTCTGAGCAGTCTATGAGGTTGTGTGCAGTTCTTTTATCCCCAAGGGATAGGGTGTGTTTGGTGTAATGGGTATGTGTATGTAGCTGAACTGTTGTTGTCATAGTGGTGTGTTGTGTTAATGTTGATATGTGTTTCTTGTAGTAGTGTGTCTCTTTGTGTGTTTAGACTGTTTGAGTCTGTGTGTATTGTGCATGGCATAATAGGTTTGGTGTACTGTGTATGTCGATTGCTAGGTTGTATCATGGTGTAATTGTGTGTGTTTCATCACAAATGGTTGTATATTGTGTTATATGTGTGTGGAGTCCCTGTCTAGTGTGGGGTGTGATTCTGACATATGTTCATATTTGTGCAGTTGTGTTGTTGTTGTTATGGGTTTGTATGTTCTATGTGAATTTGTCAGACTGGGCCTCTACTCTGTTGCCGTGCACAAGTGTGTGTTCTTGATGTCTGGCGTGTGTTTGTGTGGGCTGGCCACAGTGTGCGTGCTATGTATGTGTTGGTGTATTTCTTGCTGTATTTGAGTGTGTGTGTCACTGTACTATTGCATGTGAGTATAGCCCTTGCACCCCCTCCCTATTGAATGTTATGTACAGTTCAAATTTATACAATTTACAAATGTAACAGGTGAGTGTCGGTACTTACGGTTGTTGTCTTCCTCATTGGTGATGATTCATTGTCTTTCTGTGAGCAGGAGCAGCAGGATGATGTCTAGTTGTGGTTCCATGGTGTCTCTGGATGAGCATGGCTTCTTAGAGGTGAGTGCCTCCTTTTGTTCTGTTGGTTACCACCTGGTATTCTGTGGTGGTCCGACTGCGGCGGTTATGTTGGCGGTGTGCAACCTCGTAATGAGTCCAGCTGAAACATGGTGTCCTCCGGACTGATGGTGGCTCCAATCAACTGCGAAGGTCTGACCGCACTGGAAGTGCCGACTGTGCTTTGGTGTGATTCTGTATGCATCTCCACCAAGATCATCATTTGCCAGTCTTCTCCGTCAGCCTGTTAGTGGTCGGACCGCCATCGCCAACATGGCCACAGGACCGCCAAACTCGTAAGGAGGGCCTATATCTTTTAAGATTTTGGTTTGTGGGTTGTGCTTGCCTCTCTTATATCCTGCAATACATCCTTTACTTCTATTTCTGTCACATTTGGGAGGTGGCTGTGTTCTATTACATGAATTACAACATCATCTTTTGTAGTGATCTTTCCATAGCATGCATTCGAATAGTATTTGGTAGATTTCAAATTCACATTTTCTGTCAATGCATTTTCTTGGTTGTAGGTGTAAACCATGTGACTCAGTAATTGCTTTCCTTTCTAGGATGTATTGTATTTGGCTGTCTCTGTCATTGTAGCTGAAAGTAGACTGATAGTACGAATAAATAAAATGTGTAAATGTTTATACAATTGTTATTATGTATAAGAATATTAACTAGTTTTATTTTTATATACTTACATGTATATTCTTTTTAGATGTATCAACCTGTTTTGTAGCTTTTCCATTGGAGGTGTTCTAATCTAGAGCAGGTGACCTATTTTCTGTTTCATTTTAAATGCTTATTTGTTGGTAGTTTGTAGGCTGCTAGGTTTATTTTTACTATTGAAGTGAGTTGATATTTTTTATGATTTATACCTACATTGTTATATCTTTTTCCAGGTTTGTGATAGGTGTTTTTTCTGCCAGCTTTCCAAAGTCGTAGTGTTTTAATAATTTAGAAAGTATATGTAAAGAGATAGAAGTTGGAGATGTTTTGTTAATTTATTGCTATTTTACTTTTTTAGGTTTATTTGCAAGTAAATTTTAATCTGAATATAAGGATTACTTACTTGGAGACATAGTAAAATTAACAGCAATTCTCTATTATACATCTTTTGGTAAATCTGACATTTTCAAGGTATGATTTTCGATAATTGCACAAATGACACGCCTTCAGCTCACTTTCAACTCTCTTGCCAAGATGAGGCAATTAAATTTTGTCTCATGCGTTTGTTTAGTGCAACAATTCCATGATGTCATTAATGAGCCACTTCAATTACTTGTTGTTGCAGACTTTCTGGTATGACAATGCTTGAACCCCATAAGACAATACCTTCTTGAGTAACACAGTTTATCTTTTACATTTTTGAGCTTCTGATATTCACTGTCACATGTGAGAGGAGAGTATGTTGTGTCCAGGATTGGTGTGCAATAATGTTTTTCAGTCTCAACATGTTGCTGTCTTTATTAGTTGCAATAATAATTTTTTCAAAAAAATAGCAGCAGAGGTGCTGGACTTTATAACGAAGTTAATGTGGGTTTCAGCAGCTTTGGAAGGGGTAACATGACACTGTACCAGCACTCTTAAAATGTAGTCAGCAGGGTTTTTTTATCTTTCACTGGTCGGTGCACATTTGTGGAGTTATATTCCTGTCCTTGTAAACCTTAACTTTAAATTCTGGACAGCATCTTGGCTTTCGAGTGAAAGTTTTTCCATATAAGAGTAGGTGGCAGTGCCGTACTGCATCATAAAAGATATGTCCAAAGAATGTCCAAAGAACTTGAGTTTTGATTTCATTAACTCACATTTCTCAGCATTCAGAGTTATATCTGCATCAGCAAGTAGGCAAGACACTTGGGTAAGAGTTTTATCATGCTCCTTTTGAGCAGCTTCGAAAACCAATATGTCATAATTGTAATTCAAAGTATTCATGACAGGTTGTATGATACATCCAATGAAATCTTGAAAATACAATCTTTGGCAGTTTATCCTGCCCGCACCACCTGTACTTTATCTAAGACACCAACTGGGGTGAAACTACGTCCCCCCCAGCGTTATCAGCATCAAGGAGGGGCCTAGTAGCAGGTGACATGCTTAAAAAATGCAGGACTCTTCCCTCAGCGCGGGATAAATCTTTGGTAGTTTCTCCTGCCCACACGACCTGCACTTTATCTAAGTCACCAGCTAGGGTGGGGCTATACTCCCCAGCTGTCTCTGCACCATGAGAGGGCCAGTAGCAGGACTTTAGAAATGCAGGACTCTTACAACCATGATGGTCACATATGGGATGTGCCTGGGTGTATGCCCGGAGGAAGACCTGGCCAAGAGAGGGCCCACCTGCACGTGTCAGTTGCTGAACAAGGCTGGGCTGGGCCACCCTTGTTGGCTCCTGTGTTTGCTTCCATCTTAACTAGCACTTCGGGCTGGGAAATAATTTGAACTAAAGGTGGGAGCTGATGGAGAAAAGGAAATCCACAATGCTACCTCCAAGGAGAGCCCTTTAACTGCCAGAATCACAAGTTTTCTCACAACTGCAATGGGAGAGCTCAACAGTGAGATTGAATGTGGTCGGGCGAAGAAAAAAGCTCTATTAACGAACCCTACTGTTGGCATCATAGTAGGTTCCCCCCCATCAAGTCCTATCCTGAGTAGTTAGGTCAATCCAGTAGTTTCTATCCCATGTGTATGTAATGTCACCTTAGGGATTGATTGTAATAACACCCAGAATGATTGTAATGAAAATGCAAGCCCTATCACAACAACAAAAAGTTAAAGGTAATACTAAATCTACTGCTACTCATTCTAAAAAACTAGCAAGTGTCATTAAAGCTGCTGTTGCACCAGGGTCCACTATGGCCCCCTTAGATGGTTGTGGTAAGGGTTACTCTGGGCTGGGGAAGAGCCATCATATGTGATGCCTACTAATATCTTGGAGACAGCCTTGAAGAAAATCTTTGACCCAGTACTTGCGGTTCTTAAGAGTATAGACTCCTTATTAAAACTCTGATTGGTCAAGGGAATAAAAAGGGGGTTGATAAGGTTGATAAGGATAAAGACCCAACTCTCTGTCCACAAATGCAAAATTCTGGAACCATCTATGATGGACCTGCTGCTGCGACAGGGGGTGACCATAGGGGCAACATTGTCTACATGGGTCCCACCCACTTTGACGTATTAAGCAAAGATGCCTCAAATATAAATGCAACTACCTCTGCAGCAGCAGATCAACCGAGATCTGATTTCTGCCCTGGAAGCAAAGGCCAAATTAGGACAGATAAAGACGGTAACCAGAAACAGAGATTTGATGCAAGATGGGCTCTTCAGCTACTAACTAAAGCCATTGCGCTGGTGATAGTTCTAAAAAAGGTTCCACCCCTTCAATCCTAACAACTTCTAGTTAAAAAATAAAATAGTTTACTGGTTGGTGAAATCGGCACATTTGTACAGCTGTGAAACCCTATTTGGAAACATAATTAACTTGCAACGTGTTTATTGAGTTGGATCAAGCCCAAAAGAGGGATCAGGAACTGCATTATTATAAACTTCAAGAATTAACTTGTTGCTGGGTCACTGTTGGAAAGGCTGTCCTCTATCTAATGTCCTCCCAGAAGTATTATTGCAGTACCCCTGGGCTATTTCTATAAACCAGTTGCCACAATGATGTCCAAGCACACTTTTTATGAGGTTCCTCTTTTTAGAGCGTATCAAACATCAAAATGTAATTGTTTCCCGCATTTTGAACAAGTTGACTGACTGACTCATACAGGGCTGTCTTTGGGTCATGGTCCATAGTATGGGCATCCCCAGGGAACAGCCACAGTGTTTGACATTAGAGAAGACACCTCTTTTCTCCCCTAAGACCTTGTAGCAGCTCTGAAAAGACAGCAGAGCCCCTGAGAATGTAGAAATTTAGCATAGCCCCTGTTGTGGTTGAACAGCTAGAAATGTTATCTGAGTACACCAACTCTGTCAAAGCTTCTTGCACAGGGTCAATGTAAGATATCACAGTACAACCAATAGAACCCACATATGATTTAATACCAGATCTTGGTGTATAATCTACTGAACCTAAATATGATTTTTAAATGTATGTGTTGGAATGTGGCTGGCCTTCTCAGCAAGATGGAGATTATCGATTGGAATTACTTAATTAAGGATCGTAATATTATCCGTTTACAAGAAACTTGCTACCCTGAAACAGTTCACGTAGATGGGTTTTTATCAATTCATACCCCAGCAGCATTTTCATGAGGAGGGCATCAACGAAGCGGCTTGTTAACTTTGATCTCAACTTCTTTAGACAAGAAGATTATTAAAATGCACCTTGACTCCCCTAATTTCCAGATTATTAGCCATAGGCATAGGGAAATGCTTGTCATTGTCAATTTTTATCATAAATTCACATATTAACCCAAGCAATATAGACATATCTGTTTCCCCAGAAAATACCCTTAATAAGATCTTGAGTGAGCCCAATATGGACTTTATTCTGTTTAAGGGGGTGGGGCGATTTCAATTGTAGGCTATGCCCAATTTCTGAAAATTCTGTCTGTGGGTCGATGGGATGTGACATTGAGAACTAGTATAATCTCTTTGGAAATATTTTTAGTTTTATTTTAAATAAGTTATCTCTCTATCTCACCATTGACTTTATAGCCCACTCTGCAACAGGATATGCTACTTACACAGGAAGAAGAAAGGGCAGTCTTATTGATTTTATTGCACTTTTCCAGCACTATAAGCCTAAGGTCTTGAATTCTCAATCCTGCAAAAAGGCTTAAGTGATCACTATCCCTTAATTATCTCATTTTATATGGGCAATGAGGAGTACCATGATAGATCTGCCATTATGCCAAAAGTATATAATAAGAACAAGGAAGTCCTAAGTGTGGATCCCAGGGCTACATTGGAGGAATTAGAAGAGAGAAGCAGGGAGCAGGTAATGATTTGTTTAGATAGTGAATTAGATCTCAAGAGTATGCTGCAAGCTTTTGCCAAAATCTGTCATACTGTCACTGACATCTTGGCAATCAAGGGAAGAGACAGAAAGCCCATGCTTCAAAGGTAGTCCAATGGGGTTTGCTAGGAAACACATAAAAATCATATTCGAGCAATGAAGCAAGTGCCTCAGGATGTGAGGGTGAGACTCTGTAAGCAAAAATGCAAAAAAAGCCATTTTGCATAGGAAGGAGGGTATTAGGCATGAAGCGTGGGAAAAACTACATGAAGCTACCATAAAGAATAATAAATGCCTTTTCTGAAAAACAGCTAACACCCCTTATTTTTGTGATAATTACTACATACCCATTAATCCTACTGTTTTACCACATAAGTGGGGTAAGCATTTTTCCAATGTGTATGGCAGACATGTTGAACCTGATGACCACCCAGAGACAATACTATGCAAACCGTCCAGGGATGGTACATTGCTAGCACTACCCAATCTTAAAGAGGACAGGCACACATTAGAACAGTGTGCAGGAGACAATGGGGTCCCAGTATTGATCAATGGGCTTTATTACTTATGAATATACTGGGGAGTGCTTGTATTGACAGCCCGCCAAAATCATGGTCAAACTCCATCATAGTCCTCACTTATAAAGGGCAATAGAGCAGACCCCTATGCTACCACCCGATTTCCTTAATCAACACAAAAGTAAACTCATGGGCAAGATAATTTTGGGATCAGTTGGAAACCTGGGTGGTTGAGAAGGGAAGCTTCTCTGATGCACAGTATGGATTCAGAAATGGCACAGGTACTGATGAGCAATGCCTCTATTTCCACTTGGTCATTATTAAATATACAGTGGCAAAGAATGACAGTCTTTCATGGATTTAACCTCAGATTTTGACTGGTTGGATAGAAAGAAAGTCTGGCACAAATTGCTAGAAATGGCATTAGTTCACTTCCTAGCCCAGCTGCACAAATATGTAACCAGGTGCATAAGGTATGGGGCAAATGGCAAATTAACTGCTTATTTTGCCTTTATTAAAATTATTTACGACATTATTTAGATCGTGGTGGAGGGGAGTAATCATCACAAATGTGTCAGATATCCCATCCACTGAATTAGCACCCCATTATATCCTATGAAGATCATAATACAGCGGACGGGATATCTGTCACGTTTGTGACAGAGTATTCCATCCACCGAGATCTAAATCAGGCTCTTAGATAGATGCCTTAACCTTGGGGAGGCAGAACACTGAAGGTGACTCTAGAAAACTTTCTGCCCTGCTTTATGTGAACAACTGTGCCATAATGTCAAGAACTAGTGTCGTATACATACACACACTATAGAGAGAAAGTAGTAGGACTCGAGAGCAAATTCCATGTCTTTCAGCAGATTGAGTACTTCTTTAGTGCCTTTCAAGTAGGTTGTGCTGTGTGCAGTGTTACATGATTTTGGGTGTCTTTCGGGTCCACGGGAAACGTTTTTAACTTAGCAACGTGGAGAATAATCTTGATACAATGATCTTGTCCTTTCTGTTTATGCATAATCCTAAGAGATGCCTAGAGGACCAGGTAGGAATTAGTTGTACCTAGTTGCATGTATAAGTACTCAACATGTAACGGACTGTAGGAAATTAGGCTAAGACTTCTGCCCTGATGAAGGTCACAAGACTTGCTTGAGAAAGGACTCTTCCGAGCAAATACCTGTACAGAGGCCGAAGCATGTTGGCATTTACATAAGATAAGTGATTAGGCTATACTGATTCATTGAGATCATTGTTACACTCCTGGCTTGTTTTTTACCCTGCCTCGTGCCGTCATTAAAAGTAATATCTGTAGACAGGCACAGAGGTATTTTTAATTATCTTCTATAACCCTGGTTCTTACTAACCAGAATAAAAACGTATTCTGTTCTCCCTGTCCCAATAGGAGCAGGCTCTCCTGTGAGGCTACGGTTGAGACCGCTGAGACAGTATCATCTTGGCTTGGCATGGCCTATGATGAACCATCTTAATATTAAGTGGGTGAGGCCTTTCCATCCATAAAAAAAATATCTTTTGGTGAGAACTGAAAACACATGGGTGACTAACTAGTGGCAGCTTTAACCCACTCCACTGTGTGATGGGTTAAGAACTGGTGTGGGCCTACAAAAACTGTTGAACAGGTTTGTTCTATTTCATAGTAACCTGGGCCTAAAAACAAATACAGCTAAATCCCACGTCATGGTAGTAGGTAACACTCATTCAAGCTTGAGGCCACACTACATCAATGGCGAAAAACTTCATTGTGTCACAACATTTACTTACCTAGGCGTATCGTTCGATCAAAAAGGCACATGGGCACACCTCAATTAAGGTCAGGAAGCAACATTTTGACAAACTTTTGAGGCTCTCTTTAGATTTGCAAGGAAGTCGGGCTTCAAACCCTAGGATGTTAAGATTAATATTTATACTGACTGTTGTTGCTCCACCATTAGGGATACTGGGATGCTTCCAGGTTACAAGTGGATGAAAATCTACTTTTGAGAAGGCTTTTATCTGTTCTGAATAGCATACCCACATTTCCGTGTCACACTCAGTTAGGGATGGCAAGTTTAGAGGATGGTATTAAGCTAGCACTTGTCATGTTTTGGCATTCAATCTGGTCTAAACATGAGACCTTTCACAATCAAGAAATTATTAATGACTGTCTAAGCCTTAGTAATGCACACAGCATCCCAGGGCTGAGATGTGTAAAATTCCAAATTGCAATGCTAGGGAGAGCTGGCCGTTTTCATACGTCAGAGCATATTGCCTCATCTCAAAATCCCAGTTGAAAAAAAGATTTCCTAGCTGCATGTAAAAGGCATAGGGAATGTTCAGAGATAGGAAAGAAGAGGCTATCTGGTTACCTCCCTCTAGTAATGGCAGATTTCGTCGAACCATATCTTCTTTTCCCATTCCAACACTCACAAAGATTTTGTCTAAGAAGGTTTAGGTTTAACATAGCTCATTATTTGGTGTGTACACTAGGAATGCATTTCATGATTCTGTACTTGATCTTTGCTCGTGTGACTCCTATTCAAGACAGTCAATATTGCACTTTTTCTTTTTTTGCAAATTATATGCTGCACCAAAAAAATAGTTTTTAATTCTGTTTTTGAGGACTATGAACATTTGAAGCTGCAGGCCAGCATTGTTTTATTTGCAGCTTTTACAGGATGAATATATTTTAATATTGATTTATAAATTCATTGCTGCAGCCATGAAACTGAGGAACCTAGTGGGGAAATAGTAATGAGGCAATATGCAGTAGAGAATGTTGATCACATCTGTCAAACCCAAAATGTTCTATTTGTATCTCATGTTTTTGATGAAGAGATTGGCTGTTTGGTTGAGTTTTGATGATCACAAAACATTGTGACTATATTAGTTATTTTTATGTGCATAAGGCACTTTTTTGGAGGGACGGGTCGGTTGCATTGTTACTGAAATAATTAGGAATAGTATGATCATGTGTCTGTTCATATTTTCACATAGCAGTTTGAGGTCTAAAATACTGAGATGGGCAGGTTGGGGAGATGAAAATGCTGAATTACTTATGCACTATGAATTTAAAAAAGACTGGTGTGGGAGGCTGGCCTGGCTTATAGTGGGTACCTGATGGTACTTACACCTCGTGCCAGGTCCAGTTATCCGTTATTAGTAGATTAGTAGTGTTCTAGCAGCTTAGGCTGATAGAGGTAGCTATAGCAAAGCAGCTTAGGCTGAACTAGGAGACATGCTCCTACTATACTACTTATATCATATAGCACTATATCATAAGAATCACAATACTCAGAGTTACTAAAATTAAGGTACTTTATTTTAGTGACAATGTGTCAGAAATATCTCAGAGGATATACTGCATTAGGAGCTAAGTAAAATACACAAAATATACACACAAACCAAAATCAGGTAAGTAAACAGTTAGAAAAGTAGTGCAAACACTGTAGAATACAATAGGATGCAATAGGCCTAGGGGCAACACAAACCATATACTAAGAAAGTGGAATGCAAACCACTTAGGGACTCCAGGCCTAGTGTAGTGTATAGAGGATCGCTGGGAGTGTAAGAAAACACTAAGGGAGTCCAAGATACACCACCCCAAGACCCTGAAAAGTAGGAGTGAAGTTATCCTACTTCCCCAGAAACGCACTAAAGTCTTAATAGGAGATTCTGCAAAGACCACAACTGACTGAAAAGCACTGAAGATGGATTCCTGGACCTAAGGATCTGTAAAGGAAGGAGACCAAGTCCAAGAGTCACGAAAGTGTCACGAAAGTGTCCAGGGGGGGCAGAAGCCCACTAAATCCCAGATGAAGGTGCAAAATGGCTGCCTCCGGGTAGAAGAAGCTGAAGATTCTGCAACAACGGAAGATGCCAGGAACTTCTGCTTTGCACAAAAGATGTCCCACGGTGTGCTGGAGGATGCAGAGTTGTTTCTATGCAGAAAGACCGCAAACAAACCATGCTAGCTGCAAAGGTCAAAGTTGAAGAAAAAGGGTGCTGCCCGGGCCCAGGAAGGATCAGGAGGTCGCAACTTGGACGAGGAGAAAGAGGGGGCGCTCAGCAACACAGAGAGCCCACGCAGAAGCAGGCAGCACCCACAGAAGTACTTGAACATGGGTTCAAGAAAACTGAGCACGGCGGTTGTCTCAACACTGCAAAAGAGGGTCCCACGAAGCCGGTGGTCAACTCAGCGAGTTGAGCAATGCAGGACGGATGGGCTGTGTTGTGCATGAAGGATTCCTTGCAAAAGTGCACAGAAGCCCTAGCAGCTGCAGTTCACGCAGTACACAGGATTACTGTCTGGCGTGGGAGGCAAGGACTTACCTCCACCTAATTTGGACAGATGGACCACTGCAATGTCGGGGTCACTTGGATCCAGCTCCTGTGTTCCAGGTACCATGGTCGTCACAATGAGAGTGGACCCAGAGGACCGGTGAAGCAGAAGTTTGGTGCCTGCGTTAGCAGGGGGAAGATTCAGTAGACCCACGAGAGAGAGAAGGCAGACGGCCCCAAAAGCATGTACCACCAGGAAACAGTTGAGAAAGCCAGCAGGATTAGGCGCTACAATGTTGCTGGTAGTCTTCTTGATACTTTGTTGCAGTTTTTCAGGCGTCCTGGAGCAGTCAGCGGTTGATCCTTGGCAGAAGTCAAAGAGGGAGATGCAGAGGAACTCTGGTGAGCTCTTGCATTCATTATCTGAAGAGAAGCCCACAGGAGACACCCTAAATAGCCCTCAGAGGAGGATTGGCCACCTAGTCAGGTCAGCACCTATCAGGAGGGGTCTCTGACGTCACCTGCTGGCACTGGCCACTCAGAGGCCTCCATTGTGCCCTCACACCTCTGGATTCAAGATGGCAGAGGTCTGGGCAGACTGGAGGGGCTCTGGCCACCAACCCTGGGGGGTGATGGACAGGGGAGTGGTCACTCCCCTTTCCTTTGTCCAAATTCCCGCCAGAGCAGGGGCTGGGGGGTCCCTGAACCGGTGTAGACTGGTTTATGCAAGGAGGGCACCATCTGTGCCCTTCAAAGCATTTCCAGAGGCCAGGAGAGTCTACTCCTCTCAGGCCCTTAACATCTATTTCCAAAGGGAGAGGGTGTAACACCCTCTCTCAGAGGAAATCCTTTGTTCTGACTTCCTGGGACTGGGCTGCCCAGACCCCAGGAGGGCAGAAGCCTGTCTGTGGGTTGGCAGCAGCAGTAGCTGCAGTGAAAACCCCAGAGAGCTGGTTTGGCAGTACCCGGGGTCCATGCTGGAGCCCCGAGGATGCATGGGATTGGCACCCCAATACCAGATTTGGCATGGGGGCACAATTCCATGATCTTAGACATGTTACATGGCCATATTCGGAGTTACCATTGTGAAGCCAATATAGGTATTGACCTATATGTAGTGCACTCATGTTTTGCACTCACAAAGTCTGGGGAAATTGCCCTGAACTATGTGGGGGCACCTTGGCTAGTGCCAGGGTGCCCTCACACTTAGTAACTTTGCTCCTAACATTCACTAAGTGAGGGTTAGACATATAGGTGACTTATAAGTTACTTAAGTGCAGTGTAAAATGACTGTGAAATAACGTGGACGTTATTTCACTCAGGCTGCAGTGGCAGTCCTGTGTAATATTGGTCTGAGCTCCCTATGGGCAGCAAACGAAATGCTGCAGCCCATAGGGAGCTCCTGGAACCCCAATACCCTGTGTACCTGGGTACCATATACTAGGGGATTATAAGGGTGTTCCAGTGTGCCAATTAGAATTGGTTACAATGATCACTAGCCTGCAGAGACAATTGTAAAGGCAGAGAGAGCATAAGCACTGAGGTTCTGATTAGCAGAGCCTCAGTGACACAGTTAGACACTACACAGGGAACACACATTCAGGCCACAACTATGAGCACTGGGGTCCTGGCTAGCAGGATCCCAGTGAGACAGGCAAAAACTAACTGCCAAACAAGTCAAAATGGGGGTAACATGCCAGGCAAGATGGTGCTTTCCTACAACTGGCATATGGATTTGTTATTTTAGCATGAAATAATTTGTTGTGATGTAATTTTACTGCTGAATAAAGATTGCTTGATGATGATGATGATGATGATTATGACATCTTCAAAAAGTTCTGCAGCCGATGGCCCACTGAAACTTAAATGTTTATATCTTAACAAACCAATATGAGTAGAAAAGGTAGTAATATAGCTGAAATTTTCACTGAGTTCTAATTGATGATATCCTTTGTTCAGATCAAGGCAAGATAAAAGTTAAACAACACAACAAAGCCTGTCTATATCATGCATGCCTAAACAATGCGGTCAAAGTCACACCTGCATCTTTACCACTCATGCCTGTACCACGCTTGCCTTTACAATGAATTTCATTGTAAAAGAATGATTGGTAAAGGAATCCTCCTACTAACTCCTGATACCACAACCCCGCAATCCACCCCACCCTAAGCCCTAAAATTGACCCCCTCTGCCCTTAAACTACCCGAGCCGCTGCTCTGAGCCCTACAACCAACCAGTCCTTCTCTTACAATTACCCCTTCCCCTCTCCCACCCTAAGGTCTAAATTCCTGCCCCTCGCAAAGAACCCCCACCCTGAGCCCTAAAACTGACCCCCAACCCTGAAAACTGCCCTTTCCCGAGCTGCCCTGAACCCTAAAACCCAACTTTAGCCCTTAAAACTACCCCGACCCCCACCACCCTGAGCCCTAAAACTCATCCCCCGGTCAAAAAATACCTATCCCGACCCCCACTCCTGCCCTGAGCCCTAAAACTCACTGCTAAAAGTTACCCGGCCCTAGCCCCACTTACCTCTCCCAGTCCTTCCTGTTCATCTCTTTGCGCTCTGGCTGCCTTGCTAAAAACTACCGCAGCCCCCTGCCCTCAGCCCTAAAACTTACCCAACTCCTGAAAACTGCCCCTTCCCCCTTAAAACTATACAGACCACCCACCCAGAACCCTAAAACCCTGTCCCCTTGTCAAAACAACTACCCCGACCCCCCACCTACCCTGAGCCCTAAAACCTCCTCCCACCCCTCAAAACTACCCCCCAAACCCAGCCTCAGCCCCACTTACCTATCCCAATCCTTCCTGTTCTGTTCTTCTCCACTCATTGACACAACTAGACCACAGAGTTCTCTCTGCCTTAACTAAGCATATCTTTGGTTTAGGCATATGCATGGTTAAGGCAGGGATCTGGGGAGTTGTAGTCCAGGCAAGTGTTGTTACGCATTGTGTTGAAATGGCACGCATTTCTTAGCCCGCGTTGTTAAGGCTGTTTCCCCAAGAGAAGACTTTGGCACCATTTAGCTGTGTGATCATGTCAGCAATGTGCAGACTGGGATATTGTTCTCTTTCAATTGCCTTGTAAGCTTGATGGATATCAACACAAATGTGTACAGCTTCTTCACTGTCCTGTTTGGGCACTACCACTATGAGCGAAACCCATAGAGTTGGACCAGTAGATCTCTCAATGATATCATGCTTTAACAAGATCTCAAACTCGTTCTCAAAAGCTTCTTCTAGATGAAAGGCAGTTCATATATGTCTTTGGTGGTCTTAAGTTTTCCCAATCCATGAAACAACAGAAACTGACTTACTATTTTGCAGTTCACAGATATCAACCCCATTTCAGTAGCAGTATTGAAACAGAGTAAAGAGGCACTTGGCACAGTCCCTTGAAGTATGTCAATGAGTGCTCGTACGTTTGTCTTTTTGTGTCCCATGGTTGCTATAAATGAACCTTTACTCTTTAATGGTGCAGATGTAGCTCATACTCTTCAACGGTGTGAAACACAGCAATGGAGACCATTCATTGTATTTCTCCTCAGGCATAATGTTTATCGACGCACCGCGGTCAATAATAAAAGGAATGAAGAAACTGTTTACTTTCAATGTAATCTTTGGACAATGTTTGACTGACTTTGCAATTTCTCTCATTGATGTTTATTTGACTCAAATTCTACTTTTTCATGCGAACAGTCTGACATGCACAAATTTTTCTTAAGTAAATATCGACATATCATAACTGTCTTCCTCACTGTCACTTGACAATGAAGTTGAAATTCTGTTGATGATGATCAACTTAGGTTAGTGTTGATTTGCCTCAGCTGATGTTGCATTTTGGCCTTGTAGGAGTGCATAGAATGTTGCTTCTGGAACATTCTGGCGTCTATTTGTTTCCTCTCTTAGCTTTTCCTTCACCGTGCAAACTATCACAAAATGGTTCTCCTTTCCACACCCTTTGCATACTTTTCCAAAGGTGGGACATTTACCTTTGTGTAGAAAAGAAAATCCACATCTGAAGCACAGTTTCTTTTTCTTTGGAGACATCATTTTGTGGCCTTCGGCTTTGTGCTTCTGCTTAATTTTCATGTTCATGACCAGCACCTTGAGACCTTAATGGGTGATTAGCCACGCTCAATAAGAACCATGATTGATTGACTGACTGATTCTGGGCACCTCGGGCCTCCATGTAAGCATGCTTGTTGATCAGCAAGTTCATCAGATCTGGCAGCAATGGGAACTCAGGGTTTCACTCAGCATTTGTCGCCTGAATGAATCTGACAGACATGTATCAATAATCTGGAGATGTATGCCTTCTTCATCATTGAATTCATTCAACTTACAGTGTTTTACGAGCATATCAAGTCTCACTATGAATTTGCCAATTGTTTCACCAACTTTTTGTTGTTCCTGACTGAAAATGTATCTTTCGTAATCGACATTCGGCATTGGATTGAACTTGAAAATTAAACTTCTTTGTTTTGCTGGTATGTCATTTCTTCAGTTTGTGGCAGTTTCTTTATTACCTCCTTTACTCCTTCACCAGCAAGACTTTTGAGGTATTTGACAATTTTTCTGTTGTCTGTTTCTTCCATTGCATCCATGAAATCATCAAACTTTTCCATCCAATATTCTGGTTTTTAGTGTTATCAAAGGGAGGTGGTGTTTGTAAGAATGTGGCTGCATCATAACCTGTGGAACTTTCTGCTGTCAAGAGTGGATATCACTCTGGCAGCACCTGCTGTCCGCTTGTGCTTGCACCATAATCAAGCACTGACCATGTGCTACCACCTGGATAGTTGCTCTTGTTCTCTGTCTGTGAGGTGCTGTCTTCTTATTTAGCAGTGAGTAGCAACTTTGTTTCTTGCACAGATTCTTCACCCTTTTCCCCTCTCTGCATTGTATTTGTTTCTGCTCAAAGTGTTCTCTTTCATCTGGCTGTCGCTTCTTGTTGAATTTTCTGTAACTGGTTATTACTGTCTTTAGCATTTCTCTTTGCCTGGTTGTCGCTGCCTTAAGCATGGTAATTTATAATTTATAGCTCTATGTTGCATGGTGGCACACCACCTCTTTCATAGCCTTACTAACAAGTTTCTGGCCAACAATGCGTAAACTTCTCAATTATGCTTTTGTTATCTTCAACCACTTCACACTGGCTGGAGTGGTGCTTTGATTCCATATATGCCCATGTCGATCTTCACTTTAACTGAGGCACGTGTGGCACGCACAAGCATTTTGCTAGATCATGGCAAACTCTCTGGAAGAGCACTGTCGATCTTTGGGATACATAACCTCCATCTCGTCACCAGTTGTAGCATCCTTCCCAGGCTGGGTATTCAGAAATTACTACACACACGGAGCTTGGTCTTATATGTCTTTATTGCTCTACGTGTAACCACAAACTCAGCATACTAACATGAAATCTATTCACCACACCTGAACACTTACATCACAGTTCTATGGAGTCCATCAGGAACCAAAAGGGTCCTGTCATCACTAATAAACAAAAACTCCAGTCTATAGTGTGTGAATTGATATTATTGACAGATTATGTCCCTCATTACGACCCTGTCAGTTGGTGAAGACAAAGTTCCGCTCACCATTATATGATGCTACAATCCATCACCTTTTCCCGGGGCAGTACCAACGCCATCAAAAGCCTGGCAGAAACAGAGCACAAAAGTCAAAGGATTCACTATTGGAGACACAGTGAAGAACCACACCGCCATGGAACCAGAACTGCATGTTTTCCCGATGATCTTCTACGTCATGCTCCACCACAAACACCAACGCCGGCGAAGACGACAACGGTGAGTACAGCTGCCTAGCACACAAGGGAGGGGTGGAGGAAAACAAGAGTGACACACACACGCACAACACACACCCAACACACACACGATACACACAAGCTGATGCACAAGAAAATCAATTTGTCCACGAAACCAGAAAAATTATGCAAGGACAACAGGAATTGACTACAGTGATTGTAAAAAGATCAACCTTAAAAATAATAAGTTGATGTGGCAATGCAACAGATATGTACAAATGTACAAAAAAGGGACACTGCCCAGTCCATAGTTCACAGGGGCCACATGGCCACAGGGCAAAGTCCAAGGCCCCACTTGATTCCTGCACCAATAAGGAGAGAACACTGCAGGGGCACCAGTTGGCAAATAGGCAGGCACCTCAGGGGAGGGTGGGGCACCTCAGCCGGATGCGGAAACAAGATGACTAATTCTGGACGGGGCAAAATGCACATTGCTTTGTCCTGGGGAGTGCAAGGCCACAGTCTCTGAAGTGGGGGACTTGCCCACTGGTTATGGAGGGGGCAACATGCCCTGTGCTTGGTCCTGGGGAGTGCAAGGCCACAGTCTCTCAAGTGGGTGAATACCCACTGGTTCTGGTGGGGGCAACATACCCTGTGCTTGGTCCTGGGAAGTACAAGGCCAGTCTCTGAAGTGGGTGACTTGCAAACTGGTTCTGGAGGGAGCAACATGCCCTGTGCTTGGTCTTGGGGAGTGCAAGGCCACAGTCTCTCAAGTGGGTGAAAACCTACTGGTTCTGGTGGGGGCAGGCCGCACAGCAGCCCATGGAGGCTGGACTATACGGCGTCCGCCAGCGGTGATGGCTGCACTGTGGTGATGGTTGTGGGAGGCTCCTGCTCAGCCCCTGCACCCTCTGATGGCTGCACTGTGGTGGTGGTTGTGGGAGGCTCCTGCTTAGCCCTTGCACCCTCCGTTGGCTGCACTGTAGTGGTGGTTGTGGGAGGCTCCTGCTCAGCCCCTGCACCCTCTGATAGCAGCACTGTGGTGGTGGTGGGGGGGCTCCTGCTTAGCTCTGCAGTCTCTGATGGCTGCACAACCACGGCTGGTGGTGGGGGCTCTGTAACAGCTGCTGGTGCAGGCTCCTTCCCCTTCTCTGTTGCTGGTGCAGGCTCCTTTCCCTTCTTTCTGGGTGGTGCAGGCCCCTTCCCCTTCTTTGTGGCTGGTGCAGGCTCATTCCCCTTCTTTGTGGCATGTGCAGGCTCCTTACCCTTCAGTATTTTTGGCCTGGAATCCTTTCCACCATGAGTAGGTGCTGGGCCCATGGACTGTTTGGCTGAGGTGCTTGGCTGGGTACTTGATACCCTGGCCATACGTGTAGGATGGGAGGGAGGGGTAGGGAAGAGGTCAATCTGGGAAAGGAAAAGCTTATCAAGGACATTGGGGCGGGAAGAAGGAGGAGTAATGGGAGTGGATGATGAGGGAGTGGTTGTTGGAGGTGTTTGTCTGCTGGATTTGGGTGCAGGTGCATGGGGTGTATGCCGTTGTAAGGTGGATGGCTGTTGGGTGTCTGAGTGCTTGCATTTGTGTACTTTAGGAGGGGGACACCGACACTGTGGGAGAGGACACAGGGGACGTGTGCATGGATGTTGTGGAGGTGTCTGGCAGTGAGGTGTGAGTTCTGCTTGGTGTGGTGATGATGCAGGTAGTGGATGATGATGTAGTGCATGCAGGTATGAGTATAGATGTAACTGGGTGGGAGGTGGAGGTGGAGGAGGAGGGGAGACAGCGGAAATAGTGGATGTGGTTGTGTCTGCAATTGGATGGTGTTTGTGTGAGTGCCTGTGGGATGAAGTGTGGTACTTGTATTTGCCTGTGACACTCTTGGGTGTTATCTTGTGTGCATGCTTGTCTGGCTGTGTGCTTGGGATGGGTTGGGGTTGAGGAGAATGGGACTGGGAAGTGGAAGTTGGAGGGGAGACGGTTGAAACAGGAACAATGGCTGCCATCAGAGAGGAGGCCAGAGCCCATATCGATCTCTGTTGGGCCGCCAGTCCACCGTGAATGCCCTCCAGGAATGCATTAGATTGCTGCATCTGGGCTGCCAGCTTCTGGATGGCATTCACAATCGTTGACTGCCCTACCAAGATGGATTTCAGGAGGTCAATAGCCTCGTCACTCAGGGTAGCAGGGCTCACTGGGGCAGGGCCTGAGGTGTCTGGGGCGAAGGAGATGCCCAACTTCCTGGGTGAGTGTGCACAGGCAACTCGCTGAGGGGCTACTGGGAGGGAGGTGCTGGTATGGGGTGGCGGCTGTACCTGTAGCTGTGGTGGTCACAGAGGTGTCCACCACCACCCGGGAGCTCCCATCAGAGGAGGAATCTGAGTCTGTGTTGTCCCCTCCAGCCTCTGCCGTGGTGCTCCCCTCAACCTCCGTCCCACTGGTGCCCTCAGCGTCGGTGGATTCTCCCTCAAGGATCCTGTGGGATGCAGCTCCCTCTGTCGCTGGTGCCTCTGCTCCCCCGCCAGATGATGGTAATGCACATAATGACGGTATGACAGAACAAGAAAGGGGGAGAGAGACAAGGGATACACTGTGTCAATGAATGCACCAACACCACCCTTGGTGTACACAGCACCCTCACACACAGGGTTCAGGCCTATGCACTATGCATTGCACTACCAGTGATATTGCTAGCCACAAAGGCATGAGGAGGAGCACACACCGCCAACTGCAGTACACCTGGGACCCACACAGCCCTGACCAGTAGTGGATGCTAACAAGCTAGATAGGCAGTATTTCCCATTCAGACCCTTACCCACCAGAGGACCTACGCTGCTATGTCTGGCCTGGCCTAGGGGCACCCACTGACACACAAACCACCACATGTATACCACCCCACCAGCCGTAAGTTGTAATGATAGCCACTGTACTTCCTTGTGGCTCCTTCATACCCTCAGGTGCCCATCCAGCTATGGATAGGCCACTGCCAGTATGTGGGCCATCAGGGTGGTCAGGGTCCGACGGGCACCCCTTCCTCGCTGGGAGGCCATCCACAGATGGGTATCTGCGGTTTTCCATGGCCAGTGTCTCAGGCCCTCCCAGTGTTTCCGACAGTGGATGCTCCGCCTGCCCTAGACCTCCAGGGTCCGCACCTCCTTGGCAATGGCATGCCATGTGCCCTTTTGTTAATGGGCGCTGACCTGCAGAGTCAATACAGACAGGAGAACACCATTAGACAAACAGCCCAGCCTGTAACACAAATGTCCCACCATACCTGTTTCCATCACCATTGGCACAAACATACCCCAGCACACAATGTGTACACCGCCAAAAGGACATCCACCCCCCCTTACCCGATGCCTTCACAAACAACTCCATGCATTCATGCCACATGCATCGTGCCCACAGTCTACTCACCTGTTGGTCTGGAGGCCCATACAGCAGTCTGTACTGGGGTTGGGCCCATCCACCAGTCTCTCCAACTCCTCAGAAGTGAAGGCTGGGGCCCTTTCCCAGGTCACACAGGCCATGGTAGGTTCCAGCCACAGATCACAGCAGCACATGCAGTGTAGGTCTTCTCCTGTGGAAGGTCAGGAAACAAGTGAGGAATATGATAGAAAATGGCAGTCACGTCCATGGTGGGGCATACTGTCACCGCCGGAGTAGATCACCATTGGCCACTGTACCCCATAGGGCCCAATTATAACCAATGAGGAGTTGCATGGTGGTTCCCAATTGCCTACCGCCACGGCGCACAACGTCAGTGGAATTACCTCACTTCCACCTGTCCCTCCACACAGGACAGGCGGATGCCATTTCAGGGGGGGAACAGGCCTAATGAAGCTGCTGCGTCACAGGATAAATAGGCACATACTTGACAAATTGCACTGTCCCATTACATGTTTACAGATTGCGGACTACTGTTGTGGCTCCATTTTTGAGTTTGTGACAGCCTCCTCACTCTTTGGTCCCTTAGATACTTATCCGCTGCGGATGAATAGGAGATGGAGACATACCCCCATGTACAGACCCCTGGTGGACTTGGCTACACTGGAGGACAGGCACATTATCCTCACCTATAGACTGGACAGGGCCACAATCACAGAGCTGTGTGCCCAATTGGAGCCTGACCTGATATCTGTTATCCATCAGTGCACTGGGATCCCCCCTTTTGTGAAAGTGATATAAGGGCTCCATTTCCTGGAAACTGGTTCTTTCCATGTGACAGTGGGCTTGGCAGCAGGGATGTCACAGCCAGTGTTCTCAATAGTGCTGACAAGAGTGTTGTCTGCTCTGATAAAACACATGCGCAGCTACAGTGCATTCCCCCAGGTTGAGGATTTGTCCACTGTGAAGGCCGGGTTTTATGCAATGGGACATATCCCCAATATAATTGGGGTCATTGACGGAACACATATTGCATTTGTGCCCCCTCGCCAGAATGAACAGGTGTTCAGGAATCGTAAGAGTTTCCACTTCATGAATGTACAGATGGTGTGCTTGGCGGACCAGTACATCTCCAACGTCAGTGCTAAGTATTCAGGTTCGGTGCATGATGCCTTTGTCCTGAGGAATAGCAGCATCCCAAATGTGATGTCCCAGATAAAGAGGCACAGGGTGTGGCTAATAGTTGAGCCTAGGTTTCCACTCAGTATATGTTGGTGTATGCCTATGGTGTTGGCCATACAGGATAGTGTGTAGCTAGATGTTGTCCCTCAATATTTGCAGGTGACTCTGGGTACCCAAACCTATCATGGCTGCTGACCCCTGTGAGGAATGCCAGGAAAAGTGCAGAAGAACGTTATAAGGAGACACATGGGTGAACCAGAAGCATCATTAAAAGGACCTTTGGCCTCCTGAAGGCCAGGTTCCGGTACCTCCATCTGACAGGTGGATCCCTGTGCTGCTCACCCAAGAAGGTCTGCCAGATAGTCGTGGCATGCTGTATGTTGCACAACCTGGCCCTCAGACTCCATGTACCTTTTCTGCAGGAGGAGGAGACTGGAGATGTCCCTGTGGCAGCAGTGGACCCTGTGGACAGTGAGGATGAGGAGGCAGAGGATGAGGGTGTGGACCACAGAACATCTGTGATTCGTCAGTACTTCCAATGACACACAGGTGAGACAGTGCAACTTTACATTTCAATGACTTTGGTTGTATTCTGTGTGGCTTTGGCATGCTGGTATTTCCCACTTATATGCCCACTTACTGTTACCTATGGCTATTTATTTTGCAGATGTTGGTGATTTGACAAATACTCCTGGTGTGATCACAACAGCCAGCTACAGGTCATTGATTCTATGCTCATTCTATGTACAGTTCATTTGCAATGGTTGAACCTATTTCAATCAATACATAATTTGGAATACATGACATACTCGAAATCGATTTATATCAAATGTGTATATTGTAGTGCTAATATATAGAGGGGAAAGTGCAATGGGATGGGGTGATTATGGAGAAAAGTCCAGGGTATTGTTCCAGTCTCTTCGTAGAACAGGTGCAGTGTCCAAGGGGACATAGGAAGGGGAGCAATGGCAGTTCAAGGTGGACAGGGTGACTGAGTAGGACACAAGACCGACAATCAGGAGAGTCTCATTTCCTGGTGGGGGTCTTGGCAAGGGTCTCTGGCTTCTCTCTGGATTGCAGGGAACGTTTGCGGGGTAGTTCACCTTTTGCAGGGGGAGGGGTGCTGGTGGCCCGTGAGTCCTGTGGCGGGGCCTCCTGGCCACTAGAGGAAGTGAAAGTCTGTTCAGATGAAAGGCTAGTGGCAACGGCCCGCTGGTGTGACACTGCCTCCCTCATAATGTTGGCCCTGTCTGCCAGCACCCCTGCTATGGAGATCAGGGTGTTGTTGATGGCCTGGAAGTCCTCCCTGATCCCCTGATACTGTCCCTCCTGCAGCCGCCTGTTCTCCTGCATGTTGTCTAGGATCTGGCCCATCGTGTCCTGGGAATGTTGCTCGGCTCCCAGGATCTCAGAGAGCGCCTCCTGGAGAGTCGGTTCCCTAGCCCTGTCCGCCCCGTGGCACACAGCAGTCCTCCCAGTTTCCCTGTTGGCCTGTGCCTCTATCACCTGAACCGAGTGCCCACTGCCACTGACCCCAGGTCCCTGATTGTCTTGGGGGCGAGGTGTAGCCTGGGGTCCCTGTACAGGTGGGCACACTGTTGATTTACGTGTCCTGGGGACAGAGATTTGGTTACGCTGGGTGGGTGCTGTGGAGTTGTTTCCAGATTGGGAAGGCTCTGTGGTGGTCTGTGACTGAGCTACGGTAACCGGCTGTCTAGTGGTCCCTGATGGGCCAGGTAGATCGTCCAGATCCTGAAGACAAGAGTTACTGTCATCACTGTGGGCCTCTTCTGTTGGGAGACTGGACAGTGCTGCACCTCCTCTCTAGTGACATTGGCAGGGGTACCTGTGGGGACATAAATGTTGTACTATGCTTCATGTATATGACATATTGTACATCCCAGCTTCCCCTCTATGGTTGGTGTTGCCCTGCCAACTTTTACTTGTGTATGTTGGTGTATGGTGAGATTGTTAGTTTCCCTATGCTGTGCATGCTTTAGTGATGAGTGTCCATGCTGGGCTGTGAGGGATGTGTTGCATTGGTACAGCATGCAGGGCTTGGCATTGGGATTAGTGAGATGTGATGGTGGGATGTATGGGATGGAGTGGAGTGATGGGAGTGAAGGTGAGGGCATGTGATGGCATGCAGTTATGGGGAGTGATAATTGATGGAAGTTGACTTACCTGAGCCCAGTCCTCCTCCGACTTTGGCCAGACCCATGCTTTGAGTTGTGGGGGAGGAACTGGGGGTTCACTGCCAGTCCTCTGGATAGCGTGCTGGTATCTTGCTGCAATGGAAGGTACCTTCCCCCGTAGGTCGTTCCACCTCTTCCTGATGTCGTCCCTTATTCTGGGGTGCTGTCCCACGGTATTGACCCTTTCCTCGATTCTCCGCCATAGCTCTATCTTCCTGGCTATTGATATTTGCTGCACCTGTGCTCCAAATAGCTGTGGCTCTACCCTGACGATTTCCTCCACCATGACCCGTAACTCCTCCTCAGTGAAACAGGGGTGCCTTTGAGGTGCCATGGGTGTTATGTGATGTGTGTTGGTGAGGGTGTGTTGGGTAATGTGTTCGGGTGTGTGAAGTGGGGTGCGTGAGGGATGTATGGGTGTATGTGGTGTGTGTGTCTAGTTGTCGCAGTGGTCTTGGTGTCAGTCTGGTGGCACTTATTGGTATTCGTAAAGGGTTGTGGGTACTGTGGGTGCGTGTTTCATAGTGGTGTGGGTGTATGGGTGTTAGGTGTGTGTTGTTTGAATTTTCCAATGTGGTGTTGTTTTGTTTGTGGGTGCCCATTTTGAGCATGGCGGTATGTACAGCCAATGGTTTACCGCCATTGAATGTCCATTGTGGTGACTCGTGGGTCATAATGTTCGTGGGTCATAATGTGTTGGGCGTTGTTCTGTTGGCGTAACGGTGTGGGTTTTGATACCGCCACTTTATCACTGACCTTTGGGCTGGTGGATTTGTGTATGTGGCTGTATTCTGTCGGACTGGTGTGTGTGTGTGTTATAATATGGTGAACGGATATCTGCCGCCGCCACGTTGATTTGGTGGCCGTCAGCGTGGCGATAAGTGGGATTTACCGCCAATGTCATAATGAGGGCCTATATGTTTATTTAAAGGGGACAATATTTTTGTCTCTGATATTTGTGTTTTCAATATAAGTAAAAGTACATATTTTTAACAAAGATATTTCTGTTCACAATATTTGTGATTTTGCTAGTTAAGTTTAGGAAGGCAATATTTTTGTTAACAATATTTATTTTCTAAATTTTTTTATTTTGATATTGTATGCAGTGGTGTTATGTCAGTGATCCTTCAGGAGTGACCCAAAGCAAGAGCACATCGGAAAGAGATGGTCCCCAACTCAACTGCCTGTTAACATGTGAGGGATAGCTTCTCCGGAATCAGGAAGGGACAAGAAGGACTCCCTAGGCTCAAATGGATCATCTCTTAATTGCAACAACACCCACTGTTTGAACTACTGAAAGAGATCCCTAGAATGTTCTTGGGAAGTCCTGTAATTTGGCTTTCTGTGCTCTCCTATCAAGCCTCCACCTTAGGAACTTTACACAAGAGGTATTGTTGCAAAATGGAACTCACTGTGACTCTAGCCACATGCACTGCCTTGCACTCCACTACACATGCATTCTTCAACGCACATGTAACATCTACACTTCTGTAGTACATGAGCACACAGCATCCATTCCTCAATGATGGGTTAAGAACCTGGGCATAGAGGACTGGGAGCACAGTTTAATTTCAGGAGAGGCTGGTAGGTTGCACCCCCAAAGCAGGCAACAAGGCAAAAGGCCTCCATGTACTATAATTATTTTATTGCCACCACTGCAGTCCTCTACGGGCTGGAGAGAGAACAGTAGTGACTTTCCTAGGAAGGAGACCCGCTTTGAGCTGCACTCGGCATCACAAAAAAGCCTCAGCACAAACTCCTCCTGATAGTGGTCTGCTGAGACGGGGTGAGAAACCCTACAAATTGCACGCTCTCCTGAGTCATACATGGGAGCTTTCTCTAGCTCAGCAAATGGCCATAGTAAAAATAAAAAATATTGCAGTAAGCAAGCGCTATTATGTAATTGATAATTACTCATGGGTCAGTGACCATCGTGCTGCCTTAGGTTTATATTGTTATACTATCACCCTTTACATGTATGAGTATATAAAAACAAGTGTTTACTCCCCAAAGATGTACAGTCACCGTCTGATCTAGATAACGAATGAAATTGACAACATGACCTTTCACTGCGTAAACAGATTACCAACTGCATTTTAGTATTGTAGCGCTTCCCACAGTCTGACATCATTGAAGCTGCCATTTACCTTTCTAAGCACATTAATCGGTGGATGGGAGCGACCTATCTGTTTTTCAATTGATAAAAAAGAAACCTTCAGAGTGGGAGATCCTACCATGACAGCATGCCCTGCCTCTGGCCAGAGGAACTAGATGTCACATTGAATCCTGCCAAAATAGGTAAACGTATGATTTGATTTGGACCAATCCAGCAGTAACCAAAAAAAACAATTATCATCTTAACCTCTGAATTGACATATTGTGTATGCTATAGCACTGTATAACGATTTCGATTCCGAACAGACTGCAAAAGCAATCAGCCAGGCCTTGTGTCAGTGTAGGAAATCATCTCACATCACACCAGCCCTCAAAAACCTGATTTGGCTTCCATTCTACACATAGAATAAAGATCAAAGTAAAGTTTGGACCTTCCAAAAATATCTTTGATTGCTACTCCTAAAACATAGACTGAATTGCAGCTTCAGATCCAGTTAGTAGGATATCCTAACGCAGGTCTGTTGAAACTGATGGCCATATTTATGTCCTGGTTTGCGTTGCCCCTGCACCATGCAGCATGGTGCAAGACCGAGGCATGCCTTAAGTGGAAATTATGAAGTCAAGCAAGGCCACCTTGCGTGGGCCTGTGTGCTTCATAAATCCAGAGTAATGCAATGCAGCATTCGTCCTCGCCAGGGAGGCAATTCAATGGGTGTTGTGTGGGTGTTTTCACCAACATCCATGGATTTTGACGCATTCCCAGATTTACAACAATTTGTAAACCTGCACATGTGCCAAAAAGATACACCTTCACAGGAGGAATAACAAGTAAACATATGTTTATTTCTCTTCATTTTTTCCTCTTTCTGTGTATGCTGCATTCACCAGCACAAAGAAAAAGAGGAAAACGCCTCTCAGGATTGTTTTTGTGCAGGAAGGTGCCCCTTCCTGCACAAAAAACATCCTGCATGCAACACAGGCACCCGTGCACCATGGTGAACGGTGCCTGCATTGGAGCTGGCTGCCTAAAGCGTGCCAATGCAGTGGGAAAGGGCAGGAGTGCACCATATTGGATAACTGTAGTGCATTCCTGCCCTTTCGCTGTGTGTCTCATGGTCTGAAACTAATCTGTGTTGCAGGACCTCCGCTCTGGAGTTCTTGGTCCCCATTTCATAGGAAAATCATGGGAATCAATCTCATTTGGCATGAAACCTATTAACACTTCAGATTACAACTACATAAATGAGTAAATAAATAAATATAATTGATTAACCTATAGTTTATGTACTAGTTAAAATATCCTGCAAATTACTGATTATAGTATGTGTTGATTCGTGGTCAAAGTGTGGTATTAATTAAATGCAACTAGGTTTAGAGCACTTTCCCAGCAATGATGTAAACTATGGTATTGAGAATAAACATCATCCTGAACTAAAAAAGGCAGTGCTCAATAATGGCTAAGTTCAAATTGACCGACATGTTGTCAGCAAATAATGCACAATGGCACGTCTGTCCCCTGTTCTGGAGTGCAGGTTTCGTCCTACAATATCATTGAGCTATCACCACTCCCCTTTATAAACACAAACAAAACCAATACATACAAAGTAAAAATATCTCCATCACAATGCAGGATGAATACGGACATGCATTCTCTGTAGTAGGCAGAAATGTAAACCCTGTTGAGCTTGCATTCCTAATGTTAGTGTTTGTGTATATAAAGGATTCGTCCATGCGAAGCGAGGTACCACGTCCACCAGACAACATGGGAAAGGTAAGGAGGGAGCAGTGTGTATGTGTGTGTGCGTGTGTGTGTGTGCTTGTGTGTGTAATTAATGAACACAGAATTTCCACTTGGAGAAAATTTAAGGCGCACATTTACTAGACAATGACGGAGCGCAGCACTGTGCCAAAGTTGGCAGCGCTGAGCTCTGTCATTTTCAAAGCATGGTGCAAGGATGGCTGTGTTGAGGGGGAAATTGTTTTTGTGCAGGAAGGGAGACCTTCCTGCACAAAAACGATCTGAAATGGTGATTTGCTTTTGCCATGTGTGTTGCAAAAGCAAAAAATGAGGAGAAATGAAAGCATTTCTCCTTGTTGTGCCACTCCAACACCACCCCTGGGGTGGTGTTAGATTTTGGCGCTGCCTCAGGTTTACAAAATATCCTAAATCTGAGGCAGCATCAAAATGCAATGGGTGTTGCTGTGGCACACACACAGCAGCACCCATTGCACGCCCCTTCCATGCACAGTGCTGCATGTGAAGGGGCGTATTTACAAGGGGGCCACAAAAAGTGGCTTAAAGCCACCTTGTAAATACGGCGCAGGGCATTGCGCCACCGGAGCATCACAAAAAGTGATGCTCCTGTGGCAATAGAGCCTTGTAAATCTGGCCCTAAGTTTGTCACAGATGGGTTGCTTCTGGGATTTTTTTGTGAATCCAATCTAAAGGCTTCAAATGCAAGTTTAGTCCTCCTCAAACATATTCCTCACATTCAAAGTAAGCCCTCAGTGAATGGACCCCAATGTGTGCTGTATTGTATTTCACCTGACACTGTGTGTTTTTTTACACAAACTTAGGGGCATATTTACAAGAAAGTGGTGCATTGGTCCCGATGCACCACTTTTCTTGTGCAAGGGTTTGTGCAAGGGTTTACAAAGTGGCCCAATGCAAGCACGGAGATAGGCCTCCTTAACGCCACCTTCGCATAAACAAATGATGCTAGGGCGGCCCAAGTGTCACTAGGGAGATGTAAATATGCCCCTTAATATAGTCATCTTGGAGATGATCGGGTTAATGGTCCGTTCAAATGAGCGTGGTTACAAAGCACGTGGGCCAAGTTGCATTCAGCTTGTTACACATTGTGGCTAATAGAAAGTAAAAATTTAAAAAGACTTTTTCATATTTGTGTTAGGAAAGGATTAAAAAGTTATGCAATTATAATTTGTATTTTTCCAAGGACCAAAATACGAAAACATCGTGACTCAATCAATGCAAACGTCAAGTAGTTGCAGTCTATAACCAGCGTCATTCCCCTTACTCAAGGAATTACAATTAATATATGGTTTCCAAAATTTCAAAAACAAACATTTGCAAAATGAATTGAACTTTATAGTGAAACTTGAATCAGAACCAGCACAAAACATTCAACATTTTTGACTGTAAACATCGCTCATGACTGACGAATATAGCGACCTGTGATGTAAGTAATTTTCCAAATCTCACTATAATTTTTTCCTGCAGATCACCTTGAGGACCGTAACTTTGGTGACCGCTGCTATGAGTGCAGCTCTGAATGTGCTGACCTGCATTCCTATTTCAGCCGCTGCAACTCCATCAGAGTGCAAAATGGTTGCTGGATGCTTTATGAGCACCCAAACTACAGGGGGCATCAATACTACTTAAGAATGGGCGAGTACCCCGATTACCTACGGTGGATGGGCTACAATGACTCCATCGGGTCTTGCCGGGCGATCCCAGAAGTAAGTTCCTTTATATGATCTCTTATTCCATGATTTTGTTTCCCATCAATATTAAGTAATGATTTTCTTATGCATTAATTTCTTCACAAAGGCACTGATAGTCTCAGTTTTGGGCAGAAATACTGAGTAGTTATCATGTGTTTTTCTTGAAAGGTAAGTCACTACTTTATTAACTGCTCCATCACAAAACACAGAGCAAAACCACTTTTGCACTGGCCCTCTTTTTGGGATTAAAGTGGACTCATGCCCAAATTTCCCTAGCGGGTGTTATACACAGAAGCCGCACCTAATCCCTGCGTGCAACAATATGACAATTTATGAGCACAGAATAATCAATTCTATTTTCCAAAGGCGCAAGCAGACACAGTGCACATTGACAAAATGCGTGTCAAGGGCTTGTTACAAAGATGCAGTCCATATGATAACTATCTTGCAAAACTTTGCCCGTGATCGATCAATTTGGGATTGCACCTGCTGCACAGGTGAACCAAGCATAGTTAACTTAAAGTGATCTGTAGCAAAGAAGGCTTCCATTTGACATGTAATTCGCAAAGTACAAACAATAACGCCAGCTAAAATACCAAAATAATGAGTAATTTCCTTCTGCACATTTATGATTTGTGGATGAGAACTTGTGGAAGATAATGCTTAGCTAATTAATGCATCATATCTAAGATGGAAATCTTTGGACTCTTTTACTTAACCTTGCATATCAATGTAACATATTATGTTTTTGCGCATTGGTGCAGTGGCCTTGTTTTGTATGCAACTACAAAATGTAAAAGAATATATCCTCACTCCCTCGCTTGTGGAATTGAAGATAACTAGAAGTGTTTTTGGTTTTATATCTACAAAGTTTGAAAAATGCAACAAAGTGCTAACGCTTAGTTTTTCTGTGAATTCTATGGTTTGTTTAACATAAGCTAAAATCCCAATACCTTACCTAACTATGTCACTTTAACCTTTGGGTTTCTCAGTGAATTTCTGAGTTGTTTAAAAGGATTTATTCCCAAACCTAACTGTAACCTTTGTTTTGTTCAATTAATTTCTAGGGATATTTTAATTTAAAGTACTTTATCATGACATTTTTGATTTTACAGCGAATTTTCTCTGATTTTCTGTGTTTATTGACCATATTTGTTCTACCCCTAGCCACACACAGTCTTCTGCCATAGATGGCATGGGGTGGCGGCAGGGAATGGTCTGAACCCCCTCTTAGATGACCAACACCCACCACGCACAGCCAAAAGCTGTACACAGTGGGGGTTAGCCACAGGGCCTGGAATGCACCCAATCCCCAGAAGAGGGGCAACTCCCTGCCACACATGGCCTGAAGGCACCCATGGCAAGGTCCTGTCCACAAAACGTCTGCAGGCACCCAACCTCCTCACCAGGCTCTATGCCCAACCCCCCATGGGCAGCAAACTGCCTGCCATGCATGACTTTTTAGACCCTGCACCCAACCCTCTGCAGGCCACTTCAGCTGTTCACAGTGTTAGGTTGCCCCCAGGGCCAGCCTACAGCCAGGGCCTGTGACTAACTCCCATGGTGTTGGCTGCAGAGCCAGGCTTTCAGCAAGGCACCCCACCCAACCCGCCTCATACCCCCCACAGATAGCTAACCCGTGTGCACACAGCCTTTGTTAGTGTGCATCATTGGGTTTTCCTTGCCTTTATATTTATTATGTTTTTCATCATCCAGAATTATTAGTGATTCATTCATATACCTATCGGGTGTTATTTAACTTGTTGATAACTGAATCTGATAGCTTTTCACAATTTAATTTATAGTGTCTGTGACATGTTTCAGAGTTGTGAGTCAATTCCATACTCCTCCTAAGTGCATCTGGCCTGTGTGGGCTATCAGATAATATGGTACCATTCATCGCAATCAGTATTATTTGTCTCACTACTAACACACTTATCTAGATATCTAACTTCTTGTGTAATTTCTTATCACATGCTTGAATTGAAATCCATGTACAGTGCTTGACAAAGATCCATGTCCCACAACATCGCCTTATTAATCATGTGGGGGGTGACTGATACCTAAACTCTTAGGGTTCTCTGTAGATTAAGTGAGGAACACATTACAACTAGATATATTTACTTATCCGCATGAGTCCATGCAATTTGGAAGATAAGGACAAACTGTCCTTGCTTCAGAATCAGACACTTCTTTTTCACCGCAGTCCATTTTTGTGTACCAGTGTGCCCAATGAATGTAGATAGAGGAAAGTGCTTGACAGACGCCACATGTGACCTTCAAAAGTGCTTAAAAGAAAACACCAGTAGGGAACTTTGGAGGGAATGAGGATGACAAGGGCAGATGCATTAAAATAGGACAGTAAAAGAAATAAGTTGATTAAATTAAAACCATTATTCTTCTAAAGTCTAGCAATAGATTTAAAAGGTATTTTCATGTTCTATTTCTTTCCACAGCATCGGGGTTCATTCAAGATCAGGCTTTACGAGAGAGACAACTTTGAGGGTCAGATGATGGATTTCACAGATGACTGTTCAAACGTTTCTGAGCGGTTCCACTTCAATGACATCCATTCCTGCAATGTGCATGATGGGAACTGGATATTCTATGAAGAGCACAATTACAGAGGACGACAATACTACCTGACACCTGGCGAGTACAGGAGGTACACAGATTGGGGAGCCATGAACCCCAGGGTTGGCTCTTTCAGAAAAGTAGAGCATATCTAAACTGCAAACATGCATCTGTTGTCATTTCATTGAGAAATAATAAATACAATATTTTAATAAAGAAGCAGTCTCTTTTTTATCTTTCAGAAGTAAAGTTTTATTCTTATATCAAACAATGGTTAGGTGAAGTAGGGGAGAGTCTCCATGCAGGGATGTCATGATAGGCGGATAGAAAGAAGAATGACTATCATGAAGGGTATATGGAAAGAAAGATTTACATAGAAGAAATGAAGGAATGGAATGCAGATGAATGGGTGGAAGGGTAGAAAGATAGCTGGGCAAGATAGCTAGACAAGATAGATAAGATAGACGGGAAAAAAAACAAAGAAGGATGGAGATAAGGAAGGATGAATGAAAAAGACAAGACGAAAGATGGATGAAAAATGACTAGATGGGTGCAAGGAAGAGTAACTATATGATGAAAAATGTACGGAAAGGATGGAAAACTTAAAGGAACAGAAGATGGAAATAGATGATAGGATGGAGACAAGGAAGGTAAAAACATCTGAGAAGGATGGCGCACAAGAAAGAAGGACATTTATCAATTTCAACAACTTCCTTCCGGGGGAGCAAACTCCTGATTTACTGCCAGATTCGCTTGCCTCAACACTTAGCTCAGAGCTTGGGACATCCCTCCAAGTGGAAGGAATTGTATTTGTGCATGTGCGTGTGTGCGCGCCTGCCATTACGCTTGCTTGGGACTAAATGATAAGAAGCCAACAATGGAAACAGTGTACCCTTAAAATATCAGAATATTTTAACAAGGTTTCAATACAAATTTTATCGAGTCATTTACATTACATAGTGTTACCTCGTGATTTTGTCCTAATGTTTGTCAGCAGTCAACACATATTTTTTCCAGTTAGGTTTGAACAAGGTAGTAAGCATGCCTGCACTGTGCAAACACACTTTACTAGCAATGCAATGATCCTTAAGCTCCCACCTCTCACCCTCGTGAGCAAAATCAAAATAGGTGGTTCACAAAATGGAAAATTGGCAATCACAGTAAAGAATAAAAACAATCAAAACCCCAAAAAACCTGTTGCTCTAGCACAATGAGGCCTAGAGTTTTTAAAGATTTATGTTGACCTTTCATGATGCATGTCGTCTCAATGCAATGCAAGTCTTTAAATGGGATTTACAAAGCCAGACACTGGGCTATTTACACGGCCTTGTGTGACTTTGTAAAGGACTGTAACACTACGAAGTAGCTCACACTGCGTTGCATTACATTTTTGTTGTTGTAAGCATTCCATGGGTGTAGCATGGGGGTACCCATACTTCCATCTATTGAATTTGATGCAGTCCCAGATTTTATGAAGGTAAAAAACCTAGGGCTGCACGTAAATGGTGCACCTATGACAGAGAGGTGTGACCAAGTGAAATATATTTATTTGTCCCTGTTACTTTCTCTTTCTATGTGTGATGCATTTCACACCCCTCATAGAAAGACGAACATGCTTCCTATGATTATATTTTTGCAGGAAGGTGTAACTTCCTGCAAAAAAAATCCTGATCCTGAACACAGGCACCCTTGCTGCAGATCACACTACAGGTAGAGGGCTGAAGGATGCCCTATGTTACTATATATGATGCTCTTCATCACTCTCCTCTTCACAGAAACCAGAGCAGCAACTTTGCTTGCTCCCCTCAGCTACATGAACATTTAGTAAAGATGCCCCCTATTGTCAGTGAAAATTAGTACATAAGAGGTGTGTGGGCTGTGAGGTACCACAGAAAGAAATTGTTAAAAATGGGGTTTCTGGTTGGATAGGGTATGCACCTAAGCAAGGCAGAACCCACCCACTCTAGTCAGGGCCATGGAGCTACACACCCAAGATAACCCCTACTTATCCCCTTGGTAGCTTTGCAGGAGCAGTCAGGCCTATCCCAGAGGCAATGTGTAAAGTGTTTGCACAACACACGTGATGCACTATTCCCACCACAAAGGAAACACAACATCAAGTTACATAAAAATAAACTGTATTGTACACAACATCATTAGACCAGCCCCATCTCTTGCCTTGGAGGGAGACTGCACTTCCCCGGTCTTAACACACCAGGTGGGGGTGACTCTCCTACCTCGGGATCCCCCCTAGTCCAGAGTACAGCACGCCAGTCCCTGTAGGGGCGGAGGACTCCGGCAGGGGAATCCTATTCCTTGTCACCGGCCTCCCCGCTGGGAGCCAGCTTCCTCCTTCTTTGTTGCTCAGCTGTGGCACCCTCAGGCTCCAGGAATGGATGCCTGCTTGTGCCTCAGGGGCACTCCTTGATGGGCTCCCGCACCTGGGGGTACCAACAAAGGAGCTCGCTGATTCCTGGCTTCACTTTCGCGTGCCCCAGGGGCACACAGCACAGCACGCTTCGGACACATTTCGGAAATACAAGCTGCCTCGGCCACAGCAGTGATTCTCCCTCACAGGAACAAAGAAAGCGCTCTTCTGGCGCTTTAGGAAATAAAAACAAGGTGCTCTCAAGGCACTGAGGAAATAAGTAGAGCGCTACTCCCTGTGCTCTAATGAAATAAAGGGAAGTGATCCTCAGACACTCTGCTCCACTACAGAGGCCTTTAGGAGCAGCACTATCCTCACGCTGAGAAACATATGGCTGCAAAGGGCAGGGGTCACAGCACCCAGCCCCTGGAGACACAAGTGAAGCACAGGGCGGCAGGGCCCAACAACAGGCCAGCAAAAGGGGGATTCAGTCAGTGGCAGTTTTCCCTAGAGACCCAGCAGGTCACAGGTCAGCACAGCAGCAGCAGTCCAAGGTGTCTCCTGGTGAGTCCCTCCAGCAACATTCTGTGTTCATTTTCTTAAGATGTTTCTTGTGCGTTTTTCATGGGGAAAATCCCCTGCACTTATACTCAGTTTTGCAAAGCAATTTCAAAGAGGGGGAGAAGAGGTTCCAACCACTTACGATTTGTTCTAGTAGTGTCCCCTCTCTCCTCCAGCACAAGCTCCAGACATCACTTGGGGGTAAACAAGCCCTTTGTGTGAGGCCAGGGCACAGCCTTTACAAATGCAGGTGTGCCCTGTCTCCCTTTCTCTCAGCCTAGAAAAACCATTCAGTATGCAGATGCACCTCTGTGACACCTCCACCCTCCCTATATACAGGCTGTCTGAAAAGTATGCACAAAGCCCAGCTGTCACTCTGCCCCAGACGTGGATTGGAGACAAGCTGCAAAACATCAGAGACATAAGCACAGAGAAATGCTCACTTTCTAGAAGTGTCATTTTATATTGGTAATCAAAAAATCCACCTACACCAGTAAGCATAATTTTTCACTGCCATTACAACCATACCAAACATGCGTACGCTACCCCTCATAAATCAGACAATACCCCCTAGACATAAGGCAGGGCATTTCCAATATGATACTATGAGCAGGGCAGCACTCACAGCAGTGAGAAACCAAATAGGCTGTCTGTCACTACCAGGACAGGTCACACAACCAGGCACATGTCCTGCCATCTACATACATAGCACCCTGCCCGTAGGGCTAGTTAGGGCCTACCTTTGGGGTGACTTGCATGTAGTAAAAGGGGAGCTCTGGGCCTGGCAAGTAGATTTAGATGCCAGGTCCCTTTGGCAGTAAAGTGCACATGCAGGCCCTGCACTAGCAGGCCTGAGACAGGTTGGAAAGGCTACTTCTATAGGTGGCACAATCAGTGCTTCTGGCCCACTGGTTGCATTTAATTTACAGGCCCTGGGTATAGGGATGCCACTGTACAAGTGACTTACAGGTACATTAAATGTGCCAATTAGGTGTAAGCCAATCATACCAACTTTAGTAGGGAGAGCACCTGCCCATTAGCACTGATCAGCAGTGATAAAGTGCTCAGAGTCCTAGAGCCAACAGCAAGAGGTCAGAAAAATAAGAAGAAGGAGGCAAAAGGTTTGGGAATGACCCTTCAAAAAGGGCCAGGTCTATCAGAAGTCAACATAGGAAGGGCAAAACCACATTTTGAGCACTAGGGCTTTTCATTGTTGTGTCTGATTCATCGTTTGTCTCAGTTAATCCAATATAAGATGCAGTTTACACTTAAAAGGGATCGCAGATTAATGTGATTAAAAAATATGCAACCAATACTTCAATGTTGCAATATTTTAATTATGCTAACATAATTTGGAATGGGAAATGAAATGTTCTACACTGTACTACAGTGACAGATGGAACCATGTTGGACACAACACCTGATTGCTCTTTTCCCCAATGAAGAAGCAGCAAAATGTGTTTGTTACATTTTTGCACGCTACAGTATAATGCTCATTCTGACTAGGTAGTTTGAGATACGGCCACTAAAATATTCCTAAATTCCCAAAGCCTAATTAGAATACAGTTTTTTTAATTCAATGCTGACATAGAAAAAGGGTAAAGATTGATCTTTGTTAGACATTTCTAGTACTAATTTTCTTGAAACATTGTTCTTTAAATAGCATCAGTTGCTATAAGAAGCACTACACGAAGTAAAACGAAAACGTTGAGTACGATGCATGCAACTTGAAAGTACATTTCCCAGTATGATGGACTGTATTCAGAATTTGGTGGGAGGAGCAGAACTGGTCCAGTAGCAAGCAGCAGTCTCTCTCCTGTTGGGGGTCAGACGGGGAGAGGTTCACTCTCTCTACTGATCCATCTTGCTCTTTTAAGGAGAGGAGATTCGGGAGAGGTTCACTCTCTTCCTCCTCACCTCTATCTGTAGATAGAGAGTATAGTGGTCTCGGACCTCTCAAATATTTGTTTGAGGCAGTTAACATGCAAAACCATTAAAGAGTTCCTGGGGGTCTGGAGATCCACCAGCTAGGTGCTCTTCCCCTTGTGTTCTTTTTCCTCATATGGTCCAGTCCATTCATCCAGCAAGGCACGGGCTCCATTGGCTCCATTACCCATACCTTCTGACCAGGTTGAAATTCAACTAAAATGGCCTTCTGTTCATACCAGAGTTTCATGACTTCCAGACTGGCTGATAATTTCTCAGTGGTGGTCTTCCATTCCATAGCAGCTTCATATGGGATCTTATTGCAAACATAAGTGCTTACTTTAATCTGGTGGTTTCCAATGCTCAGCAGTGGCATTTAATTGTCAACATCGGCATTTAGGACAGTCTGCCACATGGTGGCTCCATTTGTCTAAATTAGAGATTAACACAACCAAAGTTATTTATTAATTCAAAATACATTTAAAATGACTAACAACCACTTTCCAAACCGTTCTTGTTGTTTTGGGGCCTGGAATAATCTGAACTGTCACATTTGTAGGGTTTGATGGCCAGTACATGTGTTGACTCTGTAACTGGCAGGATTGACAGGGGCAAAGGGTTGTGCAAGCTAAATTCACCCTGGCACGTATTTCTTTTTAGAAACTAGGCACTAAGCTGACTACATCAGGGGCGTGCTAGGGAGCTTCCTCCCACCTCTCTTTCACAAGCATTTGAAGCCATCTGACTAGGTGGCCAAGCAGAAGCTTGAAGTGGCTGAACCCAACTCCCTTTCCTATGCACCTCCTTGTAAGCAAACAACAGGCATGGAAAGAGGATGTCCCAGTTCCTCCTTAAAGGCTCTAATAGATCAATGATCATAATTTTCAGGGTCTTGATGAGTCTTTCAACATCTAATTGGAATGGGGATGATAGGGCGTGGAGAACTTGAAGGTTACTTCAGCCTCCTTCCACATTGACTTCATGTTTGCAGTCATGAAGTTGGTGCCTTGGTCAGGCATGACCTCCTTGGGAAAACCCAATCTGGTTAAGAGCTACATCAGTGCCCTGCCCACAGTGGGCACAGTCACTGTTCTCAGAGGGATTGCTACCGGTTACAGGTGGCACGGATAAAGGATAAACCGGTTGCCCAGATCTATCCTGGGGTCTGAAGGCCCCACAATATCAACACCCACCCTTTCAAGGGGTGTGCCAACAACATTAAGGGGTTTCATGGGGGCATACCTCATCTGTGTTAGAAGGGTATCCCTCCACACCAAGGGCATATGTTTCCAGAGACTCAGCCCGAGTCCTTTACTGGGACCTTACACATCCTAAGGCTATCCTGTAAGCTGAAAAACATTTTTCAGTGTCACCCCACCACATAGATAGGCAACAGGTTTTTAAGAATGTGGACTCTCTTGTCCCTACTGGACACTGCACTTTCACCTCCACAGTTGTTTCAGTTCCAGCTCTTGTTTACCCATTTCATGAGCCAGCAAAAGTTTATTTTCCTTTAGAGCCCTGTCAGCCTCAGAACTCTCCCTTGCCAATGCTATCTCTGCCTCGGTTTTTCTCTCAACCATTTTCTGTTTGTCCATCAGCAACCTGAACACCCTTTCTTCTTTCCTGTCCACCAGTTTCTCAGGGGACAGGTTTTGATGGTACGCACTGCTCCCTGTTCAGACAGAGAGCTCCATTCCTGTGAGCAAGTTGTCCTCCTCCTCCTTTGGGTGCTGCAGTTGAGGGACAGTGGCCAAGCTCTCTTTCTCCTCCTCCTCTAAGTCCAACTGTTCCTCTTAAGGGCCATCCTTTTCCTGATTCTCTGGGTTGGTTTGCATCCTCTTGACTTCCTCAAGGGCTCTGTGGGCTACCTGGAGTTCCATTTTGGTGGCCTTCCACTTCACATTCGGCCACCTCTTCTTGCAAAGCCTTTGCCGCACTGCTTTGCTGAGGTTGTCCACATTGATCTGAATTGTAGCAAAAAGGAGGTGAGGCTAGACTTAAATTCGGGAAAAAGGACAAAATAGCCAAATCCAAACTAAGGGAGAATTTAAAAAGAGGTTGAATTTGATGTCACTGCACACATACAAGTGATGGATCCCACCACTAAGCACCAATGTAGGCAATTGGGTTTTATTTGTGAAGGATGAATACTATCCTCATATAGTAACCACAATCCCTGTCCGGGTCAATCACAAAGTCAGTAAATTAACCTATGCCTAACCCTTTCGTAGCTTGGCACAAAATCAGTCAGGCTTAATTTAAACGCAATGTTTATGCAATACACAAACAGTAATAAAGTAAGAGCACAACACAAAAACAATCTCATAACAATTTAGAAAAATAGAGTAAATCCAATTAGTAGAACCAGAGATATGAAATTTCAAGGTTTTAGGTAAGTAAATCACATAAGAGCGTAAAGCGCCACTCACAATCATCTGGTCGTGCTAGTCAGGGGGAAAGTCACAAGTTTAGGCTGACCAGGATGGAATGCAGGCCAGATAAGGGGGACCAGATTAGTCCCACTGAAAAAGTTATCATCTCACTGTGAACTGTTGCTGCTGTAGCATGAATTGCAGATCACGCTTTGCTAGTTGTTGCTGGCAGTGACAAACAGTTGGGTTCAATGGAGCTTCGGGTTTGCGATCTTCGTAAGCAACAGGGTCTCAGTACAAATAGGCCCTTTAGCAATCGCAAGGAGTCCAAAACTTAATGATCTCTTCCATCCAGTTGCAGCAGGTCAGCTGGGCAATTGCAGGGAGGTCTCTACAGCTTGTTGTGTGCCTGTAGCTCAGAACAGGGACTAGTCAGATAGCCCTTGGAGCCACTCTGATGGCCCTGGTTTCAAAGAGCAGGTCGAGGATTCTTTCCTTAGTTTCCTTAGGCAGCAGGACAGTCATTCTAGCAGCAGAGCAGTTCTTCTGAGTCTTCAACTGGTCCAGAAGTGATCTGATGATCAAGAGGTGCAATATTTATACCTTATGCTGGCCTTTGAAGTGGTAAACCTATACTACCCCCACATCTAGTTCTGGAAAGTTCCTTCAATACGTTATCAAGACTCTAAGTACTCTATGGTGACAAATGGCTGGTATCATGTTCCAATGTGTGTGTGCTGTGGCAGCCATTTTAAAATGTAAGTGGTGCAGGGAACTACTCCACTCAAATGATCCTGATAAGGTGGCCTATGCTGCCAATACTTAGTCCCCCTTTATCTCACTGTCTAGGAGGAAAATACAAAGGCCAACAGCTCAGCTAACCCAACTCAGGTGATAAGGGATACTGGCAGAAGGCACAAATCATTAAGACAAGATAATTCCAGCTTTCTAGAAATGGCATTTTCAGAACTGTGACTTAAAATATTTTTCATTAAAGAAGGTTTTAAATTATGGTTCATTTGAGGGTAAACATAATTTTTCTATCTGCTCCCAAACTTAAGTTATCACTTTTTAATGTAATAAGGTAACCCAGTATGATCCCATTGGAGAGATAGGTCTTGCAATAATGAACAATGACTTCAGGAGTTTTTCGCTATCAGGACATGTAAAACCTAAACCCACATGTCCTTCCTTTGAAATACAATGCACCTTGCCCTTTGAGCCTTTATAACCTACTTTAGCCTGGCAAATTAGAGCAAGCATATTAGAACTGGTTAGATGTGGTAAAGTGCACAGTGCCCTAAAGACAACAAGAACAAATTTGGCAAAATAAGAGGAGTGAAGGCATAAGGTTTGGGGGACTATCGCTCAAGGGTGGTAGGTCTAACAACCCCCAAAATTCCTCTCTGCCCTATTTAGCATGGAGTGATGCCTATGCTTTCTAGAAAGGGTTGTTGGGACACCCCCTGCTCTTTGGTCTCCTTTTCAACAAACTCTTAATGATACCCTGTGTCTTTCTTTGAAATAATCAGATATAAAAAAAGTATAAAGATGTCATGCATTTATAAAGGCGTGTCTGCTGAGAAGGCAGTGATGATGTTTCAGTCAAGACATTTTCTATTCGTTGTGCGGAAGAACCGAGCTACAATGTACAAAAAAATGCTTCGCATGCATGACATTTGATAGTATTATGTTTAGTGAAAGGGGCTAAACATGGTGAAATATTTGTAATGGAAACACAAATATGTTCCAGCTCTTCTTCCCTTCTGATCCCCTTCTGAGTAGACCAGCGAATCAGAGGTGTTCTTACCATGTTTGAACAAAATATTGAATAAGTACCAGGAGACACAAATATCAGAAAAAAATATCCTGACACAAAAATATTGTGATGCAAAAATATTGTCAAGAACATCACCCTTTAGGAAATACCATTTTCTAGAATATAGTTTTGGATATTGTTTTCAATAATAGATTTGTAAAAACTATCATTTTTTAATTATTATATGTTTCACTTATATATTAATTTTCTGTGTTACTATTGTTTGTGTAATTGTTAGTAATCATTTAAATATACTTTGTCATTTTAAGTGATTTAGAATTTTTATTTTTATTCTCAATAGTAATTTAACTGAGCCATAGTGTTTTTTTAATTCAAGTGTTGATAGTAATTTATAGTTTTGCAGTGGGTTTTTGGGTTTGTAAGGATACAGGGTTGGAGGTTAATTAGGCAAAAACTAATTATTAATATGTTAATCATTTTAAATGAATTATGTGGTTGATATTAATTATGTAAACTAATGTAATACTCATTTATTTTAGTTATATTTTAGGGACAGATTGTTAAGATTGCGGGGATATAGAGGGGAAAGTTAATTAAATCATAATTAATTAACAGTGAATTATTATTTTATTAAATCTTTTGAATGTATTATTAATTATATAATTTGTGTAATAATTATATATTTTTGTTATTTTTAGGTGTGTGCTGCTGCATTTATAGGGGTATAGTGTGAGAAGATAATTAATTAACAAGTCATTATTAATTTCTAGTTATTTATTTAATTGATTATATATTATGGAAATTGTGCTACACCTATTTATCAAAGTTGCATTTTATGTGTGGGTTGCTAGGTTTGTAGGGGTGTAGGTTGGGAATTGAATTAACTAATAATTACTTACCATGTAGCTATGATTTAATTATAAATGTTTATTTGAGTACTAATTATGTAAATTGTGAATACATATGTACTTTAGTTATGTTTGAAGTAATAATTACTTAACAATTAATTATTAATTGTCAATACATTTTTTAATTGATTATCAATTATGTAAATTGTGCTATACCTATTTGTTTTAGATATAGATGAAGGTTGTGAGTTTTTTTAGGTAAAAATAATTAACAATTACCAATGAATGATTAATTTATTAACAATTTTTGAATGTATTGTTGATTATGTAAATTGTGTAAAAATTATGTATGTTTGTAGTGGTATAGGGTGGGAAGTTAAATAATAATTAAGGGCCTGGTTACGAGTTTGGCGGTTGGCCCTCCGTATTATGATGCATGCAGTTCCATAGACAAAAGACCGCCGCAGTCCCGCCGGCACTGCAGCCACCGCAGACTGCCAATGAGTTTGTCGAATCCAGGGTTTCCACCGGATAGATTATAATGTTGCCTGTGGCAGTCCATCCACCACGTCTCAGCTGGTGGAAACAGAGGCATAAAAGGCAAGAACTCACCTGTAGGAAGCGTCACACAACCTATGCTGCCATGGAGCTGATCATACAGATCCTGCAACTGCTGTTGCTCATACAAGAAACCCAAAATCCACGCCGCCATAGATGCAACTGACGGTAAGACAGAACACCTACCCGTGTTCCGAAACTCAACAACAGATCGATGACCCCCGGTTCAGCTGATATGTGGGTTATGCTCCGTGGACCAAGTGCCCATTTTTATGTCCCAGTCGGAGTAGTTCACAATGAATGACCCATACACAGCCACATGGTGCCCCCTTAGGGCGAGTCACTGACTGCACCAACACACTTCACAAAACACACATGCTTGCTCATCCCAGTTTCAGGGACAGTGAAGTGTACAGAACATTGTGCCACATATACCCACATCAACATCACACATAATGAAGCAGACATCCTCACGTTGCGCACATGCCATGGCCTGTCATGGTTTTGAAGATGCATATGTGTGGATGTGTCATTTAACCCAAACACACCTTCCATGTAACATCTTTGTGATAGACCCACACATATCGCCCACATTGCAACACAATGGAAGGTCAATGGGATGCACAATATTTTGTGAGACAAATATCCAAAGCTCACAATGTAAACAATACCTGCACAATATGGATGGCAACATTAGGGACACTCCAAGAAGGATGCTGCCCTCGGATACATTTCACTTTGTACATGCCCCTAAAAAACGATTTGCACAGGAACAGGCCCTTCATGTAGTCAAGAAAGCAAATACAACAGAAACAGCATTTGTCACACATGTAGATGAAGTAGCTGTAATGTACACACATGAAAATGGGCAGATTGTCAGTCAAATGTATAGGAAGGTAGCACAATTGAACACCCTCCATGTATGGACAAATACAACTTTAGCTTGCACACATGAGACAAATGTCCAATCTACATCAGGGGGGACTAATTTAACACAATACATGTTGACATTGGCCAAGCTAAGATGAAACACTTACCATATCAAACAAAACTCAATGCAATGACACCCCATTCAGACCACCACCCAGAGATCCATCCAGTGAACATCTACCTTTGTCCTGGTTGACAACAGCACTGCCCCCAAAATCAGATCTTGACAACCACAGCAAATAGATCAGCAATCAGGGTGCATCATATACAACTGTAGGCATACAACACAAATTACTCAGTAACAACAAAAAGGTAGAAAAGTAATGGCAGGACAAATGTGTTCCCAAAACAACACCTTGGGTTTATTAACAAAATAATGATGTTGATCAAAGGCCTTTGGCCAGTCCATAAAAAAGTCTGAGCAAAGTACTGGGCACCAGCGTGACTCAGATCACTGCCAAATTACCTCCACAGGAAGGGGCATCAAATGGGCGTGCAGGCACCTCAGAGATCATTCTTGGTTGGGGTTGGGGTCAGATTTGAGATGGTTAGTTTATGTATGAGAGGGGAGGTCTTCACCTTTGGAGGGGTAGACTTCTTTTTAGGAAGGATGGTCTTCTCTTTTGGAGGGGTGGCTTTTTTTGGGGTGGGACCGATTTTAGGAGGGCAAGTGTGACAGGGATGGGTTGGGATGTGGTTCTTTTGGATCTTTTGGTTTTCAGAGGGGTTGGGGATCACAGGGGTAAGGGCAAGGTCTAAAAGGAAACTTTCTTGGGAAAAACAGGTAGGTTCTTCTGAAGGGATTAGGGGTTGGCAGGTTGAGGAAGTGTTTGTCTTGCCTGTGGTGGTTGTTGTTGCTGCTAGTGCATGCATGTCTGAAGTATGCTTGGGATTGGGTGGTATCTGTTGCATGTGTGAGTGTGGGCATTTGTGTTTCTTTGGGGGTTGTGAGGAGGGAGTGCGGGTAATGTGAGAGTGATGGCTGTGTTTGTGGGTGTTGGGGTGGTGTCTTGGGTATGGTGAATATGGTGGCTGTGTCTGTGGGTGTTGAGGTGGTATCTGGGGATATGGTGTGAGTGGTAGCTGTGTCTGTAGGTGTTGGGGTGGTGTCTGGGGTATGGTGGATGTGGTGGCTGTGTCTGTGGTGTTGGGGTGGTATCTGGGGACGATATGAGTGGTGTCTGTGAGTGTTGTGAATGTGCCTGGTGGTATAGTGTGAGTGGTGGCTGTGTCTGTAGGTGTTGGGGTGGTGTCTGTGGGTATGGTGTCTGTTGTGTGTGGGTGTTGAGGTGGTATCTGGGTGTATGGTGGGTATGGTGGCTGCATCAGTGGGTGTTAGGGTGGTGTATGAGGGTATGGTGGGTGAGGTGTGTGGGTGGGTTGGGGTGGTGGTGGTGTCTGTGGAAATGGTGGCTTTAGTGGTGTCTGTGGGTGACTGTTGAGTGCTTGCATGCCGGTGTGTCTTGTGGTTCTTGTGTTTATGTGTGATGCTTGTATCTGTTGAGGTGGGTGCATGCAGATGTGTCTGTGTGCTTGGGACACGTAGGGGAATCAGGAAATTGGATGGGGAAGAGGTAGGTGATGGGAGGATGACTGCAGAGGTTGTGGATGGGTGCCATCAGTGAGGAGGCCAGAGCCTGAAAATATCTCAGTAGGCCAGACATTGCACTATGAATGCCTTCCAGCTGGCTGCCCTGCAGATGGATGGTACTCAGAATGGCAGTGTGACCCACAGACATACTGCTGAGGAGGTCAGTAGCCTCCTCACTCAGGGCAGCAGGGGTAATGTAGGCAGGAGTTGAGGTGCCTGGGGCAAAGGAGACACTCACCCTCTTGGGTGAACAGGCACACCTAATTGCATAGGAAGCAACAGGGAGAGTGGAGATAGAACTGGAGGTAGCGGGCAAGGCTGGAACCAGAGCAGATCCTGATGGGTCCGCCATCACTAGGGAGTGGCCACTGGAGGAAGAATCTGAAGATGATGACATCAAACCTGTGTCCTCTGTGGGACTCTACTCACCCTTCAGGCACTGGGTCCCTCCGTGTCAGTTGTCTCATGACTGGAGGAACTGTGGTCAGCTGCTTCCCCACTTGGTTCGGACCTGTCTTCTCCACTTGCATGGGATGATGGTAAAATTACAAATAGGGTCAGAACATTTTCCCGATCGCCCCTGAACAACAGCTGTGATCAGCAAACATTACCATGATGTACAGTAGCCTCCAGCCACAGTCTCCAGCAAAGTGGCTCCAACATTTGCAACACCATAAGCATGCATGCATCATAAATTGTCAAACGTTGCCCACAGGAAATCCAGAAAAACAGACAACTCAAATTGCATAGGTGAAGTTGTGCAATCACAGTACCCATGGAGCAAGTAGGAGACCATATCACATTGAATGGTTTGCCTCTTGTAGCATCCCTCAGTAACCTGTTGTCACAAAATAATACGGCAATGCCAAGTTCAATTCCACAGATCCCACACAAGGTCATGTATCTAGCTAATCTTCATATACCCAATGCCTCATCATGAAGAAAGGATGGCCAAATAATCCAAGGAAATCACCTCTCATTATTGGTAATCCTGAGAATACCCTACTCAGATTGTGAAAGTAAAAGCCAATAGTCTTTTGCATGTTGTAGATGCCTAGGGATACTCAAGTACCTGTAGAAGGCAATTAACATGTTGCTGAATGGAAATTCACATCACTGTCCCTTTTTGTCAGGCAAGCGCAGATTCCCTTGGATGAATGGTTGTACACAACGACATTTGATGCCCAAATTACTACAAGTCACCACCTGTCAATAGTTAGGCAATGACCCTTCAGCACTTAACATGTGCTAAGCACTTTGCCAATTGCTTTTATATCAATGGCATGGAAATGCTCATTTAGAGTAAAAATTGTAGTCCTACCTGTCATGTCCTTCATTGCTTCTGCATTTCTACATGCCAAATTACATGGAATGACTTTGAGGGTATTTGTGAGCCACCAATCAACTGTGACACACTCTTGTCTGGGGCAGCACATGAACTGAAGCCCCATTATGGATGTCCAATTCAAAACACATGTTGACATGTACACATTTGTGAGGGAATCAGACATCATTCCATGAACACAGATAGACCATGCATGAAACAGCAGTGAAAATGATATGGCAAAAGTCAAAGGTACACATGCTAACTGTTAGAAATGGGGTCTTTGGTTGGCAGTCAGGTTACCCCCGTCCAAGCAAGGACCCTCACTCTAGTCAGGGTAAAGGAGAATTACCCTTAGTTAACCCCCGCTCACAGGGGGCGTGGCCTGACCTACAGCGATGGCGTACGCGTGAGTGATCTGCTCCGCCTAGGCCTCCCAAAAATCCTTCTTATATCACCCTAGCGGGGGTCAGAGATGGTCACCAGCTGCAGGGAGGAACGGGGAAATGACCGAGAAGTCTCTGACATAGATCGGAACCGCAGCGAGTCAGCCGTGGGGACGCCAGGAGCCTGGGGAGTCCGCAGTGGCTGATTCAACACTGTAGGCAGCTGACAGGCGTACAAAGGGGAGCGGCCGAGCCACGTCGGACCAGTGCGGCCTGGAGGGCTTGAAGGCACCACCTCCTCTGCGGTAGGGGGGCACACAACGGGGGACCACTGAGAGCACTGGGGCCCTGTGGGGCGGCATGGAGGGAGTGCGGCGTCCCCACTGCATTTTAAAAATGAGCAGCGACGGAGGGCCTGAGAGAGTCGGTGTGCACCGGAGGAGGAGCTGGGCCGGAATACTCGGTGTATACGCCGCATGGTGAGGCAGCAGGAGAGGCATTCCCAGAGCACTGGCCGGCCGGGCGCAGGATGGTGGCATGGGCTGGCAGGGCCAGAGATGTAGTGAAAACTGTGTAGATTTTGGAAGAGACCCCCCCTGAACGTGCCCCAGCTGGGGACCATATGTGCTCGGCACCTGAGGACTACATGCTGCCACTGTGAATTCCCACAGAGACAATAATCAGGCCTATAGACATTGATGGCCTTGGGCTGTACCTATACTCCCACGCCCCTGGCTGACACATTAGAGCGGAGTAAGTGATGAACTACAGCTGGTCGCCACTGGCGATAGCCCCCCCGATACTGGACTCTCCGTCAATTAGCCCTGCCCCGGGGAGAGGACAAGTGACCCTGAGAGAGGCCGCCGGGACCACTGCCAAGCTCTTGTTGAAGCTACCACAGGCCGAGCCGCATGACTACCGAAAACCAGAACAGTGCGAAGTCACAGGGGATGTGCCAAGACAGTGACATGGCCCAAACGGGCATGGCGAACCCAGTTCTGCACTCTTTAGAGACTACACTGGACAAGATCCTGGGAGCCATAGAGGAATCTAAAACAACACTTCAGCTGGAAATTGGTCAGTGTCAGTGGAATTGGGCCTGCTGAGAGGGGAACACCAGAAGTTACCAGACAGGGTCCAATGCACTGAGACTGCACATCAGGAGATTAAATCCACTGTTGTGCAGCTGACTGTTTGTATCCATGCGACTGGAACGACGGGCCAAAGATGCTGAAGACCGAAACCGGAGGAACAACATGCAAATTATCGGGCTTATGGAGTGTGTCGAGGGCACCAACATGGTGACTTTCCTGGAAAAGTGGCTGAGGTTGGAGGTCGCCCCGGAGCAACTCACCCCCTTCTTTGTATTGAGAGGGCCCACAGGGTACTGTCGAGACTACTTGCCCCGGGCCGGCCCCCACAAGCGGAGGTGGCTAAACTGCTACACTACAGAGACAGTGACATACTATTGCAGTGAGCCAGAGAAGCCGGGCCCTTCCGTGTGGAAAATGGAACAATGACCCTCTTCCCAGACTTCACGGCAGAAGTACAGTCCAGATGGGCCTCCTATGCAGCAGTGAAGAGGGCATTGCGGGATGCGGACATTCAGTACTCGCTTTTGTTCTCGGACAGGCTGAGGGTGAACACAGAGGGGCATACTACTTGTCTTCAAACCCCCGAGGAAGCATGGGAGTGGCTGGAAGCACATAAAGTAGGAAGGGATCCCGCACAACAATGGGATTGTCACCACAGTGAGGACACAGGAGAGTAAGGAGACAATGGAACAGATCCTTTCCGAGCGCAGCGCCGACCCCAGCACAGAATGCACTGGACAGGCGGGCTGCCCTAGAGGCAGTGGTGTCACTAAGACAGGCAGAACTGACTGGCGATGTAAGCGGAGATCACCAGACTCACTACACAGACTCAGACTCTCACCACTCTGAGTAGGCTCCAAGAGCGACCCCCCAAACTGCGGACAATCTGGGATGATCCTTACCTGATGACACCGACCTCATGGCGAGGGTTCTTGTTTGAAATTGGGGCTGTGATGGCCACGGACCCTCATCCAGATTCTCGGCCACTGTTAATTGAATGGCGAGAACACAATGGCCCTCATTATGACATTGGTGGTAAATCCCACTAACCGCCATGCCAACTGCCACCAACATAATGCTGTTGCGGTGGATAACTGCCAAGCATCTTATGACACACACATACCAATCCGTCACTATACAGCCACACACAGAAGTCTGCCAGCCTAAAGGTCAGTGATAAACTGGCGGTAGCAAAACCCACACCATTATGCCAACAGAGCTACACCCACAGCATTATGACCCACGAATCACCACGGCGGACATTCAATGGCGCTCAAAATACACACACTCAAACAAAGCTACACCACATTGGACAATTCAAACTACACACACCTGACACCCATTCACACACCATACCCACACACTCACACCACTATAAAACACACACCCACACTACCCACAACCCTTTATGACTAGAAAGAATTGATACCAGACAGAGAAAGCAAGAGCACCCACACAACCAGAGGCACATAACATCATCACCTATACACCAACCACACACTTTACATCACACACCCCAACACATCACCCCACGCACCCTCACCCTCACCACTCACACTACACCCATGGCACCACAACAACACCCCAGATTCTCTGAGGAGGAGCTGAGGGTCATGGTGGAGGAAATCATACGGGTAGAGCCACAGCTATTTGGATCACAGGTGCAGCAGACATCCATTGCTAGGAAGATGGAGCTATGGCGGAGAATCTTGGACAGGGTCAACGCTGTGGGACAGCACCCCAGAACAAGGGATGACATCAGGAAGAGGTGGAACGACCTACGGCAGCAGCTGGCCAGAGTAGGAGGAGGACTGGACTCTGGTAAGTAAACTCTTTACTACTATCACCCCCACTACCTGCATGCCATCACAAACCCCCACCCCTACTCTCACTCCCATCACTGCACCACCTGCCACATACCCCATCATCACAACCCACTCATCCCAATACCAAGCCCTGCATGGAACACCAATGCATGGACACCCCTCAAAGACCTGCATGGACACCTATCACCACTACATGCACATTGGCGAGAATCACCTAGCCCAACAAATAGCTACTCACTCAAAGGTAAATCTGCCAGGGCAACAACAACCATTGAGGGCAACACATCCATGCACATAATGTCACACGCAGAAACAATAGCACTGCATTTACATCCCCGCAGGTCCCCCAGCCAATGTCACCAGAGAAGAGGTGCCACCAACATCCAGTCCCTCCCAGAAGAGGCCCACAGTGATGACAGCAGCTCTGCTCGCCTGGATCTGGATGACCAACCTGGCCCATCAGGGACCTCGGGACAGTCGGTTATCCAGGCACACTCTCACACCACCACAGAGCCTCCCCCCTCAGGACACACCACCACAGCACCCACCCAGCAAGCCCATACCTCTGTCCACAGGACACGTCAATCAGCAGCGTGCCCTCCACTACAGGAACCCCAGGCCACCCACAAACACAGGACATTCATGGACCTGGGGTCAGTGGCGGTGGGCACTCGGTTCAGGGGACAGAGGCACAGGACAACAGGGAAGCTGGGAGGACTGCTGTGTTACAGGGGGAGGACAGGCCCCAGGGAACTGATTCTCCAAGAGGCACTCACCGCGATCCTGGCAGCATACCAACATTCCCAGGAGACGATGGGCCAGATACTGGACGAGTTGCATGAGAACATGCGGCTTCAGGAGGGACAGTACCTGGGGATCAGGGAGGACTTGAAGAACATTAACACCACCCTGGTCTCCTTTGCAGGGGTGCTGACAGACATGGCTAACACAATGAGGGAGGCAGTGGCACTCCACTGGGCCTCTGCCACTAGCCAAACTGATGAACGGCTCTCCACCTCCCCTGCCACTAGTGGACAGGAGGCTCCGCCACAGAACCAACAGGCCACCAGCATCCCTCCCCCTGCAGAATGAGAACCCCCCACAAACATTCCCTGCGATCCGGGCAGAAGCCAGAGACTATTGCCAAGACCCTGCCAGGAAATAAGACTCTCCTGATTGTCACCCTTGTGTCCCACTCTGTCACCCTGTCCACCTTGAACTGCCATTGCTCCCCTTCCTATGCCCCCTTGGACAATGCACCTGTACTACCAATAGACTGGACTCTACCTTGGACTTTCCTTCATCATCACCCCAGCCCATTGCACAACCTCTTCTACCTCCTAGCAATTAAATAAACAACCTATGTAAAAATATGGAGTATGTCAAATTATTTAAATATGTATTAGTTCAACGAGGTTTACACATTGAAAATCAACTGTATAGAAATGTAAACATAGGAATGACCTGTAGTTGGCTGCAGTCAACACACCAGGAGCGATAGTGGGGCACAAATATCTGCAAATAGAGATGCCAAAGGCTACAGTGAGTGGCCATAGAAGTGAGAAAAACAGCCTGCCAATGATAATGTCACACACAAAAATGTCAATTAAATGTGAAGTTACACTTACCTGTGTGTCATTAGAAGTATTGATGGATTATTGCACTTCATCTTCACTGTCCACAAGGTCCACCGCTGCTACACGGCCATCTCCAGCCTCATCCTCCTGCAGAAAAGGCACCTGGCGACGTAAGGCTTGGTTGTGCAACATACTGCATGCCACGATTATCTGGCACACCTTCTTGGGTGAGTAGTACAGGGATCGACCTGTTAGATGGAGGCAACAAGACCTGGCCTTCAGGAGGTCGAAGGCCCTCTCTATAATTCTTCTTGTTTGCCCATGTGCCTCATTGTAACGTTCCTCTGCCCTTGTCCTGGGATTCCTCACAGGGGTCAATAGCCATGAGAGGTTGGGGTAACCAGAGTCACCTGAAAATATTGAGGGACAACTGTTAGCCACACACCAACACTAAGGGCCCACACCATACCCATATACCAACACCCACTGGGTGGGAACAAGGGCTCACCTATTAGCCACACCCTGTGCCTCTGGAGTTGAGCCATCACATAAGGGATGCTGCTATTCCTCAGGATAAAGGCATCATGGACAGACCCAGGATATTTCGCATTGATGTGGGAGATGTACTGGTCCGCCAGGCACACCATCTGCACATTCATGGAGTGAAAACTCTTTCGATTTCTGAACACCTGTTCATTTTGCCGGGGGGGGGGGACAAATGCTACATGTGTACCATCTATTGCCCCAATAATATTGGGGATATGTCCCATTGCATAGAAGTCAGCTTTCACTGTGGCCAAATCCTTCAACTGGGGGAAAACGATATAGCTGTGCATGTGTTTAATCAGGGCAGACAACACTCTGGTTAGTACTATTGAGTACATTGGCTGAGACATTCCTGCTGCCAATCCCACTGTCACTTGGAAGGAGCCAGTTGCCAGGAAATGGAGCACTGATAGCACTTGCACAAGAGGGGGGATCCCAGTAGGGTGATAGATAGCAGATAGCAGGTCAGGCTCCAATTGGGCACACAGCTCTGTGATTGTGGCCCTATCCAGTCTATAGGTGAGGATAATGTGCCTGTCCTCCATTGTTGCCAAGTCCATCAGGGGTCTGTACACGGGGGTATATCTCCATCTCCTATTCATCCGCAGTGGTTGCAATCTATGGGGCAAAATGGTGAGGAGCTGGTTAGCATCTCTTATTTCCAACCACTACAGTTTAATGCATGTTGTGATTGTAACAGTATTTTGCAGGAGAGGTCCAAATGGTGCATATGTGTACTGTGACGCAGTTAGGAGCCATGACCTGCCCCCCCCAAATGGCGTCCACCTGTCCTGTTTGGAGGGACAGGTGGAAATTAGGTAATTCCGCTGACGTGTGCCATTGCAACTCCTCATTGGTTAACATTGGGCCCTATGGGTTACAGTGGGTGTAGGAGGCTGGACTGGCTTGTAGTGAGTACCAAGGGGTACTTACACCTTGCACCAGGCCCAGGTATCCCTTATTAGTGTATAGGGGTGTCTAGCAGCTTAGGCTGATAGAAAAGGTAGCTTAGCAGAGCAGCTTAGGCTGAACTAGGAGACGAGTGAAGCTCCTACAGTACCACTAGTGTCACTTGCACAATATCATAAGAAAACACAATACACAGATATACTAAAAATAAAGGTACTTTATTTTTATGACAATATGCCAAAGTATCTCAGTGAGTACCCTCAGTATGAGGATAGCAAATATACACAAGATATATGTACACAATACAAAAAATATGCAGTATAGCAATAGAAAACAGTGCAAACAATGTATAGTTACAATAGGATGCAATGGGGGCACATAGGGATAGGGAAAACACATAACATATACTCCAAAAGTGGAATGCGAACAACGAATGGACCCCAAACCTATGTGATCTTGTAGAGGGTCGCTGGGACTGTAAGAAAACAGCGAGGGTTAGAAAAATAGCCCACCCCAAGACCCTAAAAAGTGAGTGCAAAGTGCACTGAAGTTCCCCAAAGAGCACAGAAGTCGTGATAGGGGAATTCTGCAGGAAAGACCAACACCAGCAATGCAACAACAATGGATTTTCAGACGAGAGTACCTGTGGAACAAGGGGACCAAGTCCAAAAGTCACGATCAAGTCGAGAGTGGGCAGATGCCCAGAAAATGCCAGCTGTGGGTGCAAGGAAGCTGCTACAGGACAGTAGAAGCTGAGGATTCTGCAAGAACGACAAGGGCTAGAAACTTCCCCTTTGGAGGATGGATGTCCCACGTCGTGAAGAGTTGTGCAGAAGTGTTTTCCTGTGGAAAGACCGTAAACAAGCCTTGCTTGCTGCAAAACTCGCGGTTAAGGTTTTTGGATGCTGCTGTGGCCCAGGAGGGATCAGGATGTCACCAATTGCGTGAGGGGACAGAGGGGGTGTCCAGCAAGACAAGGAGCTCTCTCAGAAGCAGGCAGCACCCGCAGAAGTGCCAGAACAGGCACTATGAAGTGGAGTGAAATGATGCTCACCCGAAGTTTCACAAGAGAGTCCCACGCCACCGGAGGACAACTCAGGAGGTCATGCAATGCAGGTTAGAGTGCCGTGGACCCAGGCTTGGCTGTGCACAAAGGAAATCCTGGAAAAGTGCACAGGAGCCGGAGTAGCTGCAAAAGACGCGGTTCTCAGCAATGCAGTCTGGCGTGGGGAGGCAAGGACTTACCTTCACCAAACTTGGACTGAAGAGTCACTGGACTGTGGAGTCACTTGGACGGAGTTGCTGAGTTCAAGGGACCTCGCTCGTTGTGCTGAGAGCAGACCCAGAGGGCCGGTGATGCAGTTCTTTGGTGCCTGCGGTTTCAGGGGGACGATTCCGTCGACCCACGGGAGATTTCTTCGGAGCTTCTAGTGCAGAGAGGAGGCAGACTACCCCCACAGCATGCACCACCAGGAAAACAGTCGAGAAGGCAGCTGGATCAGCGTTACAGTGTCGCAGTGGTCGTCTTTGCTACTTTGTTGCAGTTTTGCAGGCTTCCAGCGCGGTCAGCAGTCGATTCCTTGGCAGAAGGTGAAGAGAGAGATGCAGAGGAACTCTGATGAGCTCTTGCATTCGTTATCTAAGGACTTCCCCAAAGTAGAGACCCTAAATAGCCAGAAAAGAGGGTTTGGCTACTTAGGAGAGAGGATAGGCTTGCAACACCTGAAGGAGCCTATCAGAAGGAGTCTCTGACGTCACCTGCTGGCCCTGGCCACTCAGAGCAGTCCAATGTGCCAGCAGCACCTCTGTTTCCAAGATGGCAGAGGTCTGGAACACACTGGAGGAGCTCTGGGCACCTCCCAAGGGAGGTGCAAGTCAGGGGAGTGGTCACTCCCCTTTCCTTTGTCCAGTTTCGCACCAGAGCAGGGCTAAGGGGTCCCTGAACCAGGGTAGACTGGCTTATGCAGAAATGGGCACCATCTGTGCCCATGAAAGCATTTCCAGAGGCTGGGGGAGGCTACTCCTCCCCTGCCTTAACACCTTTTTCCAAAGCGAGAGGGTGTAACACCCTCTCTCTGAGGAAGTCCTTTGTTCTGCCTTCCTGGGCCAAGCCTGGCTGGACCCCAGGAGGGCAGAAACCTGTCTGGGGGGTTGGCAGCAGCAGCAGCTGCAGTGAAACCCCTGAAAAGGCAGTTTGGCAGTACCCGGGTCTGTGCTAGAGACCCGTGGGATCATGGGATTGTGCCAACAATGCCAGGATGGCATTGAGGGGGCAATTCCATGATCATAGACATGTTACATGGCCATATTCGGAGTTACCATTGTGAAGCTATACATAGGTAGTGACCTATGTATAGTGCACGCGTGTAATGGTGTCCCCGCACTCACAAAGTCCGGGGAATTTGCCCTGAACCATGTGGAAGCACCTTGGCTAGTGCCAGGGTGCCCACACACTAAGTAACTTTGCACCTAACCTTTACCAGGTAAAGGTTAGACATATAGGTGACTTATAAGTTACTTAAGTGCAGTGGTAAATGGCTGTGAAATAACGTGGACGTTATTTCACTCAGGCTGCAGTGGCAGGCCTGTGTAAGAATTGTCAGAGCTCCCTATGGGTGGCAAAAGAAATGCTGCAGCCCATAGGGATCTCCTGGAACCCCAATACCCTGGGTACCTCAGTACCATATACTAGGGAATTATAAGGGTGTTCCAGTATGCCAATGTAAATTGGTGAAATTGGTCACTAGCCTGTTAGTGACAATTTGGAGAGAAATGAGAGAGCATAACCACTGAGGTTCTGGATAGCAGACCCTCAGTGAGACAGTTAGTCATAACACAGGTAACACACACAGGGCACACTTATGAGCACTGGGGCCCTGGCTGGCAGGGTCCCAGTGACACATACAACTAAGACAACATATATACAGTGAAAAAATGGGGGTAACATGCCAGGCAAGATGGTACTTTCCTACAGTGGCCAATGGTGATGTACGCCGGTGGTGATGGTATGCACCGCCGTGTTTTGACCGCCATTTTCTATCTGTTCACTCGCTTGCTACCTGACCTTCAACAGGAGAGGACCTACACTGCAAGTGCTGCTGTGACCTGTGTCTGGAACTGACCATGGCTTGTGTCACTGGGGAAAGGGCCCCTGCCTTCACCTCAGCAGTGTTGGAGAGCATGGTGGATTGTGTCCTACCCCAATACCGATTGCTGTATGGGCCTCCAGACCAACAGGTGAGTACATTGTGAGGAGGATGCATGGGGCATGAATGCATGGAGTGCTGTGTGTAAAAGCCTCATGTAGGGGGGGTTGGTAGATAGGCCCTGGGCAGCATGCTGCATGTATGGTGGGCCATGTCTGTGCTAATGGGAATGGGAAGGGGCATGGAGGGCCATGAGTGTAACAGGCAGGACGGTCGGACTAATATCGTTCCCTGTGTCCATTTCCCTGCAGGTCAGCGCCCATCAGAAAAAGGGTATAAGGCACGCCATCGGCAAGGACGTGCGGACCCTGGCGGTCTGTGGTAGGCAGAGCATCCACTGTCGCAATCAATGGGAGGACCTGAGATGCTGAGCATGGAAGACGGCGGAAGCCCAGCTGGGGATGCTCTCCCAACGAGGAAGGGTTGCCCGTCAAACCCTGACCCCCCTGATGGCCTGCTTACTGGCAGTGGCCTATCTGTAGCTGGATGGGCAATTGGGGGATCACAGCAGCCTCAAGGGAGTGAGTACAGTGCCCCAATATACAACTTGCGCCTGGTGGGGTGGTATCCGAGTGGGGGATGTGCACCTGTGGGTGCCCATAGGCCAGGCCTGAGATAGCAGCGTAGGTCCCATGTTGGGCAGGGTTCTGATGTAAAATACCTCCAACCAAGCCAGTAGGCATCCACTACTGGGCAGGGCTCTGTGGGTCTCAGGTATGCTGCAAGTGGCATTAGGTGTCCCTATCTCTGGGCTGGTGACTAGCATTGTGACTGGTAGTGCATTGCATAGTGCGTAGGGCTGTTCCATGTGTGTGCGTGTCGTGTACGCCAATGGTGGTGTTGGTCCGCCATTGACCAAGTGTACCCTTTGTGTCTTCCCCCCTGTTTTTGTTTTGTCACTCTCTTCTTATGTGCATTAGCGTCATCTGGCAGAGGAGCTGAGGCAACGGCGACGGAGGGAGCTGCATCCCACAGGGCCCAGGAGGCTGAATCCACCGACGGTGAGGGCACCAGTAGGATGGAGGGCGCGGGGAGCACCACAGCAGAGACAGGAGGGGACAGTACTGACATGGATTCCTCCTCCGATGGAAGCTCCCTGGTGGTGGTGGACACCTCTGTGCCCACCCCAGCTACAGTTATAGCCGCCACACCCCGTACCAGCACCGCCCTCCCAGCAGAGCCCTGAGCGTGTATCCCGTGCCCGCTCACCCAGGAGGGTGCCTGGGGCGAAGGAGATGCCCACCCACCTCAGGCCCTGCCTCAGTTAGCCCTGCTGCCCTGAGTGAGGAGGCTATTGACCTCCTGCGATCCATCTCTTTTGGGCAGTCAACCATTGTGAAGGCCATCCAGGGGCTGGCAGCCCAAATGCAACAGACAAATGCATTCCTGGAGGGCATTCACACTGGCATGGAGGCCCAAAAGAGAACAATCTAGGCTCTGGCCTCCTCTCTGATGGCAGCCATTGTCCCTGTTTCTAGCCTCCCCCCTCTAACTTCTTCTACCTAATCCCATTCCCCTCAACCCCATCCTATCCCAAGCACACAGTTAGACGAGCATGTACCCAGGACAACACACAAGAGTGGACATGGCAAACACAAACACCACAATTCATCTCATAGCCACTCACACAAACACCATCCAGATGCAGACATTTCAACATCCACTGCCTCCACTGTGGACCCCTCCTTCTCGTTGCGTCTACACTCACATCTGCATGCACTACATCCTCATCCACTACCCCCATCAGCAGAACACCTATCAGCACACGCCCCTCACTGGCAGTCACCACCCCCACATCCATGGACACGTCCCAGGTGTCCTCTCCCAACCATGGTGGGTCAGCTGTCTGAGGCTGCAGAGGATAGGCTGGAGCCTCCCCCCACCACTGCCAGCACCGCCACCAGCACCACTGCCAGCGGCAGCAGCCCGAGTGGGCAGCTGTCCGAGGCTGCAGGGGAAGGGTTGGAGCCTCCCACCACCACTGCCAGCACTGCCACCTGCACAGCCAACAGCACCACAGCCAGCAGCAGCAGCCTGAGTGGGCAGCAGTCCGAGGCTGCAGGGGAAGGGCCTGAGCCTCCCCCACCACTGCCAGCACCGACACCAGCACTGTCATCACTGAGCAGCCGTCACTGCCAGCGGACAGTGTGTAGTCCTACGTCCATGGGCTGTAGAGCGAGCTAGCCCCTGCAAATCCTGTGGGTCTGACACCCAGGTGAGAGACTGTGACCTTGCACTCCCCAAGATCTGCATCACTGGGCACAATGCCCCCTCCAGAACCAGTGGAGAAGCCATCCACTCACACCATCCTTCACAGGAAGAAGCACGCTGGGCACAATGCCCCCTCCAGAACCAGCGGAGAAGCTATCCACTCACCCCATCCTTCACAGGAAGAAGCAGAACCAGTGGGGAAGCCATCCACTCACCCCATCCTTCACAGGAAGAAGCACAATGGGCACAATGCCCCCTCCAGAACCAGTGGAGAAGCCATCCACTCACACCATCCTTCACAGGAAGAAGCACACTGGGCACAATGCCCCCTCCAGATCCAGCGGAGAAGCTATCCACTCACCCCATCCTTCACATGAAGAAGCACACTGGGCACAATGCCCCCTTCAGAACTAGTGGGGAAGCCATCCACTCACCCCATCCTTCACAGGAAGAAGCAGAACCAGTGGGGAAGCCATCCACTCACCCCATCCTTCACAGGAAGAAGCACAATGGGCACAATGCCCCCTCCAGAACCAGTGGAGAAGCCATCCACTCACCCCATCCTTCACAGGAAGAAGCACACTGGGCACAATGCCCCCTCCAGAACCATTGGAAGTAGTCACCCACTGGAGAGACTGTGGCCTTGCACTCCTCAGGACAAGTCAGTGGTCAAATAACCCACTTGGCCTTGCACTCTCCAGGACCAAGCACAGGGCATGTTGCCCCCTCCAGAGCATGTGGGCAAGTCACCCACTTGAGAGACTGTGGCCTTGCACTCCCCAGGACAAAGCACAGGGCATGTTTCCCCCTCCAGAGCATATGGGCAAGTCACCCACTTCAGAGACTGTGGTCTTGCACTCCCCAGGACAGAGTGATAGGCATGTTGCCCCCTCCAGGACCCGTGGCGTTGTACCATCTTCTGGCTGAGTTGCCCCCCCATTCCCTGTCCCCCTGAGGTACCTGTCTATTTTCAACCTGATGCCCTTGCAGTGTTCTCTATGTGTTGTTGCAGGAGTGAGGTTTGGTCTTGGACCTTGTGATGTGGCCCTGTGGCCCACGGACACTGAGGACTGGGCAGTGTCCCTTGCATTGTAAATATGTATATGTTTTGATTTGCATGCATGTATTACTAATATATTTATCTCATTACACTCACTTTAATCAATTCCTTTTGTCCACGCATTATTCCTCAGGGGTGTATATGTTATGTTACTGGGGGTGTATATGTTATGTTACTGCATCTGCTTGTGTGTATGATGAAGGGAGTGGGGTTGTTGCGTGTTGCGTGTGTGTGTCACTATCTTTTTCCTCCCCTGTGTGCTAGGAGGCAGTACTCACCGTGGTCGTCTTCGCTGGCGTTGGTGTTCATAGTGGAGCAGAAGGTAGAAGAGCATGGGGAAGACATGCAATTTGTGTCCATGGTGGCGTGGTTCTTCCTTGAGTCTCCAGAGGTGAGTCGTTTCCCTTCTATGCAGTGTTTCCGCCAGGCTTTTGATGTCGTTGGTACCGCCCCAGAAAAGGTGGTGGTTAGGTGGGTCATATTACTATGGGCGGTACTTTGTCTTACACCTGGCTGTTTTGGCGGTTACCGCCGTGGTGCTTATTGATTTCGCCTTGACAGTCCAGTGGCTGGACATGATTTCATATTTCTTACCGCCGGCCTGTTGGAAGCATTACTGCCGCTTTATCACCGACCGCCAGGGTTGTAATGGGAGCCTATTTGACTTATTGTTCTTGTTATTGTTTGTTTTACATATGCTGCGCAACCACCTGTTGCAGTGTTGTGGTGTTGCCCTGGAAAATGGGGGTTGGGGACTGAAGTTATATGTTTTTATTGGGCGCAGGAGGTTAGATACTCCGGAACCAATACTGATAATGGTGACTGGGGGAGATGAAGAACAGCTACTACCGGGTAGGGTGGGCGTCCCTCCTCGATTCAGACTCCATCCAATGACAGACTACAAACTGGTAACTTGGAACATCCGGGGGATGAGGTCACTCATCAAACGTCACAAGATCCTGGCATACTTAAAAAGAAAGGGGGTACATATAGCACTACTTCAAGAAACACACCTTACCACCCTGGAAGTGGACAAGCTGCGACGCAGATGGAGAGGGCAGATACTTGCCACCACGTACTCGGCATTTGCATGGGGCGCCCTGATATGGGTGAGAGCTGGGGTTCCGTTTGAGACTATACCCATAGACACAGACGAGGATGACCGATACGTAATAGTGGAGTGCAGGCTGCATGCTAGACATGTAGCGCTGAGCTGTGTGTATGCTCCTAACCAGGAACAGATCCCCTCCTTACAGGCTTTATCTGGACGCTTTGCCAGTTCCTCGAGTGGACGGTTATTGATTGGGGGGAATTCAACTGTGTGCTGGATACTGTAATGGACCGCTCCCTCCTTCCCTTACCTGAGGCGACAGCACACAAGATGACACAGGGCCAGAACGAGTGGATGACACACTGGGGGTTGGAGGACGTCTGGCGGGTCCACAGCCCCAGGGTAGGGACTATTCATATTACTCGGGCCTCTGCCAGCTCCACACCAGAATTGATCGGGTGCTGTGCAACGGAACTCTTACCTTTGAGATAGCTCACTCCTAATACCTGGGCCGAACCCTATCGGACCACAGCCCGTTACTTATTACCTTGCGCTGCGCTGGAGTAAGGGCCCCCACTCCGTTATGGAAGCTTCAACCAATGGCACTAGAGGACCCAGTATATGGAGAAGATCTTAGGTCCCACCTCTTGGAGCACATTAGCATTAATAAGGGTTCCACCGAATCTTGCCACATAGAGTGGGAAATCCTAAAGGTAGTGACATGTGGCCACTGTGTAGGACAATCGGTAGGGATCAGACGCACCCTTGAGCTCGAGCTAAACCGATTGGAAAAATAAATATATGACAGGGATAATGAACAGGGCGAGGATCCGATGGCACGGCAGAGACTCCTTAAAACAAAATAGTCATTCAATCAAACCCTGGAAAGGCTGCGCTGCCATAACTACCAAAAGCACCTAGCGTCCTTGCATGCAGAGGAGGGTAAATCTGGTAGGCTACTGGCATGGTTGGTACGGCCCGGAGGGGAGGGCGTCTTGATCACGAGTGTACATGGGGTGGATGGAGGCCATGTGTATGCACCATCCAAAATAAACTAAGAATTTAAATCATACTATACGTCTCTCTATAGACAACCTGAGGAAGACCTACTGCAGTCGCTGGGACATCACTTACAGTCCCTTCCACTGAAAACTTTAAAACACGAGGATAGGGACCCCCTGGGGGAAATAATAACCATAGCAGAGGTAACGACCGCTATTACACAACTAGCAGCGGGCAAAACGCCAGTCTCGGATGGACTCCCTATGGAGTTTTACAATACATATGCAGATATTCTCGCATCCACATTGGTTGACCTTTACATGGAGGCATTCGACAGAGGCATACTCCCTGCGATGTTGAGGGAGGCATTAGTGGTCCCCTTACCCAAGACCAAAACATGTGATGCTTCAGTGACTGATTTCAGGCCCTTGTCCATGTTGAACTATGACTTCAAGATACTTAGTAAGGCCCTGGCTAATAGGCTGCGACAACACCTCATGCACAAAGATCAGAATAGTTTCATACCTGAGCATATCGCCTCCCTGAATCTGAGCTGACTATTCTCACTCCTACACATACTACATGATGAACGACACCCTGGTGTTGTCCTTCTCTTGGTTGACCTAGAGAAGGCCTTTGATTCATTAAGATGGGATTATCTGCGGCCAGTGATGACTCGAATGGGCCTGGGGGAAAATGGATACGATTGGTCGAACTACTGTACTGCCTCCCAGTGGTGAGGGAGCGAACAGGCAGGGTGGTGTCAGCCACTTATCCTATATTCCAAGGCACCAGGCAGGGATGCCCTCTCTCACCTTTGCTGTTTGCTCTTGCCATCGAGCCCCTTGCAGCACAGTTTAGAATGGAGGGGCATGACTGAGGGGTACAGTGGGGTCCTATGGAACATGTCATTTCGCTCTACCCAGACGACCTACTAATTTACCTGCAGGATGGTACATCGGGAGTTCCCTGGGCGCTCAATTTACTCGAGGAATTTGGTGGCCCGTCTGGCCTATGAGTAAACAGGAAAAATACATATGTCTTTCCATTGACTGCGGGCACGGAACACCCCTCCTCCTGGCCTATTGATATTCCATGGTCCCCCCGCACTTTCAAATATTTGGGTATACAAGTATTTTTTACGATCTACGAGATCTCTGAGACGGAAATCTAGGTACAGCACTTCGGTCCTTAAGATCGTGCGTGGCGTTCTGCTGCTCTCTTAGGCTCTCCATCATGGCCCGAGTGTCATTATCCAAAATTATTATGTTACCCTGCCTCTTCAACTACTTCACTAACCTCCCAGTGACTATACCGGTGAGCTGGTTTAGGGACCTAAGTGCATTCCTTAGAGAGCTCCTCGTGGGGTGGGGGCCAACAGCGAACATCTCTCTCCACCCTTCACCGCCCTACTGATGGGGGGGACTGGCAGTACCAGATTTTGAACTATATTACTTGTTATGCCAACTCCAGTGGGTTGCTAGGTGGTTTGCGGGTGAAAATCGGTTAGATCTGACCATGTCCCGAAGTGACATAGGAACTGACCTGTTACTGGCTAGGATGCTCAGCTCTAGGATCACCCTTCCAACACAAACCGTCATGCTGACGGTGGCTCTGTCTTGCTGGGGATGGTGTTTGAGACATACAGGAGTGACAGTGGCCTACTCCCCTGAGATACAACTGACTGGGATACCCTTGGGGACGCAGAGTCACACCTTGCTGTGGAACCAAATGAGGGTTGGACCCAGGCGGGAAAAATGACCTTAGGGGACATCTTCCAGGAGGGAGTCTTGTGCACATTCACAGAGTTAGTGGAGGAGGACAGGGTCCCAGGGGCGCAATTCCTGCTATATCAGACATTGATCCATGCTGTAAGGGGGCTATGGCCCATGGGGAACGCAGAGACATATACAATACTACAACGTTTACTGAAAATAGGGGAAGACACTCACTTGATCTCTAGGCTCTACAGAGCCCATAATGAGGCTACCCCGGAGTCTTTACAGACCCTAAGGACAAAATGGGAGGGGACGTTAGGCAATGATTTGACGGACGCAGAGTGGCAGAAAGTGCGGGCATACCCCGTAGAGTATCCCGTAATACACGTTTCTGATATATCCAATATAATTACGTACACAGAACATACCTCACAGGCTCAGAGTAATATATGCTAGTGAACCCAGGGAATGCCCCAGATGTAATGCTCTAGACTCAGACTTTAACCACATGATCTGGGAATGTCCCGATATACAGAGGTGCTGGAGGGGAACGCTGGGGAATTTGGGGGGAACCCTTGGTACGCAATTGGACTTAAATCCCTCCTTGTGTCTGCTGGGCTTACATACGAGACCTGCCTCTAAGAGAGTTGGCAGCAGGTTCTTGTACCTCGCCTTGGGCCTTCTCAGGCGTCGGATTGCCATGGCCTGGAAATCCCCTATGGGCCTAGCCCTAGTGGACTGGAGACGGGATGTATGAACTTAAGCCTTGTCAGCGGTGAGCTGTGACGCCGCTTGATGGAGAGAGGAGAAGTGAGGGAACACAAATAACAAAAATACGATATGCAAGAGGGAGGTCTTGATAATCTATTATGTGAGGTGGGAGGTCGGGGTCTGCTGCACTGACACCAGCATATAAGTATGGCCTCAACAGACAAGTTGGGGATGATAATGGAGACCATCCGGTGGAATACCTACTACTACACCGATAATGGGGAAGGATCGAGGTAGAAATACAGACCCCCCCAAATCGGAGAGCTCAAATGCACATGCATGCCCCAATCACACCGCAGCAGGGAAACACCCCTCCAGCGCATTGTTCTCATGTTTTCATTAGTTGCGTTAACAGTTTAAACGGTAACAACTAGGACGATAGTGAATGTCATGTGATTGAAATGGAACGGAGATTACAAGGCCAGGCAATTGTAATCCGAAGTACTGTATATATTGAATACCAGTATTGCACCCGGAAGGGCCATGAAACAATTCTGTTACTGTCCATGAACCAGTTGTAATATATATGTTTGAATCAGAGCCCTGAGCTAAGGGGCACAACACTTGGCTAATTGTTATTCCTCAAAGAAAAATACCAATAAACAAAGTTTTTTAAAAAAAAAGTTAACGCCCGGTCACCCCCTTGGTAGCTTGGCACGAACAGGCATGCTTAACTTCAGAAGCAAGGTGTAAAGCATTTGTACCAATGCACACAGTAACTCAGTGAAGACACTACAAAATGACACAACACAGGTTTAGAAAAATAGGTCATATTTATCTCAACAAAAGACCAAAACAATAAAAATCCAACACACACAAGTCAAGAAATGATTTAAAAAAGTATAAGGGCCAGATGCGAATCAGGCTGTTTGCGACTTATAAAATGCTTTTTGGGATGTACAAAGCCCAAACTGCGATTTGGTAACAAGTTACCGAATCGTAGTTTGGGTTTTGTGATTCGGTATTTGGAAAGGGCATGACAAGGGCGTCCCTTCTTAATACCAAATCTAAATGGTATGTATGATTGCTTTGTGACCGTGAATGTGGTCGCAAAACAATCGCAGTTAGCACCAGTTTCAAACTGGTGCTAACCCATTCGCAAATGGGAAGGGGCCCCCATGGGACCCCTTCCCCTTAGTGAATGGCAGTGAACCATGGACCACTGCCTGCTCTGAAAAAATGAAAAGAAAACTTTTCATTTTTTATTTTGAAATGCATCTCATTTTTCTTTAAGGAAAACTGGCTACATTTAAGAAAAAAAAACTGCTTTATTTAAAAGCAGTCACAGACATGGTGGCCTGCTGTCTCCAGAAGGCCACCATCCCTGTGAGGGCGGCCATCCCCAAT